>NW_011494743.1:5880881-5910394 GCF_000754665.1 Bison bison bison | reverse complement strand
ATCACCTGAGCCAAGCAGGAGAGGCCCCTGCTCACCCTTGCAAATGCACTTGCCTTTGTCACGTACGGAAGGCCCAGACCTACGGTCCCTCCCCCTGGTTCTTTCAGCCCCTGGTCCACACACAGTGAGCTGAGGGCCTGTGGTACCCAGCACGGCGCAAGGGCCTGTGGGGACGTGCCTGAGTCCTCGGGTAAACTAGCTCTTCTGCCTACTCTCTCTGTCCTTTGTCACGGTGGCATCTAATGCAGAATTTTGCAAAATGTAACCCACTGTATTAAAGACATGCCTGCCCTTTAATCCAGCAATTCTGATTTCAGGAATGTAGCTTTAGAATCAAGCATGTGAACCGATTTGGCTATAAGAAGGTTCAGACAATGTTTCTTTTTAAAAATTTTTTGTTTTTGATAGTAGCAAAGGACTGGGACCAATAGGAGGGTGGTGACCAAACGACAGATATACCACACAGTGGGGTGACATTTGGCTATTAAAATGATTTTGTAAAAGTGTATTTACTGAAGGCAGAGTCCAGTTATGTTATCAAGTGAAAGGAGCAGTTGTAAACTATACCGTGATCACACGGCCTGATCCTGTGTGTGTGTGTGTGTGTGTGTGTGCGTGTGTGCACACACCTCTCTCTCTGAATAGCAATGTCTGCATATGACCTGGTGTCTGGTGTTTCACTGTCCTGACAAGAGCTGTGCAGGGCCCCCTGGCTCACCACTGGAAGAGTGAACCACCACTTCCAAGGGCCTAAAGGGACCCTTTCGTCTTTCAGAAGGCGTGTGTTGGTGGGGGACTGGGAGTGGGTAGGGGGAGCTTATGTCCCCAAGATGCTTCCCTCCACGCGGAGGCAGTGCGCCTGGGATGACACCCCGGGACTCACTCCATTCCTCCAGCCCCTATCCTTGTCACCCTCCCAGATTGTGAGTTTGGAAGGAGAAGAAGCTGGGCAGAAATCACTGAAACCCTCTTGGGTCCGCTCTCCCGTGTTGTAAATCTCACGGAACAGGCCATTTGGTCCAGGTCTGCCACAGTGGGGTGAGTGAGATGCCTTATTCCGGGATTCAGTATTTGGAAGGACATGTAGCCGATACAGTCGTGTCTCTCCAACTTCAGTTCGCTCTGAGTCAGTGACCTTCTGGTCCCCTCTGCCTAACTCTATGCCCTGGTTTATGACTCAGTTGGCTCAGGACTCAAGTGAGGCTGTGAGAAAGGGGATGTGATTCGCTGGCCCCCCACAAACCCCTTAACATTCTTGGCCCTATTTTTAAAATAAGCAGCACGTCCCTGTCAGGGAGTGAAAGCAAAGAAAAGGTCTCACGCTCTCCCTTTCTTTCTCTCTCCCTCTCTTTTCTTTTCTTTCTTTATATAAGCTTTTTTAAAATATATGCATATGGTTAAGTTATGAAAGAAAATATCTTTGTGGGTCAATCCAAATGATTTGGTAGGAGTGCTACCTAAGTCTTTAAGGCTTACTGAAGGTTTTCTGTCTGCATAAGCCACTGATGCCTATAACAATATACTGAAGGATTTTCTTAAAGAGAATGGGAATTCAGGGATAAACAAATCAAATCCTAGAACAGCTGTGTAAATATAAATATATAAGACTTTTAGTGTATATGGCTCCATTTCACTAGTAGAAAGAACTTAAGGTTGATGATCGTGTACACAAATCATCTTCTCTCAGAAATGGACACAGAGCAGTTCTTTAGAATGGTTCTCAGGGGGAAATGAGAAGTTTTGAAAAGCAGTTTTGGATCAAAGGCACTTTCAACGTACACTTATGAGTTAGTGCCTATCCAAACTTCTGTGGGTACCTACAAGTCCAGCTTTTCCAAGCCAGGCAGCACCTTCGCCCTAAGCTTATACTTAGGTTTGTGCAAGCTTCACAAAGCTTAATAATCTAATACATTCCCTCTTCCTAAAGCCAAACAGTTATTTTTTGTGACTGTGTAGAAAATAGGTGCCTACAACCTGCTGGGCTCTGCCATCCATTGCATCATCCTATTGCAATTAATGACTGTCACGAAGAACCTTCTATTAATTTCTCACTTGAATTCCAGCATCAAGACAAAATCATAAGTGAGCGAAAACTTTTCTTAAGCTTTTATCAGCAGGCGAAAACTTATTTATATAAATCCTCTATGTCTCTTGTAACAGTCTTTATTTAAAAATCTGTTTTGTCTGATATAAAAGCCGTTCGTTCACTCCAGCTTTCTTTTGCTTTCCATTTGCTTGGAATACCTTCTATCATCTCCTCACTTTCAGTCTGTATGTGTCCCTGGATCTGAAGCGGGTCTCTTATAGACAGCATGTCCATGGGTCTTGTTTTGTTTCTATTCATCCAGTCTGTATCTTTTGGTTGGAGCATTTAATCCATTGACATTTAGGATAATTATTGATATGTCTGTTCGTATTGGCACATTTTGTTAATTGTTTTGGATTTGTTTTTGTGGGTGTTTTTTCTCTCCCTCATCTTTTGTTCTCTTGTGATTTAATGACTCATTTCAGTGTTGTGTTTGGATCCTGTTTTCTTTTGTCTGTCATAGATATTTGTTTTTTTGCTACCATGAGGTTTTGATATGGCAGTCTATATATAAACAAGATTGTTTTAAATTGCTGACCTTTTCATTTCAAATGCATTTCCAATATCCTGCATTTGTGCTCTCCTCGTCTCACAATTGCTAGTTTTGGTATCATATTTGTGTGCAGATCATTTCCTACCCCTGCTGTATGCTTGCATTTTTCTGGTGAACTTTTTCATTCATAATTTTCTTGTTTCTAGTCCTGGCCTTTTCTTTTGCAACTAGAGAATTTCCTTTACTATTTATTGTAAAGCTGGTCTAGTGGTGCTGAATTCTCTTGGCTTTTGTTTGTCTATAAAAGTTTTGATTTTTCCATCGAATCTGAATGAGAGCCTTGCTGGGTAGAGCATCCTTGGTTGTAGGTTATTCCCTTTCATCACTTTAAATATATTGTGCCACTCCCTTCTGGCCTGCAGAGTTTCTGCTGAGAAATCAGCTAATACATAATGGAGGTTGCCTTGTATATTATTTGTTGCGCTTTCTTTGTTGCTTTTAATATTTTTTTATTCCTCTTTAATTTTTGTCAACGTGATTACTATGTGCCTTGGCGCGTTCCTCCTTGAGTTTATCCTGCCTGGGACTCTCTGTGCTTCCTGGACTTGGGTGACTGTTTCCTTTCCTGTGTTAGGGAAGTTTTCAGCTGTTGTCTCCTCACATATTTTCTCAGGTCCATTCTCTCCTCTCCTTCTGGGACCCCTCCATCTGGCTACTTAACGTGTTAAAAACCAACTTTGATACATCTCCCTACCTCGGGGCCTCCTGCAGTCTTTCCCAGCTCTCCATTCTCTAAATGATGCCTCAGGGTGACCTTGGAATCACCTTCAACCTTTCTCCATCTCATGTTTCAGTTCCATCTTCAAATATATCAAGACCCCATCTCACCTCACCACCTCTGATACCCTCCTGGTCCAATAACTATGGTCTCTATTGCAGTAGTCTCATTCCTGTCCCCTGCTCCTACCATTTCCCACCTGTATTTTAACCTCAAGGGTAACTCAGATGGTGTAACTCCAACTCCCCAGTAGTGACACTCCAGTCCGGAGTGTCAGCCTGATCGGAGAACAGGCTGATCCTTACTCTGGCTGTCAAGGCCCCGCACTGTCAGGCTGTGTGACCTCCCTGTCTCACCTCCTACTCCCCATCTACACTGTCACTCTCTTCCAGCCACACCAACCTCCCTTCTGCACGCTCCCACCCCAGTGCTTTTGCATGTGCCGTTCCCTCTGCTGGAACACCCTTCCATGGGGTCTCCAGATGGCTTAGTTCTTTGTCTCCTTCAGGTTGTTGCTTTCAAGCTCTCCATGATCACCCTCATTTAAAAATTTCTGCCTGCCCAACACTCCCAGGTAGCGCTTAGTGGTAAAGAATCCACCTGCCAATGCAGAAGACATAAGAGATGTGGGTTTGATCCCTGGGCCAGGAAGACCCCCTGGAGGAGGACATGGCAACCCACTCCAGTATTCTTGCCTGGAGAATCCCATGGACAGATGAGCCTGGCGGGTTACAGTCCGTGAGGTCACAGAGCTGGACACAACTGAAGTGACTTAGTACGCAACACTCCCCAAACCCTTTCCCCTGTTGTGATATTTTCATGTCTCTTATCTCCACATGCTGTACTACTTTTCTTATTTGTTTGTTGTCTGTCTGCCCCAATTAGAATGTCAGCTGGACAAGGGCAGAGATGTTTGTTCTCTCACTGCTGTTTCCCCAGCACCTGGAAGAGTGCCTAGCACATCATAAGCATTCAGTTGATACCAGTTGAATGAGTGAATGAATCTAAAAGATGGGTGACTGAGATAGGCTTCATTTATGAGAAAAATAAAAGAAGTATGATCTACTATGCAGCAAAATGTTATGGAGAAGTTCACACCAACACACAGAAAAAAAACATTAGGCTCCATTGACACTAGAGCACTATAGTGATTTTCTCTGAATGAGGGGCTGCAAATAAGTCTCTTTCTCTCTTTCCTGCTGTTGTTTTTAATAATCTACAATTATTGTTTGTGTAATGAAGTAAAAATAGAAGAATAGTTTTTTGAAAAGTGGTGCTTGCTATAAATTATAAGATGCTCAGAGGCAAGGATTGTGTGCAGGCATATGGGCATTTCTGTGTTCTTCAAATAGAGACTTTCTGTAGGCTGAGATGCTCTACCTCTGGCAGGATGGCTAGTTCTCTACTGATCAGGTGCTCTTTATACACAACAACTGCTGCCCCAGAGTGTTTGGACTAGTGTGTCAGGCAGGCTGACGTTACCAAGAAAGGAAGATGCACGATGACTCCGACAACCAGTGGCTGCCTTGCTTGGGTCCCTGGCTAGCGTGGCCCCATGAGTAACCAATCATAAGTTTCACTGGGCTCTGGGGTTGACAAAGCATTTTCACACTCTTCATGTTACTTGATCTTTTTTTTTTTTGAATTAATTATTTTAGCTGCACTGGGTCTTTGTTGCTCTGTGTGAGCTTTCTCCATTTGCGGCATGCGTGCTCAGTCACTTCAGTCGTGTCCGACTCTTTGCTTCCATATGGACTGTGGCCCGCCAGGCTCCTGTGTCCATGGGATTCTCCAGGCAAGAATACTGGGGTGGGTTGCCATGCCCTCCTCCAGGGGATCGTCCTGACCCAGGAATCGAACTCAGGTCTCCAGCATCTCTTGCATCAGAGGTGGATTCTTTACCGCTGAGCCACCAGGGAAGCAGGGGCTAGTCTCTAGCTGTGGTGTGCACGCTTCTCACTGTGGTGGCTTCTCTTGCGGAGAAGGAGCATAGGTTCAATAGTTACAGATTATAGGCTCTAGGGTGCACGGGCTTCAGTAGTGATGCACAAACTTAGCTGCCTTGCGGCAAGTGGAATCTTCTTGGACCAGGGATAGAACCCTTGTCCCCTGCATTGCAAGGCAGATTCTTAACCACTGGACCATGAGGGAAGTCCATTACTTGATCTTTGTAACAGCTTTGTATGTTATCTGTCATTTCCTTCCCCCAGGCAGCTTAGAGAGTTTAAGCATTTGTCCAAGATCTCATAGGTGGCTTCTCCCACAAACAGCCTGGAAGTTACAGACAGGAGTTGGTTGGCAGACTTTTCTAAAAGGCGTAGCGCTGGGGATGAGCTGATTACAGCCAAACCCTGGATGTGCTTAGAGGAAGCGGAAGTGGAGAAGTACAGTAGGATCCGTTTTGGAAAGGAGATACAATGACTCTGTTGTCCTAGCAGCATGGGTGTGTTTCTTGGGTGTGGGGACTACCTTTGTCTGGAAAAAAAAGACCTTAATACATGCTTGGGGTAAACTGTGAGGTCTTGATATTGAAACCACTCTTCTGTGCAAAAAAAAAAAACAAAACACCCAAAATGTGGGAGGCATTTTTTAACCACTAGGAGAGTGTGGGAGAGTATAAAGGAGAGAGGAAGAAGCAGCAGGGGAAAAGGCAAGCTGGAGAGAGGCGGGAGGGAGCGGGGAAGTGTCCATGTCCGGGGCCAGAGGCTGCATGAAGATCAGAGATGCTCTTCTGTTGGATTTTGAAGTTGTGCTGCTGCGATAGAAATCTGTTCTCCCCTTCTAGCCCTTCACTCCTGTAATAGTTGACAAATTCTGCTCTGCTCACAGATATTCTGTGTGAGAGAGAACCTTGATATCCTTGATGAGAGTTGCGGCATGACAGAGTAATGGCCTCACACATAGGAGCAAAAGGCAGGGCAGGGCAAGGCAGGGCATGGGCAGACAGAAGGAGCCACGAGCACGCCAGCCCCTGAGGATGTGCAGAGCTCATGGGGGAGGCCCTCGGTTTCTGAAGGTCATGAATCTGATGACTCAAGCCGGCTTTACCCAGATCTCCACCACGTGGGGAGAGGTAGCTAATAATCATAGTTACATCCAAAAAGAAAATACTAGGGTTGACACTTAGTAAAAATTTATTTTCCCCTCTAATTAAGTTCCTTTGCTTGAGTCAAAAAGCAAGAATTAACACGTGCAAAGAACAGCAGACTTTTTCCCCACCCCATTTCCTGCCTTTCTTGGGAATAAGGCTTAATGGACAGTTTTCTTTAATAGACAGTGTCACGTCATTGGTCATACAGAAGGTCTGTTTGCCAGGGCAGATTTTAAGATTCCAAAGAACCTGAAGAATGCAGCATAATAGCGTTCGGGTTTATCCATCAGTTCCCTGTGAGTTTGTTCAACATGGGTCAGTTTCCCTTTTTGTTCCCACAGATTGGTAACTGCTGGCGCTGGACATAAGCTGGGATTTTCTATTGTAAACCTTTTGCTCCGCCTAGGGCTGGGCTCAGGCGCAAGGTTACGCATAGCTCTGACCATATCAGAAGCAACACAAGGGCCATCCTTTTAGATGAAGCATTCCCATGAGGCAAGCTCAGAGACATTCTCCCCTATCCTTTCTCATTTCACCCTGTCCTCATCATCATTCGTCTCCAAGGAGTCTGCAAGAAGGGTCTGTGCCCAGGTCAGTCAGGATATGTTTTCCAAGAGGTACCCTGGGACCACAGTGGGGACACGCAGTCACAGTCATCATCTGACGGCACCCTACAATGACCGTGATAAGAAGCCACTGTCTCCAAGTCTCGTTCCCCATCCTGTAGGGCAGGAGCCTGAGGCATCTCAGCGTAGGGCTGCTTTGGAGAGGAAGACACCAGGCAAGCTGACTTGCCACCGTGGCCAGTGACACCTGCTTTGCTTCCACCATAATCAGTGCATCAGAAGAGCAGCCTCAGGCAGGTGCCCAGAACTGGGGGGGAATTTCCCTCAAAGAGGAGCGCCCTCTGACCAGCCAATACCGTATCTCCCTCCACTCATCTTCAAAGCTGCCTTTCTCAGCACAAATCCATGAGCTGGCCGGTGAGTTTGACCATCTGTCACTAGGGATTTTGATTCCCTTCCATCAGTCCCCCAAAGCCTTATTCAGTGATTTCAATCTTAAAAGGCATTTGAATGTCCATCCATGCATTAATTCATTGGGCACTGAATTGCCTGATATTATGAGGCACATTGTGAAGCTGGTGGGCTGGACAGAGGAGAAGGCTGTGCTGCCCACCAGAGGCTTTGGGGCTGCTAGAGGGCAGAGGACATTGAAGAAGCCCAAGTGAGGAGACAGGAGGCGCTCTGACGGTTGTAGCCGAGTGTCTATGTGTCTGAGGACAGGATGTCCTCCACTCCGTGTGCCCCTCCTCCCTCTGTCCCTTTCCACTTCTCTCTGTCCCCATCTCCCTTCTTTTTTCCTTCTCCCTTCCCCTCTGTCACCCAGGGACAACCTGTCCCCTTGCTCCAATCTTCCCTCCATTCACATGCAAAATTTTGTCCCTCCTCCAATTCTCTTTTCTTACCCCACCCCTATCTTTCCCACACATCAGCCAGTCTCTCCAAACCAATGGAAATTCTCCCCAATCAGGGGCAAGGAGGAAGCACATCCATCCCCGAAAACACAAGGAACAGAACCAGCATGGAGAATCAGAATCATGTTAGACATCTCCCAGGGGAGAGAAAAAGGCCACAGATGATAACAAAAATGTTGCTTGCTGCCATGACAACCACAGCCATTCAGCCACAGTACCAAGGGTGTGGAGGCAACAAAATCAATTGCATGTTTATTTCCCCAGCACAACCAGACTCTCTAAAGCAGGAGGAAGCCAAGAAGGAGATGCCTTCGGTCCTCTGCCCATCACCTGCCAGAGAACCAGGATGCTCGGTGGCAGTTGGCTTACCTTTTCCCAAACAGCCATCTGTTGTCACATCACTGTCAGCTGAGCCTGACTCTTCACTTGTGTCAGCCAGCTTCCAGAGTGTGCCGTGTGCCCAGGTGAGGAGGCTCAACCCAGGCTGGCGTGAGTGGCCCCCATCTTGGGCCACAGGCAGAACCATGGCCAGCATCAAAGGGTGGCTGCAGGACCCAGAGGCTCAGTGCAAACAAGATTATGTCTGTGGACTGGAAGGTGGGAGGTGGAGCCCCACCTAACAAAACAGGAAGCAGCATCGTTATGAAGAATAAAACCTAACAGTGAGAAACAGAGTAATCAATAGGGGCCCTATCCCTGGCCTCAGCCCACATCACACAGATGAAGATTTAAAGGGCCAGTTAAGAAAAGGCCGTGAGGGGATCACTTAGCGTTTCTGTCCCAGTGAAAGTGTTAGTCGCTCAGTTGTGTCTGACTTGTCGCGACCCTATGGACTGTAGCCCCCCAGGCTCCTCTGCCCATGGGATCCTCCAGGCAAGAACACTGGAGTGGGTTGCCATTCCCTTCTCCAGGGGATCTTCCCGACCCAGGGATGGAACCTGGGTCTCCCGCATTGTGGGCAGATTCTTTACTGTCTGAGCCACCAGGGAAGCCCCTTTCTGTCCCAAGTCTTTAATAAATATGGACACGAACGTCCTTAAGCTGTATGGTGAGCTGGGCCGGCCACAGAGTCAAAGGCAGACTGCTTCTCCGGGGTGGTGACTGCCCTTTCCAGAGAAGATGCCACCTGCTCTGAGGGCATTGGCAGGTGCCAGCAGCACCCAAGGGCCCTGGGCGTCTGATCTCCAGTTGCTTCTGCACTGTTAGGAGGACAGAGGAGGCTGAAGCTATCTGGGCACTTTCCCCATACTCTATTCCTCTCCATCACCCTAGGGATCATGTGGCTTTCAAGAGTCTCTGCACTGAAATAATATTGCCAAGTGCCAGGCATCTCAAATTGTGTGAGATATTAACAAAAGTATAACAATATTGCCTGCCGTCAGGAAACTCCTTTAAGAGAATCCATGTGTGCTGGACATTGGGGAAGGTGGAACGAGGTGGTGGAGATGGGTCGCACTGCCACTGCCCACCCTGTTAAATATGTCATGGGTTCAGAGCCACATGGGCGTTTGTGAATCCCGTTCCTCTACTGGCTAAATGGAGCTCGATTTGTGTGTGGATCAAAAGAAAGTTACTTACCCCTACTGGATATCTCCTTCTAATTCACCAGCATTGTTCAGCAGGGAAAGGTGAAACGAAGGCTGAATTCATTCACAGACAGGAGCTTCAGAGCCCAAACATCAAGGAGATAGCTTGAAACTTCAAAAAACAGCTCTGACCTAAGTGTTCCAACATTTTATATTTTCAAAAATCATGGGAAAAGGATGAACTATCCAAAAAGAACAAATTTCACTTTAATTTTTGTTTAAATGCCTCAAAGCCAAAAAAAAAAAAAAAATCCAGAGTCTGTCTCTTTTCCCACTGCTGTCAGCTAGGCTGGGAGCCCCTTGTATTCTCATCTTTTCCCACCTTGTGGTGAAGGTCTACCTTCCAAACAGGTGAGGGCTGAGACTAACCAATATGACAGCTGCTCAGTGCTTCAGCAAAAGAGAAGTTGAACGTTTATATCCAAACATCTTAAATTTACCACACCACCACATGGTCCAAAAACAAACAAAACAAAAATTGGCTTTAAAACAAATGCCATTAGAAAACAATTTCTTTAAAATTTATACATATACCTACCATATGTTCTATCCCTAGGTACTCATCCAAGAAAAAAGAAAACACATGTCCATATAAAGACTCTTACGTAAATGTTCATAACAGCTTTATGTGTGATAGCCGCAATCGAAACAATCCAAATGCCCATCAATAATGAATAAATGAACGTGGTATAAATGAATAGCCAAACAGACTGTGGTATATCCATACACTGGAATATTACTTGGCAACGAACAAGGAGAAACTAGTGATACAAACAAGATGCATGAGTCAAAATAATTATGCTGACTGAATTAAGCCAGACAAAAAGGAATTTATATAAAACTTTAGAAAATGAAAACTAATCTTTTGTAAGTAAAAGCAGATCAGTGGTTGCCTGGGAGGAAAGGTCCGGGGAACCAGAAGGACAGATCGTAAAACAGGTGATGGATTTGTTTGTTGTCTTCAATGTGGTGATGGTTTCATGTGCAAAACTTGCCCATTTTACACTTCCAGATCAGATCAGATAAGTCGTTCAGTCGTGTCCGACTCTTTGCGACCCCATGAATCGCAGCACGCCAGGCCTCCCTGTCCATCATCAACTCCCGGAGTTCACCCAGACTCACGTCCATCGAGTCAGTGATGCCATCCAGCCATCTCATCCTCTGTTGTCCCCTTCTCCTCCTGCCCCCAATCCCTCCCAGCATCAGGGTCTTTCCAATGAGTCAACTCTGCAATTTACTGTACCAATTATGCTTCAGTAAAGCCATTTAAAAAGTTAAAGAAAACATATGCCGTATCAGTCACAGGGATTAGATATATACCCTTGCCTTAAGTAACTAGAAAACCAGAAAAAGTATATGAAACAACCACGTACAACATTGGACGACAGTCAAGGCAAGACCATGAAGGGAAGCTAGCAAGGTGCCTCCTGCGATGGCTCCAGCTCATTGTCGAGAGAGAACTCAAATGAAGCTGATGAGCTTGTGGACTTGACAGAGTTCACAGTTGCTGGAGACCAAGGACATTAACATTTTCAGGGCAGAGTGCCAGAGAGAAGGGAGTTCTACACACAGAGAAAAACTTCATTGCCTGGTTAGAAACCTCAAGTCTTTGATCTCTGATCATTGACTGCCTGTGAAAAAATTCCTTGAGGCAAGAAAAAGAACCATCTAAAAGGAGCAGATGGGTCAATTTCTGGAGTTTTTACAGGGCTGCAAATCGTTGGCATTCTCCCCAGCCCAAGTGCAGACCCTCTATCAGATGGGTTGTGTCCTCAGAAGGGTATTCCCTAATCACAGTGCTAAATTAGTCCTCGATTAAATGTTGTTCTGGACAAAGTTGAAACGCAAGCCCTGAAAAGATTAAACTGTTTCCAAGTAACTGTGAGCCAGAGCAAAGTCCAACACTCTCTCCAGGAATCAAGCAAAATCTGATACCTAATAGTGTAAAATGTCCATTACCTAGCATCCAATAGAAAATCACCAGGCGTGCCAAACAGCAGGAAAATATGACTTGTAACTGGGAGGGAAAAAATAGAAATATGCCCAGAAATGGCAGAGATGATGAAACTGGCAGGCAAAGATGTTAAAATCGCTATGATAAATCTTATAAATATATTCTAGGATGTTAAAGGAAACCATGAACTCAATTATGAGAGAAATAGAAGATACAAAAGAAAACTCAAGTGGAACATCTGGAGGTGGAAAACACAATAGCTGAAAAACAAATTGTGAACAAAAATCATCGTCTCATTGTTAGTGGAACTCACTTTGAGCCTGTCAAGTGATCATTGAATCATCTCTTCCTTGGAGACGCTTCCTTGGCTGGGACAAACTTAGTATTCTGTGTTCTCACAGTGCTTCAGCCTCTTCTTCCAAGTACTTGCCGTGGTTGTAGTATTTCCGCTATCCATGAGACTACGCATTGCATGTCTATAAGGTCCATGAGAGCAGGAGCGTGTTTTTGCTTACCTCTATGCCAGTGCCTCAAGAAAAGCACTCAATAAATATATTTTGAATGAATGAATGAAGGAGCTGCTGTCATCAGCTTTGCAGTGGATTCATCCAGCAGCTCTTATCTAAAAGCATCACCTCTGACTGTTCATCAGCATAGTGACCCTGATTGACCACGAGCTACGATTCTCACGTGTCTCCGAGAAACGTGCTGCCTGCAGGCAGTTTAGTATGAACAGATGATTCACTGAGTGACCTCAAGTGAGTTGCTTCATGTCTCTGACCTTTGGCTTCCTCAGCTATTGAATGAGGTTGTTGAAACAGATGGTCTCTAAGAACCCCCAGCTCTGATGTTCCAGCATGCAGTTATGATCCAGTCTCCAAAAACGCTCCTCCTCCCTGCAGGGTCCTCAACCTCCTTGTCCCTATGCCCTTGAATGTGCTCTCTCTGCCTTGAATCATGGCTTCTGTGTAACCACCATGCAGAGAATAGTGTGTGATTTCTGAAGCCAAGTCATAAAGGGCATTGTGGCCTCTGCTTTGGCCTCTTGGATCTCCAGCCACCACGTCAGAAGAACACTCAATCAGCCCTTGGGGAGAGGTCCTCATGGCGAGGGGCTAAGGTCTTCTGCCAACAGCCAGGTGAACAAAGCATCCTGGGACCAGACCCTCCAGCTCCAATCAGACGTTCACTTGACTGCAGCCCAGGCCACATCTGACCTTCACTTAATGGGAGATCAGAGCTGTAGCCACCCAGCCAGACTACTCTTGAATTCCTGACCCACAGGACCTGTTAGTCAGTTCAGTTCAGTCGCTCAGTCATGTCCAGCTCTTTGCGACCCCATGGACTGCAGCACGCCAGGCTTCCCTGCCCATCACCAACTCCCGGAGCTTACTCAAACTCATGTCCATTGTTGGTGAGAGTTACTAATTGTTGATGCTGGGTGTTTTTTTTGAGGGGATAAATATTTGCCATTTATTTATCTGACTGAAGACTTATCTTGGATATGTAATTCGTGGCCATAAAATGATAAAGATACCAACAATCCACCAGGGAAAATGGGCAAAAGATTTGACCAAGAACTTCCCCAAAAAAAGATAACCACCCTGCAGCAGCAAATGGCAACCCACTCCAGTATTCTTACCTGGACTACAGTCCATGGAGTCACAGTCGGACACAACTTAGGGACTAAACAACAGCAACACGGACTTGCCAGTTTCTGTTATGTAAGTACTGTAAGAAGCTAAATAATTAAAAGCACTATTTGTGATTAATAAAAAAGATAACCAAATGGGAATAAGTATATGAAATGGTGCCCCAACGTCACCACCCGGGAGAAAAAGGCAAGGCAAAACCACAGTGGCTAAAATCAAACCCCTGACAACGTGTACTGTTTTAAACCACTAAGTTTTGGGGTGATTTATCATGTGGCAGTAGGGAGCTAGTATACTGGTAGTGGAAGCTGTCTCTCCTTCACTCTTTCATTACTCCTGCTGTGGAGAAAAATGCTAACTCAGTCTCCAAAACAGACATCTTTCCCAATTTGGAGACCAAGTTGGGGGCTCGGAATCTTGATCAAAAATCTCCAGGAATACACAAGCCCCTCTTTCCTTCGTTGCCCCCAGCAGGTCTGACGCCACCCCGTCTCTACTGCATTCTCCCCACTCTTCTCCTTCTTTTTTTCACCAGCAATTTTTCACTCTGTTTCAACTGTTTCACTCCCATTCTGCTTCTGATTTTCTAGGTGACCTTGGGATACAGGTCCTGCTCTCCTGAATGACTTTTCCAACTTCCATAATCCTTTGAATATCCTCAGAGTCCCTGTGGGCACACGGCAGGTGTTGAACAAGTATTATGTACTGCCTTGGTCTAGGTCCTCTGGAAAGCTGACCCTGAGCAAGGATTAAGGTTCTAATGATGTGGCGAGAAGGTCTAAGTCTAGGGGGATGGAGGTGAGGGAACAAAGAAACGGGACAAAAAGCAGTGCAATGCCATGTCACACGTTACTGTGGTGGTTTTGCTTCCCTGTGAGTTCCCCTGAGCTTCTAGGGGACACTGGGTTTACTCATCCCAGAGCTTGTCCAGAAAGGCTGCAAGAAGGAATCATGCTCCAGGGTCATTTATGGGAGAGTGGAAGGTGGAGGAATGTATCTGCCCTGCTTCTGCTCCTACCGCCCAGGTTAACATTCACCCCCAAGGGGAGTTAGCACCCTAGCATTCTCCAGCCCCTGATGACTGCCCAGGAAGCCAGACTCCATGCCTTGTGGTGAGGAATTTAATCTGGGTATCCAGGGGCAAGTGGGACATCAGGTGAGAGAGGGAACAGTCACCGAGGAACCTGTGAGGATGGTGTCGCATACAGTTACCTTCTTGGCCCCGTTTCTGGTTCCTTAGATACGAGCTTGTCGGCACAGCTGCGGGAAGGCCTGGCTTCTTGTTCTGACTGCATCGGTTCCTCCAGTGTGTGATGTGGGTGGAGATAGAGTGAGGCTGCGTGTTAATGGGAGCTGACCCTTGCAGGCTTCAAGACAGATGGACACACTCAAATCCTGCTGCTCTAAAATGCAGGACTTTGTGCAGCCAGCTGGAGGGAAGATCTTGTCCCTCAGCTGAGTGGGGTCTCTAAAACAGTAACACCCACTGGTTTAGCAAATGCAGTTTAATGGAGCAGAACTGGAGTTTTTAAGCAGTCACTGGGCTGTTTTAGACAAAATTCAAAGGCCCTAAGGCACTTTTTTTTGCTAGAAAGACAGGTGTTTCCTCCCAAGAGTTCTTCAGACTTCTTAGAAGCAACCCCAGGAAATGGGTTGCGAGCAGGAGGTGGCGGCCTCCAGAATCCCTCAGAATCCCAGTGTGCTAAACGGGCAGTCCAGCTCCTTAATAGATGAGGATGGATGGTTGGGTGGGTGATGGATGAATGGATGGATGGGTGGGTGGGGGGCGGGTAGATGAACTGATGAGGTTACTGTTCAGTTTTGTACAAACCCAAGAGGTGTTGTCCAGGCATCTAACACCCTTAAATGCCCATTTCCTAGAGGCAATCAAGGAAGTCATAGCTGTGGGTTTTTACCTTCTGAGTCTCTCCAACACGCATTTTTCCTGTCCCTGACACAGCCACCCTCTCCGAGCCCCCAGCCTTCTGGCTTGTTATCAGCTCCATGCTGTCTCTTTGCATTAGAGTGACAAGAAGCAGCACAGAGCCGCCGACAGGAGTCTGGAGCTGTAATTTGCACTGACATTCACTGGTGTTATCCACTTAGTGCCTGGTAAGCCAAATAGGAGATTTGTCTGATTTTGATCCCAGGAAGAGAAATGACAGCCCTGCCCAGCTCCTGCCTCTCAAAGCCCAGCGCCGGGCCAGTCCTCAGCCTGAGTCCTGGCTGACAACACCCACCTTCATGATGCGGTATCGTTTTCCTTTCCTCCGGCTGCAACTGCCTTTCAGACCTGACATCTGGCAAAAACCCTGGATGGGGAGCTGTGGCTGGGGGGTGGGAGAGGGCTATGCCATCCTCTCAGCTGCTGACAGTACTGACTACAGGTGGCCTCGGGGCCTCAGAGGACCCTCTGGGGGATCTCAGTGCCTCCGGGAAGTCAGGCCCCAGCTGAAAACACCCCAACAGCCCTTCTTCTGCCTCCCCCTCCACCCTTAAACTCTCCTGGCTGTAAGAGAAATGAGGCTGAATGAGACGTTTGTGAGAAGAGCGCCAAGGAGTCAGCCTGTGGTGCAGCCCTTTACAGAATTTACAAAATGAAGATGTGGGGCCCCTCATCCAAAAAAGCAGGAAAAGTGTCGTTGGAGGTCCTAAAACACAAAGCCTCTTAACCTTTCTTTGGTGGTCTCTCTCTGATCTGTCATCGTGATTTTATTTGCGATGTAATGCTGTCCCAAGTATACATACATGCATATTGTTTATTAATATTAGCATGATCTTTACCGTTCCATCTTTAGATTACACCGTGACGGTTCTAAATGCACACAGAACTTTTAACTCCGATGCGGCACCACCAAGGTGACGTAGTTAGTATTTCATAAATGCACATGCATCTCTAGTTCATCTCTTCCAGAACAATGGAAACGCCGCATCAGACTCTTATTTTCTTATTTCACTTTTCCATACACAGACGTTTTACCAATGCTCTCTGCCCTCATCTTGCTGAAGGGAAAAGAAACTAGTTGCCCTTTCTCTCTCTGAACTCATTTTCAGTGTAAACAGTCAATACAGGGAAGTAGCATGAGAATGTGGCTGAGTTCCTCGGCCTTTCTTAGGACACGGTCATCTTCGTTTTGCATTTAAGGCAAGTTGAAGTGCTTACAGCGGTGAGGTGCGGTCCAAAGCCTCTGTGTGCTTGAACTCACTGGATCCTCTTGACAGCCCCACATGACAGGTGAGGTACTTACACTTTTCAGAAAAGAACTGGAGGCACTGGGAGGTTAAATGACTTGCCCAGGGCCTCAGAACCTGCCACTGGCAGAGCTGGGATGCTGGCCTAAGCAGTCTGACCCTGGAGTCCTATCCTGCCCACTAGGCTCACCTGCTTCTCAGGACAAATCATGAGAAGACCTGGGGGAGTTGTACCCCTCTCCTTCCCCCTGTGTGTTTATTTGGGTCTAAATATCAGGACTGGGGTGGGCAGAGCATCTGTCTATTCCAGTGGGAATCCGTAACATCACTTCCTTCAAAAGTTACCTTCGCTTGAGCCCAGATCAAGGGGCTTAACTGACATTTTAAAGATGATAAGGGGGGTGAAGTTCAGCCTTAGAGTCTGCTGGGGCCAAATGAGTTGGGGGAGGGCAGCTGGGGTTCTGAAGAAGCCCCTCCCTCTCAGCTGTTGTTGGGCTTGGGGGTGGGAGAGTTTGCACGGGAATCAGGCGGTGAAGCCCCAGCTTGGTTTTCCTTGTCCCTTAATGAAAGGTACGCACGTGCACACATGCGTGTGCACACACGCACACGACCCAGCTCTGCCTCCAGGGCATGTTCTTAGACACCACGTCTCCTTTTCCCCAGTGTGACTCAGAAGTGGTTCCCACCCGCCGCCTGGAAAGGCGTTGCCTGCAGGTTCACTGGGTCAAAGGAAAAGCTGGGCTGCAGACGTCAGGGGAACAAGGATGCCTGGGAGGAAGGAGGTGACAACTCCCTGCGGGGCTTGTGTCAGTAGGGGAGGGCGGGGAGGGTGGGGAGAGTAGGGGTTCGTGGAGCAGAATGAAAGGTCGGGGATCTCACACAGGAGGGATGAGCAGGATCCGATGGGCACTTGACCCCAGGTCCCTGGAAGCTGGAGGGAGCCCTGTGACGCCCAGTGGTTTTACAGCAGCCCCAAACTGTTCATCAGCACCCAGCCATCTAATCCTGTTCAGTCATCTTTATGACATCGTTATAGCAAAGCTAGTTACCTTTGCCCCAAGTAGCGTGTGCCCTCAGGTTAGCCATCCAAACAGGGTCATGTCAGATGAGACCTGAGCCTCCCCGCTGTTAGCATGCAGGTTATGGGACAGAAAGCCCCAGTCCCTCCTACCATGAAGACATCTGTATCTGGTGCATTGATACAGTATGAGAGTCCTGCAGACACAAACGTCAACGTCCCATCGTTTAGGAACTAAAGACAAAAGGTGCAGCCATCCCTCAGGATCCGTGGGCAGTTGGTTCCAGGGCCCCCTGGGACATCACACTCTGTGGATGCTCAGGTTCCTTCTATACAGTGACATGGAACGAAGGTCCTCCGCACCTGAGGCTTTTGCAGCCCCTCAATCCGGGGCGGTGGAACCTGCTGTCCAGAGGACGAATGGTACAGCGTAACTGGGTACCGACTCCTGCAGATTGGAGCCTGGACTCAGAGAAAGGACATCAGTGCAGGAAAGCTCTGGCTTAAAGTGATGTTTTCACGATTCTCACAGCAGTCTCCACTGTGGGTTTTTTTCCCCAGAAGGCATTCTCTGCTTTTCTCCATCTGCTGTGGTCCGATGCCTTGAGGGGAATCTTCCTGACCAGCGACAGAGCAGGGCAGAGAGAGCTCTCTTTCCTCTCCTGTGTCCTTTCTCAAGTTCTAACACTCTATTCCTCTCTGGACGTATTGTTTGGAGACCATCAGGCCCATTATCTGATGCCTGACGCAAATGTCAGACAACGTTGTTAATGTCACAGGACTGGCAAAAGATGAGGAAGAGGAGGAGGGCCCCGCAGATGGACGGGTTTTACGTTTCCTCCCCACGCAGGCCATTCTTAACAGCCCAGAGCACAGAGCAGCCGCTCTGTTGGTGTCTCAAACAAGAATTCCCCCAAGGGCTATTGTAGGGTCCTTACTCACTTCTCAGGAAATTTGTTTTTTCTTGATTCTTTTACCCTCCTCAAAAAATGCTTATAGACTCAGAACTGAGGGACAATAATTGTTGCTCCCTTTCAACAGAAAGGTCAAGGTCCTTTGTTACAAAGCCCAGACAGGTTTTATGGCCCAGATAAGGCTGATCTCCTCTGAAGAGCAGTGGAAAGTTAATTCACCCCCCCCCACCCCCTGCCAGCTGTCACGTTTGGCCAGTTTGAGTGAGAAAAGGGGGCTCGTGGGTTTGAGCCTATGAAAACACACAATAATGGGCTCTCACTTTTCTTTTTATAGACAGACAAAAGAGACCCCAAAATGTCAGTGCTGGACCTTAAAGAGAAGTTCTGTTAAAAAAAAAAAAAAAGCTATTTTCTCCTTTTGTTATTATCTTCTGTCAACTGTTTCTTCATAGTTATCAGTTATTATTGTCTCCAGCAGATTCTGACACTATGATGATACAGTTATGTTTATAAAAGATAGAGGAGGGACTTCCCTAGTGGTTCGGTGGTTAAGCATCCACCTCCCAATGCAGGGGATGTGGCTTTGAAGCCTGGTCAGGGAGCTGGGATCCCACAGGCTGTGGAGCAACTAAGCCTGTGTGCCACAGCTAGCGAGCCTGGATGCTGCGACTACTGAAGCCTGCACATATTCTGGAGCCTGTGCTCCACAGTGAGGACCCAGAGCAGCGCCTCGACCCCCCCAGCTCAACAAAAATGGAGGACCTGCTCTCACTGGCTTGCAGATTTCCAGGTTTCTTCTGGCTTTAACACAGGAGAGCTGAGTGTGGAATGCCCGGCAGTTGGAGGTGGCGCCCTGGCCTGGCTGACCCCCACCCCTGAATTCATCCCCACCAGCCACCAATGAGGATGAAAGCATCACTTGGCCGTATGGCCACCATGGACCATCCCTTTCAGGTTGTTGTGGGTCGTCATGGAAACAAAGATGTCTTAATGTTAAGAATAATTTGCTCCTTAATGGAAACAGTCTCTCTCTAAAGGAAGGTTAACTTGGGAGCCATCAGAGCCATCCCTGGCCGCTGGCCCCGCCACGCCCCTGTCCTACTTTGGTCTGCTTGCCTGGAGATCTTAATTTTGATGATGTATGAGGTGTCAGCCAGAAGGTCTTGTGCTCCACTGCGAAGCACTATAAAAAGGCAGATGTATGACTGTGTCATCCACAAATACCCTAGAAAGTTAAGTGTTAAACCAATGTTAATAATAAATGTTTCCCTCTGAAGTAGGTTACGGCAGCATCGCCGGAGCTGTTTAAAATGTAACAAACCAACAAACTCTCAGGGAGCTGAAGGATGCCTACCCCTGCCATGGTCCCTGACATGCAGCCAGGAAAGTTGTTAAATGCCAGCCCATCTGGTCTGCTTGGAACCCTTGGATGGAAAGAGGACTCACCCCTCCAAACATCTGAACTTGATCTCTACAAACGAGAAGTCTTGGGACCAGAAAGCCCCCAGGGTATGCAGAAATGACTCTCTCAATGTCTTTTTGAGGAAACAGGGCCCTGACCCATCACACTGACTCAGCCTGCCCACCCCCACCATTTTGCTCGTGGGCTCTCTTGATGTAAATGGGAGAAGATGAAAAACATTCTCTTTTTGAGGTCCTCCTGGAGGAGGGCATGGCAACCCACTCCAGTATTCTTGCCTGGAGAATCCCCAAGGACAGAGGAGCCTGGCAGGCTGCAGTCCATAGGGTCGCAAAGAGTTGGACATGACTGAAGCAACTTAGCACGCACACACGCTCTAGGTCCTGCCTGACCGCCCATCTTGCACTGATCATTTAGCAAGCACGGTCTTGACTTCCTCCTCCTGCAGGGGTTTGCCTGAAGAGAGCCCCCAGGTGGGGAGCCTGTAAGAAGAACCGCATGCTTATGTGAGCACTTGGAAGCTTCCTTGGCCAGGTCCCATAGTTGTGCTGTCTTTGCTCAAGAAAATTGTAAGCTGAAATTCTATATTCCAGCCCCTGTGGAGGTAAAGTCCTAACCTGGTCCTCATCTTCTCTTGCTCCTCATCCATTAGTAAGATCGGTGGTTGTCATGGCTCTTGCTGTTTTCTCCTAGAAGGTTCTTCCTGGTCCAAGAAAAAAAATCAGCACCATTGAGAAGATGAGAGCCAAAATGCTCCAGTGGCAAGCTGGGTTCCCCGGAAGCAGACCCGAGGGGAGATTCTAGTGAAAGTGGAGAAACAAGCCTGGGAAGGGGAGGAGGACAGACAAGGGCATGAGTGTCAGGCCACATCCCTGGAAGGGTAATGCTGGCACAGCCCCTCAAGGGCACTGTAGGTGACACCTAAGTGTCCCCATCAGGGATGAGGGAATTGGAGAGTTTATAGCCCTCTGTCATCGGTCAAAGGGCTGCAGGGGCAGGACATGCAGGGAACATGACCAAGGCTGTTCCCGTTGCCCGGGGTCCATCCTCTGACACAGATGCAGGTGCTGCTGGGAGCAGAAGCCCCAGGAGAGACCTTGTGCGCAGACATGCCAAACAGGGACTTCCCAGGTGGTCCAGTGGCTAGGACTCTGCGCTCCCAATGCATGGTGTCCAGTTCGATCCCTGGTCAAGGAAGGAGATCCCACATGCCACAACAAAGACAGAAGATCCTGTGGGCCACAGCTAAGACCTGGCTCAGCCAAATAAAATAAATAAATAAATATTTTTCAAAAGAAATCAGGTTGTTTAAAGGGGGGAAAAGTTACATTAAAAAAAGAAAGAAAGAAATGCTAAACCATCTGAGATGTTGACATAGGACCGACAGCTGCTGCCACATGCCCTACACACAGAAAAATAAAGCAAATAAAGGAACTCAAGGTTTATCTCTAGGTTCACGGACTTGTTCGTCACTCATCCAGACGCTCAGCAAGCATTTATTGAGCACCTGCTATGTTTGTCATTGTGCCAATGGCAGGGGACTTTTGAAAAAGAAGGTAGTACCAATTTTGTGCTTGAAGGGCTAGGAGTATAACCGTGTGGGTTGGGGAGTATGTACCTAACGTCCACCACCCAGCTCAGGTTCAGATCCCACTAGTCCTAACTTCTGTTCTGGTGTGTTCCACCTGGAAGTGGCTCTCTGTCGAATGATGTAATCCAGGGGCTTCAGGGCTGTGCTGCTTAATGTGAACGCAGCACCTGGCCATCCCTGGATGAAAAGCACAACAGGAGTGTGAGGTATTATTAGTGTTAAAAGTGGCATTTAGCAACACTAAAATAAATAAGCTGACACCAGAGTTTCGCTCTGCATTTAGGGAAATGTTCTGGGTCTCCAAGTCCCTTTATCTAAGAATCAAAGGCTCCCACTAGTTATAAAACATGCCTGCCCTGGTTTGTTTTAGGACCTGAGCATTTTCCTGGCATCCTCACACTGGTAAGTGCCCTGCTGATTCCAAGCAGCGTGGCTGCATGGGCAGCATTTCAGCTACAGTTCAGGCGGGGTGACTTGAGGTCATGTCCATCTATTGCCCATGACCCACCAGTCATGGTCAGGAGGGAGGGACAAGGGAGGAGCAAGTGGAGACTAAGAGCAAAACCTTTTTCATTTGTAGGGTGAAAGAGGAAAAGTGAGAGCCATCGCGTCCCTCCATTCCTAGGACCCAAGACTCAGCGATCAAAACAGACCCTGCCAGGTAAAATATAGAGCACACGGATAAATGATGAATACTTAAAACAAAACAGCTTATTTATTCATTTCACTGTGCTGCCTTTCATGTGAGATCTTAGTTCCCCAACCATGCTCCTTATGGTGGAAGCTCGAAGTCTTAACCACTGGACCACCAGGGAAGTCCCTGATGAATACTGTTTAAAGTATAAGAATGTCCTGAATATCTCCTGGGATATATTTATATTAAAATATTGTTTGTTACTTATGTAAGATGCAGATGAAACTGGGCATCCTGTATTTTTCTTCTCCAGTGTTCGCCAGAAGGAATTTACTCCTTTAATTCTTTATCCAGGTGAGAAATGGAAGACCAGAGATGTCTGGAGTCCACTTCAGGCCTGTGGGAGGTTCAGATCTCTCCAGTTGAGCCATTTATCTAAAGTCATCTCAAATTGATTTTTAAGATCCTCCCTCAACTGTCCCTAGGGCTGGGAATGTGGACTCAAAATTGTTCTTTAACTCAGACCTTCCGTTACCTAATGCCAAGCAGAAAGGCCCACCTGGAGAGCATAACAGACAAATGCATTTGTGAGCAGGAAATCTGAAGCCGAGAAATGACCAGGAGAAGGAAATGGCAACCCCACTCCAGTAGTTTCGCTTGGAAAATCCCATGGGCAGAGGAGCCTGGCGGGCTACAGTCCACAAGGTCGCAAAGAGTCGGACACGACTTAGTGACTGAACAACAAGGACCTCTTAGCAGGGCTTCCAATCCCAGAATTCATGTGGAATTCCTTAGATATTTAAAGTCTGTGATAGGGTTACCTTAAGCTTATGAAGAAATTAAAACAATGCTTTATTTTTTTTTGACTACAAGAATGAAAAGCTCATCTAAAATTAAATGCCACATGCGGGGACCTCCCTGGCAGCGTGGTGGTTAAGACTCCGTGCTTCCAGTACAGGCGATGCAGGTCCCATCCCTGGTAAGATCCTGCATGCCATGTGGCCTGGCCAAAAATAAACACATTAAAAATGGTTTCCTCAGGGTGTATGCCCAGTAGTGGGATTGTTGGGTCATATGGTAGTTTTATTCCTAGTTTTTTGAGGCACCTCCATACTGTTCTCCATAGTGACTGTATCAATTTATATTCCCACCAACAGTGCAAAAGAGTTCCCCTTTCTCCACGCCCTCTCCAGCATTTGTTGTTTGTAGATTTTTTGATGAGGGCCATTCCTACGGGTGTGAAGTGATACCTCATTGTAGTTTTGATTCGCATCTCTCTAATAACGAGCAGTGTTGAGCATCTTTTCACGTGCTTATTAGCCATCTGTATGTCTTCTTTGGAGAATGTCTATTTAGGTCTTCTGCCCACTTTTTCATTGGGTTGTTTTTCTGGTATTGAGCTGCATGAACTGCTTGTATATTCTGGAGATTAATCCTTTGTCAGTTGTTTCATTAGCTAGTATTTTCTCCCAATCTAAGGGTTGTCTTTGCATCTTGTTTATAGTTTCCTTCACTGTGCAAAAGCTTTTAAGTTAGGTCCCATTTGTTTATTTTTGTTTCTATTTCCATTATTCTAGGAGGTGGGTCCTAGAGGATCTTTCTGGGGAAAGAGTGTTGAAGAGTGTCCTGCCTATGTTTTCCTCTAAGAGCTTTATAATTTCTGGTCTTACCTTTGGGTCTTTAATCCATATTGAATTTATTTTTGTGTATGAAAAAAAAAAATGCCACATTCAGCTTTAAAGCCGTGGAGAAACTTCACCATCCCCAAGCCTCGCGTTTGTCAGCACCTTCTTGCTGGCACAGCCCTTTCCCAGTCGTTACCTCACCTGAGCCTTGACGCCCTCATGAGGGCAGACAGCACAGCTGTTATCCCACCCTTTGGCAGGTCAGGACAATCCAGCCGGAAGGCCCTGTCCAGAGCAATGGGGATGGTGACAGAAACCTCACCTATAGCCTCAGTTCTTCCCACCTGAACCAGCTGTTAGGCAGTGGGCCTGGAGCCAGATTCTGGCTTTGAGAGCGCAGGTCTGGAATGCCAGTCCTTGCCTTCCACAGTCTACCTGGTGGAGACCAAAGACTCATCCCTTGCATTCTTATTGAACAAGGATGATGTGCTGGGATGTACCTGGTGACACAGCTGGAAAGGTAGACAAGGTTTGGGTCTCCCTCCAGGGGGCTTCCCTTCTGGAGGTGGCATCAGATGGCAACAAGTGCTCGAGGCCAAAGGACCAAGTGGGAGGCAGGGCTGCTTTAGGGACGGTGAACAGGAAGCTCATTCTGGAAAGGGGGTGACTGACCAGCCCACCTTCTGTCCCCTGTGGGCCCCCAGCTTTGCAGACAGAGCAACCGCTGAGCTCCAGGATGGGAATGAGCTTGCCGTCCAAGGGCCAGCAGGTCAGAGTGTACCAACAAGGTGGAGAGAAGGGAGACGCAGTCCAAGCACCTGGCAGGCTCAGTCTGTGGTCAGGAGCTTGGATTTTATTTGAATGATGACAGGGAAGCTGCTGGAAAGCCAGTCTTAGCCCAGGTTCTCACCTTCTCCTGTAAAGGTCATCAGACAGAGAGGACAGGGGCTGAGGCAGAGTGGAGAGTACACAGAGACTCACAGGTGACAGCCAGGGGTCCCCTTCTGGAAGAGGGTGTGTGAGGCGCCTGGCTGCTGCTGTCTGCTGTCCAAAGGTTGGCTCCTGAAGTCTGGGGTTTTCCCACGATGTATGTTTCCTTTTCCTGAAGCTCACGTGCTTCTCCAGAAAGCCAGGAGGGGGCCTGATGAGGTCTCAGATCCTGTAGCAGTCATTTTTAGGTCCTGATGACCTTTTAACACAGGCCAGGATTGTCCCGTGTGCCTATGCAGAAGGCCAAGAAAAGACAGATCAAACTCTCCTGGGAATGAACAGACCCGAGCCGTGGCCCAGGGACTGACTTGGTAGAAAGTCAGTCGGGCACCTTGACCAGGGGCTGGATGAAAACATTTTGACCAGTGGTTCTCAGAGTGTGGCCTGCACATCAGCATCAAGTGGGAACTTGTTAGAAACGCTAAAGCAGAGACTCAGCTTTCTATATTTGAACATGTACTCTAGATGATTCTCATACTCAGTAAAGCTTGAAAACCACTCTGTTAGAAGAAAGCTGGGCAGATGGTTTAAAAAAAACCTTGCTTTGGCTGAGACTTGGTTCAAATTAGAGCAAAAACAGAAAACTTCATGGTAGGGGGATGTGGGATGTAGTCTGTGCCCCAAACTCAACCACAGAGACTAATACCCGAGTTATAACTTCTCAACCCAACAAAACCACGTCATGAAACTTTACTAATAAAGAGTAATCTCGGGCTACTTTTCCCAACCAGGTTCCAAGGCCCAAGTTTATTCTTGGTGCACTCTGGAGACTCCTGGACCCTGCATGCATTCCTTCATTCATTCCCACAGTCTTAGCTGCTGAAGATACAAAGATAAAAACAAAACAAAACAAAACACAAAAACCCTTCCTCCACCCTCAGTCTGTTTCAAGGAGAGGCGTATGATTTGTGAATGAAAAGTTATGGGGCAGGGTAATCAGTATTGCTACTACCAGGGCGCTCTGGGTCGAAGTGGGACTCCCCACCTAGGGCAGGGAGGAGGAGGTCTCAGCCAGGCCCGGAGGAACAGAAACACTGGGGTGGGGCAGGGGTTAATCCAGTTCAGCCAGTCTAGTGTCTGAGTCATATCATGACGCAGTCGGATGGGAAAGCTGGAGTTCACAGTCGTAACTGCCCCCTGAGAACAGAATTATCTGCAGAGCCCAGATACACCCTGTGACCACAAGTGTGTGCTGGAGGGGGCAGGGTGTTGACTGGAGGAACCACAGCACCACTGGCAGCTCCAGCCCCCAAATTACTGACCAGCGGCTACATTCCCAGCTCTTTTTTCTGATGAGTGTTCCTGTGAGCATTGGCCTGTCCCCAAACCTGGCAACCTGTTCTCAATCCTATCTCCCCAATGGACACCTGCACACCTCACTTCTATCCCAGCATTTTGTCCCTTTGGAAGTACTTTCAATTGACTGTACTGATCTAGAAAGGACCAGGAATAAACCCCTATCCACGCAATCAACAGCTTCAATCTTTAGCATGGTCTTAGCAGTCCTACTCAGATGCACATGTGGTGGTTCCCCTTTTGGTTATTTGTTCATTCAAAACTATTGTGCCAGGCTCTGATCCAGAGGGCTCCTGTTACTGTTAATGATTATGGGGTAAGTTTTTAAAGATTTTCTTTGATGTGGACCACTTTTAAAGTCCTTATTGAATTTATTACAATATTGCTTCTGCTTTATGTTTTGAATTTTTGGCCAAGAGGCATGTGTGACCTTAGCTCCCTGACCAGGGATCGAATCCACACTGCCTGTGTTGGAAGGTGAGGTCTTAACCACTGGACAGCCATGGAAATTCCTGCTGTAACTTAGTCTCACTAGCAATGAAAAATGTGACGATGAACTACTATTTCTCATCAATCAAATTAATACTTTGTTTTAAAGAAAACGCTTGGTACTAGTGAGGAGGCTGTGCGAGGGGGCACCTCCAACATTATCATTAGTAATGGCTATCACCTGGTGTAGTCGGATCACCAGGGAAGTCCCCAGGCTGTCTTTCAGATCCAGGTCTGTTCTATAAGCCTGTCCCATTTGGGAAGCAGCTTGACAATATGTATCAAAAACTATTTAGATGTTAAAACCTATTAAACTAGAAGTTCATCTGGAAGTTTATTCTAAGGAGATTATCAGGAATGTAGACAGAGATTTATACCAGCTACCATTCATTAAGCACGTACCATGCATTCACCAATAAAGATTTCACCAAATTTTTGTAGTACCAACAAAGATTTCACCAAAACATTGTTTTCCACGGCAAAAAAAAAAAAAAAAACATTAGAAACAGGCTACATTTACAATAATAGAGAATGTTTAAACAAATTAGAATAAGTCATAGAACATAAACTGTTCATTAAAAACTCTTTAAAGAATTTTAAATGCCATAGGAAATAGTCTTATATATGCAGTATGCTTCTAACTTACAAAAATATATAGTTAATATAAATTCATTTAAAATAACAAATAAAATACTACTGGATAGAATGGAAACTTTTTTTTTTTTTTTGGCTGAGCTGTGTGGCCTGTGGACTCATAGCTCCTCAACCAGAGATCGAACCCGTGCCCCCTGCACTGGAAGCACAGAGTCCTAACCACTGTACTGCTAAGAATTCTCCAAACTTTAATTTTCTTAACGCTTTCAGCGTTTCTGTATTGTTTCCCTACCATTGGCGTGTGTCCCTTTAATAACGAAAAGGTGAGAAAGCAGACATGCGCGGGTACAAAGGCGCGTGCGCGTGTGCGTGTGCGCACACTCACGTGACTTCCATTCCCGGGTGAGGAGTACCGTATAATGTTCCTTCTTAAGACGGCTGCCTCCCAGTCCGGTCCTGGTGAGTCACCCAGCTCGTCTGGGTTTTTAATTTTCTCTTTGCAAAATGACTGTGATAATCCCGGCCTCTCCACCAAACAAGATAGTTGTATGTTGCTACTGCCTCCTGCCTGTAAAACCCCAGGTGAATGCTAATTATTGTTATTACTAACACACCAATGCATTTTGGGAGAGGTGAGTTCCAGGGACGGTGGCATCTCCGCAAAAAAAAAAAAAAAAAGACTCAACTAAGCTAGGAATGGTCTCCTGGGACATGAAGCCTTCATTTCACAAAACATCTCTCCTTGCTGGAAACCTTCCTCCTGTGTATCCCTATGCAGGTACTATTGCTGGTACCAGGGAGCGTTTGTTTGTCATACATGTCAGCTGGGGTTTGGCTGATCTTGACTGGGATCAGCTGAGTTGGGTTAAGGTTGCCTTTTTTTTTAATTTTTAAAATGATTTATTTGGCTGTGCTAGGTGTTGTGGCCTGTAGGATTTTTCTTTTTTAAAGTTGTAGCTTGCGGGATCTTCAGCTGCAGCATACGAATTCTTAGTTGTGGCATGTGGGATGTAGTTGGACCACCAGGGAAGTCCCCAGGCTGTCTTTCAGATCCAGGTCTGTTCTATGAGCCTGTCATCTTCCAGGGACCAGCAACCTAGCTGGGGCATGTTCTTTTCCTGGTGATGGGAGAGGCGTTAGAGGACACGCCCAGTCACACAAGCACATTTCAAACCACTGTATGGTCACCTCTGCTCCTTCACCCTGGCCAAGCCTAAAATCATGAGGCAGGGAAGCTCCCTCCCCCACCCCCTGGAGAATATGGGGCATCTGCAGAGTTGCAGGGCAAAGAGTGTGGATGCCGCACAGGGTGAGGAGTTGAGACTAATTCAGCCTAGCACAAGGAGGGTGGGGAAGGTAAAACGAACCACGAAGCTGTCAGCTCTGTTCAGACTGAAGGCAAGGAGGGAAAGAGATGGGAAGTCCTGGCTGTGACCTGTTGGAGGCAGCCCGGAAATGCCTACCCTGTGTCCCTTGTTGATACAGCCAGCTTTCATTGGGAGTTTGCCTTGGAACGTGGTGAAGCTCTGAGCTGGGACAAGGTGTAGGTGACAATGAAGGCAGGACTCTGGTCCCTCTATTATTTTCCTAAAAACTTTTCTTTCCACACCTGCAGCCCATCGCTGGGTTTTAAATGCACTTCCATTTGCAGCTTTCCCGTCTTGTGTTGCTGTGGTTTTAAAAGGTGGCATGTACTTAAAGAAATTTTTTTTATTGAAGTACAGTTGATTTACAATATTGTGTTAATTACTGCTATACAGAAAAGTGACTCAATTATACATATATACACATTGTTTTTCATATTCTTTTCTGTTAATGGTTTATCACAGGGTATTGAATATAGTTTGCTATATACAGTAAGCTTGCTGCTTACTGTAAGACTTGTTGTTTATCCATTCTATGTATTATCATTTGCATCTGCTAACACCACACTCCAAGGCCATCCCTCTTCCCACCTTGGTAACCACTGTTCTACTCTTTATGTCCATGATTCTGTCTGTTTCATCAGATCAGATCAGATCAGTCACTCAGTCGTGTCCGACTCTTTGTGACCCCTTGAATCGCAGCATGCCAGGCCTCCCTGTCCATCACCAACTCCCAGAGTTCACTCAGACTCATGTTCATCGAGTCAGTGATGCCATCCATCCATCTCATCCTCTGTCGTCCCCTTCTCCTCCTGCCCCCAATCCCTCCCAGCATCAGAGTCTTTTCCAATGAGTCAGCTCTTCGCGTGAGGTGGCCAAAGTACTGGAGTTTCAGCTTTAGCATCATTCCTTCCAAAGAAATCCCAGGGCTGATCTCCTTCAGAATGGACTGGTTGGATCTCCTTGCAGTCCAAGGGACTCTCAAGAGTCTTCTCCAACACCACAGTTCAAAAGCATCAATTCTTCAGCGCTTAGCTTTCTTCACAGTCCAACTCTCACATCCATACATGACCACTGGAAAAACAATAGCCTTGACTAGACGAACCTTTGTTGGCAAAGTAATGTCTCTGCTTTTGAATATGCTATCTAGGTTGGTCATAACTTTCCTTCCAAAGAGTAAGCGTCTTTTAATTTCATGGCTGCAGTCACCATCTGTAGTGATTTTGGAGCCCAGAAAAATAAAGTCTGACACTGTTTCCACTGTTTCCC
>NW_011494743.1:5863786-5880699 GCF_000754665.1 Bison bison bison | reverse complement strand
GGATGCCATGATCTTTGTTTTCTGAATGTTGAGCTTTAAGCCAACTTTTTCACTCTCCACTTTCACTTTCATCAAGAGGCTTTTGAGTTCCTCTTCACTTTCTGCCATAAGGGTGGTGTCATCTGCATATCTGAGGTTATTGATATTTCTCCCGGCAATCTTGATTCCAGCTTGTTTCTTCCAGTCCAGCGTTTCTCATGATGTACTCTGCATATAAGTTAAATAAACAGGGTGACAATATACAGCCTTGACGTACTCCTTTTCCTATTTGGAACCAGTCTGTTGTTCCATGTCCAGTTCTAACTGTTGCTTCTGGACCTGCATACAAATTTCTCAAGAGGCAGATCAGGTGGTCTGGTATTCCCATATCTTTCAGAATTTTCCACAGTTTATTGTGATCCACACAGTCAAAGCTTTGGCATAGTCAATAAAGCAGAAATAGATGTTTTTCTGGAACTCTCTTGCTTTTTCGATGATCCAGCAGATGTTGGCAGTTTGATCTCTGGTTCCTCTGCCTTTTCTAAAACCAGCTTGAACATCAGGAAGTTCACGATTCACATATTGCTGAAGCCTGGCTTGGAGAATTTTAAGCATTACTTTACTAGCATGTGAGATGAGTGCAATTGTGCGGTAGGTTGAGCATTCTTTGGCATTGCCTTTCTTTGGGATTGGAATGAAAACTGACCTTTTCCAGTCCTGTGGCCACTGCTGAGTTTTCCAAATTTGCAGACATATTGAGTGCAGCACTTTCACAGCATCATCTTTCAGGATTTGGAATAGCTCAACTGGAATTCTATCACCTTCTCTAGCTTTGTTCGTAGTGATGCTTTCTAAGGCCCACTTGACTTCACATTCCAGGATGTCTGGCTCTAGGTCAGTGATCACACCATCAGGATTATCAGGGTCATGAAGATCTTTTTTGTACAGTTCTTCTGTGTATTCTTGCCATCTCTTCTTAATATCTTCTGCTTCTGTTAGGTCCATACCATTTCTGTCCTTTATCGAGCTCATCTTTGCATGAAATGTTCCTTTGGTATCTCTGATTTTCTTGAAGAGATCTCTAGTCTTTCCCATTCTGTTGTTTTCCTCTATTTCTTTGCATTGATCACTGAAGAAGGCTTTCTTATCTCTTCTTGCTATTCTTTGGAACTCTGCATTCAGATGTTTATATCTTTCCTTTTCTCCTTTGCTTTTTGCTTCTCTTCTTTTCACAGCTATTTGTAAGGCCTCCCCAGACAGCCATTTTGCTTTTTTGCATTTCTTTTCCATGGGGATGGTCTTGATCCCTGTCTCCTGTACAGTGTCATGAACCTCATTCCATAGCTCATCAGGCACTCTATCTATCAGATCTAGGCCCTTAAATCTATTTCCCACTTCCACTGTATAATCATAAGGGATTTGATTTAGGTCATACCTGAATGGTCTAGTGGTTTTCCCTACTTTCTTCAATTTAAGTCTGAATTTGGCAATAAGGAGTTCATGGTCTGAGCCACAGTCAGCTCCTGGTCTTGTTTTTGTTGACTGTATAGTGCTTCTCCATCTTTGGCTGCAAAGAATATAATCAATCTGATTTCAGTGTTGACTATCTGGTGATGTCCACGTATAGAGTTTTCTCTTGTGTTGTTGGAAGAGGGTGTTTGTTATGACCAGTGCATAGATAGGTTCATTTGTGTCGATTTTAGATTTTACACATGAGTAATATCATGTGGTGTTTGTCTTTCTGACTTAACTTTGCCTAGTATGATAATCTCTAGTTGCGTTCATGTTGCTGCAAATGGCATTATTCCATTCCTTTTTATGGTTGAGTAATATTCCACTGTATGTACGTACCACATCTTCTTTATCCGTTCGTGTGCCAGTGGACATTTAGGTCGCTTCCTTGTCTTGGCTATTGTGTAGCGTGAACATACGGGGGCATGTATCTTTTTGAATTATAGTTTCGTCTGGACATATGCCCAGGAGTGGGATTGCTGGATCATATGGTCATGCTATTTTTAGTTTTATGAGAAGGTGGCATGTATTTTTATCATCTCAGGACTGTATCTCAAGCACTTCCCTCATGTGTAAACATGTTTCTGATCAGAATTCTCCCTGGCAAAATCAAATGGCTGTGTTCCCAGTCTGGACTGTCAGGATCCATCTGATGGTGTGGTCTATCATTTAGGAAGGAGGGCCACCTGCCAAGACAACACCTGAGGAAGGTGGGGAGTGGCAGAGCTTCTACATATGTGCCCGAGATGAGGAGGGGCCTCAGAAGAGACAGCGGGAGTGGAGAGGTTAGAGAGAGAGCCAAGCCTTGGCAGCTGGGAGGCAGCTGGCCCCGCTTGGGGTGTGGGGGTGGCTCTGGGCTCATGGGAATCTTGAGGAAGTAGTTGGCTGAAAGGAAGCAAATAGAACCCTCCAGAGTCCTACAGGACCAAGTCCCCAATTGCTCCCTTTGTGCTTCTCTGTGCCAGGATCTGAGTCTTAACACGGATGAGCAGGGCCTGGCTGGAGGGACCACATGCACGCTGTGACCCTGGAAGATGGAAACTAGCATAGACCAAGGCCCTTACCCCAGCGAGGGAGTCTTGGGGAAGCGATTCTCTTTACTTGGAACCAGATGATTCGGCAAACTACCAGAGTCCTACTTTTCCTTCTGAATAGAAACAGATACATAAGAGAAAAAGTACCTAGTGTGGATTTCTGCCAAACGGGGCACAGGTCCCCTTTAGGTTGGCACCTGCCTGGCAGGAGCTCACTGGAACTGTTAAAAGTTGAGGCTTGGGCTCAAGTCTAATGATGACAGAACCCGTCAGACACATCCCCAGACACCTGATGAGCACTGCTCAAAACCATCAAGGTCGTTGAAAACAAGGACTGTCGGAGAGACTGACTGCCACAGCCAAGAGGAGGCTAAGGAGACCTGAGGACTGCAGGAACCTGGGTGGGATCCTGCACCAGAACAAGACCTTAGGAAAAAGTTCAGGAAATCCAGATAAACTGTGGACTTCCTTTGAGAATAACGATCAGTTCTGGTTCATTAATTGTAACAAGTAGACCATCTTAATGTAAGATGTCTGTAACAGGAGAAACTGGATAAGGAATGTTTTGGAACCCTCTGTGCTCTCTTAATTTTTCTGTAAATCTTAAACTGTATGTTAAAAAAAAAGCTATTAAAAAATAAGTGGGGAGGTTGAAAGCAGACGTGGAAGCCAGCCTGCCGGGATCCAGTCCCAGCTCCTACTCGCCTTGGGCAAGTCACTAGACCCTTTCTGCCGCACCTCCTTTTCCTCCTCAGGAAATGGGACTCCTCCCAGGACCCCGGATTGTCCTGGGGACTGAATGAGTTAAAACTTGTCAAACTCTGGAAGAATGTGCCTGGCGCTGAACAAGTGCCACACGTGCTTATTTAGTACGTAAATAAAACTATAGGTGTGGGTTTACCTCAAATGTCCTGTAAAACAGAAGTGTACGGTAGCTTGAGTTTTAATTTTCTTTAAAAAAAAAAAAGCATGCTCAGGGCTCAGTTTGGGCTCCTCTGTCCCAGAAATTCCGTGATCCTGCCCCCTCCCTCTGGCTTGGCCTGAATTTGGTTCTTCCTGTTCTTTGTCCCAAGGGATTCCCATTCTCTGCCAGGTTCAGACAGGATGACTCAGCCTGGAAACCTCCCTTCAAAAGGCACAGGAGCACAGGCAGATCCCCTGCCCGCTTGCCTGTCCTGGCTCTTCTTCCTTGGGAGGGTGCTCTGGCATCTAGGTTCCAGCGCTGGCCCCGAGGCACCTCTAGCCTCACCCTCTTCCCCCAGACACACAGCCACAAGCCCTCTAGCCGACTTTCCTGCCTACGCTGATGCCCTTCCAGCTCAGAGAGCTAAAGAGGAGACATCCCCGCCCAACAGGATGCTTGGGAAATGCGTGTGTTCCTTACGGCTCAGGAAGAGGTCTTTCTCTAAAGAACAATCCTGAACTTTGTCCAAAGCATCGCGAGCTTGCTGCGAGTCATCTTCCTGTGAGCATCTGGAAAAAAGCCTTGTGTCCAAGCAGAATTGGAAGCACACATCTACTGTTTCCTTTAGTCAAGACCTTGAATTCCTGGAGCTGTTTCCTGCCCCCGCTGATGGCCACGGTCCCTCTCTGGGGCTGCCAGGTACAACCAAAGTTAAGCTCTGCAGTGTGGCAAAAAACAAAAACCTGAAGCTTTGGAATGAGGCTGAAATCTCCCAGTTGCTTTCCCTGGTGGGTTCCCCTACTTTTTTTTTTCCTAAAGAGGCTTATTTCTTGTTCAGAGACACTGGTGAAGGGGGTCATTGACATGCCCCTCTGTTTACAGGTGAGGAAGCCAAGTCCTTCTGGAGACCAAAAAGATGTCAGACACATTTCCCGTTTAGAGAAGGGGTTGCAATTCCTCATCCACGATCTAGCTGGAGTTAACTTGTTTTCTTTGGTTTTCTTTGCCAGCACTTGGCAGTGACCTACATAGACCACATGCCTAATAATAACTTGAGCTTTATTAGCACCCAGCATTCAAGGGCCTCTGGGAATTTGGCAAAAGGCAGTATTTAGTAAATCATCTGCTTGTTGCAAACAGACTTTGCACTTCTGGAGCAGCCTTTGAAGAGGAGAGGCTGCTGGCTGGGAGTTATCAGTACAGCGGTCGCTTGTCTGACTGTTTTCCTCTTCATCTTTTTATCGGGAAATCTCCAAGACCATGGCTCACTTGTAAAGGGTTGATATTTGAGACAGGTAACCACTAGTCTGTCTCAGGTATCAACCTATCAGAATGGCTTTTGGCCAAGAGTACCCACCCAAAATTCTACCTCCCACTCCTGCCTCTGATTGGCCAGGCATTGCCCCTGAAGCTGCAGGTTTAGGGGAAGGTCCAGGGAGTTCCAGGGAAGGGTTCTAGGTGGTGAGACAGTGACTGTTCCAAGTGACAGGAAAATAATTCAGTATTTAACCAGCTGACTGTCAACCCTATATGCTCACATATTCTCAGTTCCTAGGAGTACAGATCCATGCCATGTGGCTTAATATAGACTTGTTCCTAAGTGTACATGATGGCAGATGAAGGAGTAGAAGTGTTTGGATTCAAGAGCCTTGAGGGATTCGTTTGACTGTGTCTTAGCTCCTCTTTGGTCCACTGGAGTGATGGCCAGGTGTAAGAAGAAGAGTGGGTGCAGGTCATAAGTGATAACACAAGATAATCAAAGCGAGGGAAGGCCAAGAGTGTCCCTAAGTCCAAAGGATGGTGTAAAATTAGACATGAGAGACAGCGCAGGACAGGACAGATGCTGGAAAGATCCTAGGACCAGAGGGTCGGGAGGATCAGAGTGTCCTGAAGCAAGAGGGTCTAAAACACTTGCCTCAAAGGTATCATCACTTGCTGCCAGGGAAGCTTAGCCATGGTTAAAAATGTCAGGAGGGTGGAGCTACTCAATTCTCAGCAGTTCTTAGAACTGCCTTGTTGAAAAGATTTTTGCCAAGTGTTTCCCCTGCAACACACCCAGCAAGCTGTTTCTAGACAAGTTGTCCCAGGTGCCAAAGCTGGTACTTAAGAAGGACCATTGTTTGAAGGGCTGCTTCCCACTGGCAAAAAGTGTAATTGGATGGGGGAGGGGGTCATTTCCATCACAGAGTCCAAATTCCCTAGGACTTTGGCCATCTCAGAGCAGGATAGCTTTATAAATTTGTACCAATACCATAATTCTAACACAGCCATTTTCAAAGTAGTCTTAAAGCCACTGGAGTTGCAAGAAGTCTCCTGATGGATGCAGATTGCTTTCCAAACATGAGCCCTTTCTTCTACTCTTCTCAGTCAATGCCACACAATCCTCCAATCATCATTTAGGGAGAACTAATCCCTTCTTACTGGTAACTTATTAAGTGAGTCATTAAGGATGACTGAATTTGTGAACCAAAATTTGCATGTGCCCAGAATACTTTTATTCAGCATTCTACCCCAAATCCTGTCATGCATGCAACATGTGGCAACTTGCAAAGCTCCTGCCCGGCCTGCAGAACTGTTGACAACCAAATGGCCACACTTAGGAGGAAGCAGTTTGTTTTCTCTCCTATCTCTTTGCTGCTACTGTGTTTCTGTGTGGTTGGTTTTTAGATGGCCTGATCTTTATGATGTTTAGGATTCTGTATTCACCACCTCAGTATCTTGGCCCTGTAATTTTCTGGTTAACTAGATTGGAAGATACATTGTGGCTCAGATGTTTACATAATGCTATAGCCTCCCCCAAAAGCAAGCTGCCTGTACATTGACACTTTGTTATCTTAAACACTGTTATTATATACATATATATATATATATATATAGTGAAAGAAAATGAAGTTGCTCAGTCATGTAGGACTCTTTGTGACCCCATGGACTGTAGCCTACCAGGCTCCTCGGTCCATGGGATTTTTCAGGTAAGAATACTGGAGTGGGTTGCCATTTCCTTCTCCAGGGGATCTTCCCGACCCAGGGATCGGACCCGGGTCTCCCACATTGTAGGCAGACGCTTTACCATCTGAGCTACCAGGGAAGCTATTGCTGTTCTCAAGGAAGATCTTTCAAATGTAATTTTATTTTTTAAATAGGTTATAGGTTCCTACCATTCAAAAGTCAAAATAATATCCAAAAGTATACTGGAGAAGTTCTGCTCTCTCTGCTACAGGCTGCTTGGATCCTCCACCCCGGAAGTCACCACTTCACTTGCTCCTTGCATTATCTTTCTAGTGTTTCTTTGGGCAAATAGACAGTTTTCATATTTCCCTTTGAAGGGAAGGTTTTAAATACTTCACTAGGGCACAAAGCTCCCTTGACCCCACACGAGGAGGTAAAGTTAGATGCGGTAGATAAATTCAGAAGTGACTCTAGAAGACAGAGATTGCCTCTGAAGCCCATCTTCCTAGGGCCATGAGCAGCACTGTTATCTTTTTACACACCTTGTTCTTGGAAAATGATGGGATAGAATTTTCTCGAGTCCCTGGTGCTGTTTTCCCATCTGCATCCCCCGTTTGAACAACCCCACAAAAGTCTCTGACAGAGGTGCACATTGTGTTCTCTTCCCCACCTCCGCCTCCCTCAAACACACCTGTCTAGGGCCCCATCTCCACAGTGCCTGTGGGGATAGGCAGATGGATTTTACTGTATATACGGAATGTCAGGAAGAAGTGACCAGCTCCTTCCAGTCAGGGTTTCTTCGGGCTGGAAGCAGTCCTTCAAGACGAGTCTAATGGGAAAAGCTGACACTGGAGGATGTCCCAGATGTACATATTCAGCTTATTGATGGAGTGTTTACCGTGTGCCAGGCCCTGTGGCAGGTGCCAGCTTGAAGGGTGAGCAGGACACGGTGCCTGCCCTCATGGGCCTCAGGAGGAGGGTTACAGTACATTGTGGGAAGAGCTGTGAGAATGCAGAGCGCAGAGAAGGCATCGCGGGGGGAGGCCTCATGAAAGCCGAGATAAGGGGGGCAAGTAGACTCAGCCAGGCAGTGAGTGGGGGTCCGAGGCAGCATCATGTGCAGAGAGTTCCTTTCTCCTTTCCCACAGCGTCCTTTTCTAGTGGGACCTCATGGAGATAATTCTAGCAGCGAAAGGAGTGACTTGAGTGGAGATGTAGGGGCCAGAGGAGCTGGAGTGCTCCGGTGTGAATAGAGGCAGGGAACCCTTCCCGTCGGAACATGTGGACACAGCCCTGGTGGTGCTCCGTGCAAGGGCAGGCGGGGGGCGGTGCTACCAGGAAAGAGGAAATCCAAAGCCTTCCTGCCTGGGGATGCCCAAGTTTATTCCAGGCTTTGTACCTGGCTGTGGAAGCCTCAGGAAATATGGTGGCAGTGGGAGCGTCAAGGGAAAGGTCTTGAAATACCAGTGAGTCAGAATGTGAGGCAGTCCAGTTCCCAACAGCAAGTAGATGGCCCATTCAAAACAGGGTAACCTGGGGAGGAATTATTTACAAAGGTGTGGGCGGCTGCACCCCGGAGGCCAAAAGAAGGAAGGAGATTAGGGATGGTTACCACTCTGGCAGGACCGAGTGTCTTGCTAGTCTCCTGGGTCTTGAAAGGAGCAGTGACCTTGGGCAGAGGTGAGCCTGCAGGGAGGGGACCAGGGGAAGAAGTTCCCCCCAATAACACTGTCCTTCCCTCTGCCAGGCCCCTCAGGTAGTGGGACCCTGCCCTAGGAGAGCATGCGGGGTCTGTAGATGAGGCTCCAGGCAGAGAGGCCCCTGGGAACAGGAAGGGGGCAACAGGAAGCAGGAAGGGAACCCACCAAGCCTGCGTTCAATGTGGCTGGCAGTGGCAGGAGACTAGACAAGATGGCTTTTCTTTATGCTTTTCTCCATTTCCTAACGGTCTCAAAATGAACATACATGACTCTGGATTGGAGAAACTGTGGTTTTTAATTTTAAAAGGCGAAACCACAAACCACATCAATAGTAATAACAGCAGCAAGGAATGTGTCCCCAAGGAGACCCCCACCCCTCAACTCCGGGCAGTACCAGTGCTTTCGTTAATGAGAACGGGAGAGGGACGCCTTGCCAACACTTCTGGCCCACTCCGCACCCTTTCCCATGGGACGCTGACCACAGACAGAGCACACACAGTCATCACTCCCAACCAGAGAGTCCCTGGGTCCTGAAGAAGGTGGTGCCAAGCCCTCTTGTTACTCTGAAGCAAACTTCGTATGTGTGCATGGTGGGGGGCGGGGGGTGGTGAGGCAGGGGCTGGGGTGGTCATAGGGGAAGATGCTCTGATTTCCAAGGATATGGATTCAGGTCCTGTCCCAGCTGCTTCACCATGGGGGAGCCTTGAGCATTTACACGCTCTGAGTCTTGTATCCAAGTGACCGATGAGGGTGATGATGATGATCCTTTCCTCTAAGAGTCATTGTGAGGGTTCATGACCTTGTAAAGTTAGAATCTCTACAAATATTCCTTTTACATGAAGGAGAGCAGTGCACAGAGGTCATCACCACCTCACAAGGCAAGAACAAATACATCCTCAGCCTCTAGGAGGCCCGAGGCCTGTGGCACAGCTCATGCGTGGACAGAAAGAACACGGCCTGTGGTGAATTGAAGAGAAACACACCCAGTGCCAGAGCCTGCTGGGAGCGCTTTCTCTAGTTCCAATCAGACAGCCCTCCTCCCTCTAGTCTTTTCCTGTTTCTCTGCCTCCTCCACCCCTCAGCTCCCTGGGATCCCTGTGCCTAGGTTGGGGGGGCTAGGAGCCTCTCATGGGGGTCTCTTCCTGCCTGCAGGGTGGATGTAGACCCTCAGGTTTAGGACTTTCAGAGGCTTTAGAGGACAGCACCTATGACAGCCGCCTTTCTCTTGCCACCTTGCCACCTCTGGCATGTAATTTCAGCATATGATTGTTCCCAAAGGCCCCTACCCCACAAGGGATGGACAGGACAGGTAAGGCCAGTAAAAACCCCGTCTCACCAGGAGAGAAAAATCTCTGCAGAAGAGGGCATGAAAAGAAGGCAAAATGAGGAAATGGGAGATTTGTGGTCAAGACTGAGTGTGGTCACACTGTTTCACATTGTTCTTGTTCAGTCTCTCAGTCGTGTCTGACTCTTTGGGACTCCATGGAGTGCAGCACCCCAGGCTTCTCGTCCTTCACCATCTCCTGAGGTTTACTCATGTCCATTGAGTCTGTGATGCTATTCAACCATCTCATCTTCTGTCCTCCCCTTCTCCTCCTGCCTTCCATTTTCCCTAGCAACAGGGTCTTCTCTGATGAGTCGGCTCTTTGCATCAGGTGGCCAAAATGTTGGAGCTTCAGCTTCAGCATCAGTCCTTCCAAGGAATATTCAGAACTGATTTCCTTTAGGATGGACTGGTTTGATCACCTTGCAGTCCAAGAGACTCTCAAGAGTCTTCCTCCAACACCAAAGTTCAAAAGCATCAATTCTATGCTCAGCTTTCTTTATGGTCCAACTCTCATATCCATATATGACTACTGGAAAAACCATAGCTTTGACAAGAGGGACTTTTGTTGGCAAAGTAATGTCTCTGCTTTTTAATATGCTCTCTAGGTTTGTCATAACTTTTTTTCCAAAGAGCAAGCATTTTTTAATTTCATGGCTGCAGTCACCATCTGCAGTGATTTTGGAGCCCCCCAAAATAAAGTCTGTCACTGTTTCCATTGTTTCCCCATCTATTTGCCATGAAGTGATGGGACTGGATGCCATGATCTTTGTTTTCTGAATGTTGAGTTTTAAGCCAGCTTTTTCACTCTCCTCTTTCACTTTCAAGAGGCTCTTTAATTCTTCTTTGCTTTCTGCCATAAGGGTGGTGTCATCTGCGTATCTGAGATTATTGATATTTATCCCGGCAATCTTGATTCCAGCTTGTGCTTCATCCAGCCCAGCATTTCTCATGATGTACTCTGCATAGAAGTTAAATAAGCAGGGTGACAATATACAGCCTTGATGTACTCCTTTTCCAATTTGGAACCAGCCCGTTGTTCCATATCTGGTTCTAACTGTTGCTTCTTGATCTGTATACTGGTTTCTGAGGAGGCAAGTAAAGTGGTCTGGTATTCCCATCTCTTTAAGAATTTTCCACAGTTTGTTGTGATCCACACAGTCAAAGGCTTTAGGGTAGTCAGTGAAGCAGAAGTAGATGTTTTTCTGGAACTCTCTTGCTTTTTCTGTGATCCATTGGATGTTGGCAATTTGATCTCTGGTTCCTCTTCTTTTTCTAAATCCAGCTTCAACATCCAGAAGTTCTGGGTTCACATACTATTGAAGCCTAGCTTGGGGAATTTTGAGTATTACTTTGCTAGCATGTGAAATGAATGCGGTTGTGCTGTAGTTTGAACATTCTTTGCCATTGCCTTTCTTTGGGATTGAAATGAAAACTGACCTTTTCCATCCTGTGGCCACTGCTGAGTTTTCTAAATTTGCTGGCATATTGAGTGCAGCACTTTAACAGCATCATCTATTAGGATTTGAAAGAGCTCAACTGGAATTCCATCACCTCCACTAGCTTTGTTTGTAGTGGTGCTTTCAAAGGCCCACTTGACCTCGTACTCCAAGATGCTGGCTCTAGGTGAGTGATCACAGCATCGTGGTTACAGGGGTCATTAAGATCTTTTTTGTATTATTCTTCTGTGTATTCTTGCCACCTCTTCTTAATATCTTCTGCTTCTGTTAGGTCCATACCTTTATTGTGCCCATTTTTGCATGAAATATTCCCTTGGTAGCTTTCCTTTTCTTGAAGAGATCTCTAGTCTTTCCCATTCTACTGTTTTCCGCTATTTCTTTGCATTGGTCATTCAGGAAGGCTTTCTTATCTCTCTTTGCTGTTCTTCGGAACTCTGCATTCAAATGGGTGTATCTTTCCTTTTCTCCTTTGCCTTTCGCTTCTCTTCTTTTTTTAGCTATTTGTAAGACTCTTCCATCGTCATTCCCAACCCCTTTGACGTTTGGCACCATGGGTGTGAGGCACTTGCACCCAGACCTGGAAGGGTTTAGGGCTGGAGAGAAATGCAGTGATGACCCCTTCCCCAGCTCTGCCACCTCTGACCGTGACCCAGAGGACAGAGGGAGCACCCAAGCCACACCTCGACCTCCTGGTGCTTAAAAGCACTGACCTCGTCTTCCTCTCCACTTGAAACCATGAGATCTGACCTACAACTAGTGGGTTGACCTTTGTCCTCAGTATTGGGGAAGGACAGGTGGGCACAGGGAGTCCAGAAAGAGACAAAGGGTTATCAAGGCAGAGCACTTGTTTATCCTGCAACATGTGGAGAGGTGGTTGCTGTGGTGGCTAAAAGTGCAGAGTCTGGAATTGGAATGAGAAAGTCCAAACCCCATGTTCTCTGCTTGTTAAGGTGATCCACTTACTTGACTGCCTGAGCCTCTGATCTATCACAAGTGGAATGATCAGATCAGATGTGCTCCTTAAGAAGTGCGTGTGTGCAGGCTAAGCCGCTTCAGTCGTGTCCGACTCTTTGCAACTCCAAGGACTGTAACCCGCCAGGCTCCTCTGTCCATGGTATTCTCCAGGCAAGAATACTGGAGTGGGTTGCCAGGCCCTCAAGGAGTTGCCATATCAAATAATACGGCATCAACTTGGACACATTTTTGCCTTAAAAAAAAAAAGGAATTGATCCTGAAATTATTCTAGCCCCTGGATGTCTTACTGGTTTACAGGGAATAAAGGGGACTGAAAAACAAATTAAGGGGCACTACAAAGCAGCAAGCATCCCAGTCCAAAATGTGGGACATCCTGCAAGATAAATGATCCGGTTATCTTCAACAAACCAAATGCAAGGAGATGAAACTTTTAAAAGGAGCGGGAACTGTTACAGAACAGAAGGGACCATCAAAAGAACGGTGTGAGAATTGTTAAATCCCAATTTGAAAAAAAACAGACACCCTAAAAAGACATCTTTAAGAGAACTAACCTGATGTGAAGGAATGACTGTTCATTTTGTGGAGAGTGGCCTGGCAGGTATATTTCTAAAATGTGCTCACCTCCTGCAGGCACACACTGCAGGATTTATGGAGATGTGAAAGGGCGGCTGGGATTCCGAGGGCCGATGGTTTGGAGTAGCCGGGTTAAAATTGTTGGAGCTGAGTGATGAGTGTCTGAGTTTTCATTTTACTCTTCTGTCTGTATTGTATATTTTTGAAAATTTTCGTCACAAAACATTTAAAAAATATTTGTCAGGTCTGAGTTGTGGCATGTGGGATCTTTTTCTTCCACCAGGGATTGAACCCAGGCCCCCTGCTTTGGGAGGGCAGAGTCTTAGGCATTGGACCACCAGGGAAGTCCCTCATCACAAAGCATTTTAATAGAGGCACAGATATGTGACTACCGCGGCGTTAGGTTGGATCAGACACCTTTGACGGGGCCTTGTCATCCATTGGGCTTACCTGTGCTTATTCCTGGAAGGGTGTGGGTTGTAGGGGGTTGGGGGTTCTATCCAGCTTTGACTTGCTTCACTTCCAGACTGAGCCATGTGTCTTTCTGACCTGTGGCCTGAGATCCCAGCCAGAGCCCACTCAGGACACCCCACATTGGACCATGAGAAGCCCGAAAGTGTAGGGGAGTCAGTACCCCATAGGCAGTAAGGCTGGTTGCCTTGTTTCAAAGGTACATAAACTGTGGTTGAGCGAAGTGAAGGGAGCCCTTCGTGACAGGGGGTGGGGGGCAGAGATAGATGAGCAATTCTGTCCTGAGGCCTTCCATGGTACCCAGTGGAGGGGTCTGCCCACAGGAGGCCCTCGATAAGGATTTTTATTCGTGAGTAAATAAATGCCAGCGTCAGAAGAGTAGAGACCATAACATCACACTGTGAATAATAGAGTTTCTGAAAATAGATTTGTTTGGCTTTATATGACTGATTTTAATGTTTTAAAGTTGAAGTATAGTTGATTTACAATATGGTGTTAGTTTCAGGTATATAGCAGAGTAATCCAGTTTTATATGTATATGTGTATGAATATATATGTGTATATATGCATTCTTTTTCAGTTTCTTTTCCATTATAGGTTGTTACAAGACATTGTCTATAATTCCCTGTACTATACAATAGGTCCTTATTTGTCTGTTTTATATACAGTAGTGTTACCTGTTAATCCCATACCCCTAATTTATCCCCTCCCCTTTCCCCTTTGGTAACCATAAGTGTGTTTTCTGTGTAGCTATGTTATTTTCTGTGACTGATTTTAAAATCCCCAAATGCCATTTGAGAAAATAAGTAACTGTGAAGGAAGACAGTCCTTCACCCCACAGCACTACACTTCTGCAAAAGTGGTCAGACACCAAGCTTACTGTCCCTTAGCTCTGCCTTCAACATAGTGAACCCCAGTGTCTGTGCACAGAGATGCTTGTGGGGTCAAGTGCGTGTGCTCCTTGTTTTTCAGATAAAAATAGCTCATGAGCTTGGAAGAACAATCTGCTTTAATTCTGGGAATTTGAAAAAAACACATGTAACCAAGAATAGATTCTCAGTTTTGAAGGAAATTGGCATTTCCCCCCCAACCACAAATATTTTAAATATTAACATAAGTGAGATAACATGCAGAAGCCACGCCTCAGGTCCCTGTCCTGTGATCTTGGGAATCCTTTTTCTCTCTTCTCCCTCTTTCCACTGTCTCCTGGGATTCCCGGGAGCCATGATTGAATCTGTAGGATTGCCAAGTTTTAAAAAATAAGCTACTTGGTTGTCAGGTTAAGCTATACAAAAGGTATCTGTATCGTGTGTGTTTGTGTGTGTGTAAAAAATACTTTTTTATAAGAAGCCTGGCAAGAAGAAAGCTAGTTGAGAGATGAAGGCTCCTGTTGCGTGGGTAACCTGTTTAGCCAGGACCAGATGGTTTGGAGGGCGGGTAATGAGATCCGAAGTCCTCTATCTAGGTCAGCGTTGAGTCCAGCCCCGCTCACAAACCACAGAGATTTGTGTGGCCAGATGTGTGTTCAGGCACTGATGGAAAAGAGAGGATGTTTTGAGACAGACACATCTGAATGTGGGTCGGATTTGGCTCCTTTGGGGGCAGGCTTTAGTCCAGAGTTCTCACATGGAGCTGTCGTGGAAGGAGAGCTTTCTATACAGGATGGATATGCACCTGTGGCATTTTCCCAAAAGATCGCACTATGTCACTGACTTCCCACGACTTTGAAGAACAACATAGTGTCTAGTGTAAACTAGAACACAGGGCCTCCTTTGAGTGTAAATTATTCAAGCTTTTCTACAGATAAATTTGACCATGTATATCAAAAAACTGTAATAGTTTATAAAGCATTTGCCCAGCATTTCACTTCTAGGAATTTATTCTAAGGAAATCATCAAGGTCAAGTCCTAAGAGCTTGATAATAATAATAGTAACAGTGATTATTTTTCCCCCAAAATAGAGCAGTGACCTAATCTTACTGCCCAACAATAGGGGATTTTTAGAAAACAGTGGTGCAATGGAATGTTTTCAGCTACTAAGAACACTGTTGTAGATACATATTTACTGGTATGGAAAGGTGTCTTTGGCATATTGCTAAGAGGTAAATATATGGTTATAAAATAGTCTAACCCAACATTTGCTTTTCAAAAGCTTTTCCCACACATACGCATGTACACACAAATGTACATGTATAGGTGCCTGGAAAAATATATAAGAAGTTAGTTATCTCTGGGTAAGAGAGTAACAGGCAACTTTTCTTTCCTTCTTTTTAAGTTCCTCTCTTTTATAAATTGATTTATGATAAACAAGTGTTTGCTTTTATGTCTTTTATTGAAAAGGATTTTAAAACAGAAACTAAGAGCTTTTCAGAAGGATTCTGTGTAGGAGTGAGAAGGACAGTACGTAGTGGAGGGCTGTGATCCGGGGAGGAAGCGGTCCACCGAGGGAACGGGTAACCAGACTGTCCTCTTCATGGGAGACGTGCTTCTGGGAGAGTCAGCCTCAAGCTTGCATGGAATGACCTTGCATGGAGTTGAGAAGTCTCTGTGATCCTCAGCAATGCGTGGACTCCTGAGTACTTTAGATCACCCAGGCTGCATACACGGGCCAGTTTGTAGACAGAACAAAACCCAGGCCACCATCCCTTTCTGAAAAGTTATTCTTCTTGGCTCATCCCTCATCTTCAGTGATTTAAACTTTAAATTTCCCAGTCCCTTAAGAGAGTTCTCTGAAAACATGAGAGGAACCCAAATAACCATCAGAAGAAGACAGAAGCAGCCAAAGGTGGTTTCTTTCCTTTCTTTTTTTTTTTTTAATTTTTAATTTTTTTTGGCTGTGTAACATTTGGAGTCTTAGTTCCCCAACCAGGGATCCAGCCCCTGCCTCCTGCAGTGGGAGCACAGAGGCCTAACCATCCTTTTAGTTTTGGGATGTTCCTTCCTTATCACAGAATCTTGGCTGTAGGGGGGCCCAACTCCGGGTTGACGGTCCTTTTCCCCTCTGGCCCTCTGGGGTCTGCAGTCAGTGCCCTCCCACCCTTCCCCCACACGTGTGTCCTCAACAAAAGCAAGTGCAGCTGTAAACTGGGGGTGAGTGAGTCAGCCTCAGAGTGCTAACATCAGCTTGAAAAGCAAGCAACCTGGAAGCCCATCCTAGAGTTTCCAGCCTCCAGGATAAGAGCAGGGCTGGGGTGATGTGCCCCGTTCGCCACGTGGTGGGCTCCTGGAGTCCTGCATGGCAGAGCTGGGAGTTAGAAGACATAAATGTTTGGAGGTGACCATGCCTGGAGCTGAGAGACCCAGAGAGACCCACACAACCATTCCCAGACCCTCTGCCTCCCCTGTTGGTGCTATAGACAAAGGGCTGATTCTGAAAGATTTAGAGACCGATGGCATAGTTTATGGAGCTGCTTTGGATAAATGAAGCAAACTCTTGGAATCCTGCCTTTGTTTGTAAAGTGGAAATAACACAAACCCAGGGAGTTGTATTGATTAAATTGACTGACCAGAGGGCCTAGAAAAGTCTCATGTAGAAGGTTTTCGGTCCTTGTGCTAAGAAAGCAGTCCTGAGTTCTACTTTCAGAGGTAACTTCCTGGGGGCAGTGACTGCTCATCATTGACCCCAGTGTCAGCCCTCCCTTTCCTGCCTGGATTGAAGATCCATTTCCCGGCTTCTCTTGTAGCAAGGCGTGGTCATGAGAATGTGTTCTGACCGGTGGGATATATACATGGAGGGATTACATGCAGTTCATGTTACTAGAAGGAGGGGACCTCTTCTACGCCTTCAACTATCTCCTGGCTAGAATCGAGACCTGATTAAGGCTGATGCTTAGTTAAATGTTCACATTGACCCATGAGCTGAGGATGGCAGTAAGGCAGAAGGAGCATGGGTCCCTGACAACCTCACAGAACCATCACACCAGCCCCAGACTCCCTGCTTCTGGATTTGTTTACAAGGAGGAAAGGAAACTTCTGAGCTATTTAAGCCACTATTGTTTTGTGTTTTCACTCATTTGCAGACTGGCCTAATTCTAAC
>NW_011494743.1:5863581-5863686 GCF_000754665.1 Bison bison bison | reverse complement strand
CTCCCAGGACAAGCATCAGAATTTTTTTTTTTTTTTTATTAGGATTTTCTTTTTAGTTTTGTTGTTTGAAATAAAGTCATTCATAGGGAGCTTAGAAAGTTTAGA
>NW_011494743.1:5857507-5863481 GCF_000754665.1 Bison bison bison | reverse complement strand
GGTTATTTTTTTCTTTTCTTGTTTCACCTGTGAAAACGTTGCTTAGCAGCCTGCCACCCTGACAACAGCCATTCGCATTTGTGACATGTCCTCACAGATGCCTCCCAGCTCTCAGAGCGTCTTCAGCCACACTGTCCCGCACCAACCTGATCTGCTCCCTGTTGTCTGTGGCAAGTCACTGCCCATCCTCAAGAGTTTCCCAGCTGATTTAAGGACCAGGGCTCTCCTGTGGGCGCCCACCATAAGGAGACCCCAGAGTCACCCAATCTCTTTGTACGGCAAAGGAAATTATGTTTATAAGAGAGGAAGTGAATGCATATCCGGGGAGTGGGTGGAGGCCATAGTGTTTGAAAAGCTTTAAACTCCAACATTTCAGAGACATTTTTAAAGATCCAGAGAGATCTGCTTGTGAACTTTTAGGAATGATTTTTTTTTTTTTTTTTGAAACAAGATTTATTTTAGTCTCCCATTTCCTGTTTCTCTCTTATTTTTTGTTAAGGGACCCTGATATGATGAAAGAAGCTTGTTCTGAACTAATTTTCTAAAGATTTTTATCTCTGACAGTGTTTTGTACAAAAAAAAGTTGTTGACTATGAAATTTCTTTGACGTGGCTTATTTCCTTGCAGGAAAGAATTGCATAGGCTTTTTGCTTTTTTTTTTTGGTCATTGCTGGTTTGTTGAGTTTGTGTGTGTGTGGTAAAATATACATAACATTTACCATCTTAACCATATTGAAGTGTACAGTGTACTGGCATTGAGTATATTCATGCTGTTGTACAGTCAGCGCCACCATCCATCTTCCAAATCTTTTCATTTTCCAAAACTGAAACTCTGTACCCATGAAATAATAGCTTCCCACGACTCCTCCCTCCCCTCAACTCCTGTTCTACTTTTCTGTTCCCGTAGATTTGACCACTTTAGGATCCTCAACTAAATGAAATCATACGGTATTTGTCCTTTTGTGTCTGGCTTATTTCACTTGGCATAATGTCTTCAGGGTTCATCCACGATGCAGCATGTGTCAGAATTTCATTCCTTTTTAAGGCTGAATAATACTTTATGTATGTACCACGTTATCCATTCATCTGCCGTCAACAGTTGTGTTGCTTCCACCTTTTGGTTCGCAGTGCTGCTGTGAACACGGGTGTGCGGATATCTGTTCGAGACTGTGTTTTCAGTTCTTTTGGTTACATACCCAGGAGTGGAAATGATGAGTCTTATGGTAATTCTATGTTTAGTCTTTTTTGAGGAGCCTTTTCTCCAGTCAGGGGTTGCTTCAGAGTTAAAGTCGGAAGGAGTAGTTTTTTTTCCTGTAGTGGATAAAACAGTGATTCTAAACTGGACTATGCATCAGAATTATCTGGGAACTCTTAAATACAAAGTCACAAGTTCCCCACCCTCCAGGACTATTAAGGGAGGTTATGTAAGGGAAGGGCCTGGAATCTTGAATTTAAAAGGTTTTCTATGACTCGCATCTGTGGAGCGGCCTTAGGGGCCAGTAGTAGCCGTGGTGTTAGTAGCTCAGTTGTGTCTGACTCTCTGCGATCCCATGACTGTAGCCCGCCAGGCTTCTCTGTTCATGGGCTTCTCCAGGCCAGAATACTGGAGTGGGTTGTCATTCCCTTCTCCAGAGGATCTTCCCAACCCAGGGATCAAACCCAGGTCTCCCACATTGCAGACAGATTCTTTACCGTCTGAGCTACAGGGATGTCTTGGGGACAGTAAGACAGGAGAAAGGTTCAGCTGCTCAGATACCATCCGCTACACACCCCCAAAGGGAGCTGAGCTTTGTGAAGACACCAGGGCCCTCTCTGCCTACATCTCCATGTGTGGTAGGAGTTTCTTGTGCGAAAGTGAAGGGGTCAGGAGAGCCATTCATGTGGCCGCGCACGGAACCAGACTCACAGCTCTCGTGGCTGGGTATTGCCAGCTGCTTACGGGCCTGATTGTCCTTGTTAATCTCGGGCAGGGGGAGGGTGTGTGTGCAGAGGAGCTTCCTCAGAGACTGTTTTCATGCGCATTTCCGGAGACAGGATCTGATCAGCCTATTTTTCACTATCCAGTGTCACAGGCTCCTATTTGACAGTGCCTGGAGTCAAGCCTCCTCATAGGTGGCTGGGCTTCCTTCCGCCCAGCCTGCCTGGAGCCTTTAATAGGGATTCCTGGTTCAGTGGTGTGGCCAGGGTGGCAGGGTCACTTGGCACATAGCCTGGCAACTCTGCGCAGGAGGGAACATCTGTTTGGCCTCTCTCCCAGCAGCCTGTGCTTACAGGAAGGCTCCTAAAGGTCTGTGGATCCTCCCAGGACAAGCATCAGAATTTTTTTTTTTTATTAGGATTTTCTTTTTAGTTTTGTTGTTTGAAATAAAGTCATTCATAGGGAGCTTAGAAAGTTTAGAAACTATAGGAAGATGACATGAAGGAGGAAAGAAAAATCCACTCCTGATCACTCCCCAGAGTCTACCATTTTTAGTGAATTTCCTTCTTGTCTTTTTTTTCCTTACATGGTTTCTTTATTTGCTCACTTTCCCCATGTTGTTATAAACTCATAAACACATTTTACTGGGTGCATGGATCTACCATGGTTTACTTAATTCCTTCCCTCCTGTTTCATATTTTTTGTTGTTTTTCAATTTTTTCTTTGTATTGACAATAGTACTCCAACAAACATCTTTAGACATATAGCCTCTTGCAGATAGTTTCCTTGGGGCAGAGGTCCAAGAAGTGGGATTAAGTTAAAATCATAGATGCATTAAGGCCTTTGTTATGTATCACATTTGTGAAAGGATTGCTACCACATTGCACAACCATTAGCAGAGTTCAAAAATGGGTCCCGTGACCTAGGCTCTGGCCTGGTGGTTTACACCTATGGGTGATTGGGTGCCCAAGGACATCTGTCAGTGTCTGGGGGCATGTTCAGCGCTCACAGTGGGACAGACACTCCTGGTGTCTGTTGGGTAAAGGCCAGGGGTGTGGCTCAGTACCCTACAACGTACGTTACGGCCACACACAGCGAAGAATCAGCTCTTCCTCAATGTCACGGGCACCGAGGTTGAGGAACTCTACTGTAACTGTCAACTGGATCACAGCCCTTTTCAGACAGAAAAATACAGACTCTTCTCAGTCCAGGTTCAGGCGCAGCTGTCAGCTGCTGTGGCTCCTGTCAGTGTTGGGTGATGTTGATGTTGAAACTGATGTGACACGAGTTCAGTGTGTCATTTTCAAGGACTTGGCAACCTGCTCCAGAATCAGATTTCACCTTGACGTGCCGAGGGTACCACTTGAAGTACCCCTTCCTCCAGGGCCCTGAGAATCCTTACTGGGCACTTGCCAGTGGTTCAGTCCAGACCACTGCCACCCATCGGAGATGTTCTAATACAATTATACTTCAAGAGGGGGCCATATACTCTGTTTCTGCTAAGTATTTTGGGATTCTGTGCAAATTTACTTACATGTCAGTTCAGTTCAGTTCAGTTGCTCAGTCATGTCTGACTCTTTGTGACACCCTGGACTGCAGCACACCAGGCTTCCCTGTCCATCACCACATCCTGGAGCTTGCTCAAACTCACGTCCATTGAGTCAGTGATGCTATCCAACCATCTCATCCTCTGTTGTTCCTTCTCCTCCTTCCTTCAGTCTTTCCCAGCATCAGGGTCTTTTCCAGTGAGTCAGTTCTTTGCATCAGATGGCCAAGGTGTTGGAGCTTCAGCTTCAGCATCAGTCCTTCCAGTGAATATTCAGGACTGATTTCCTTTAGGATGGACTGCTTTGGTCTCCTTGCAGTCCAAGGGACTCTCAAGAGTGTTCTCCAACACCACAGTTCAAAAGCATCAATTCTTCTATGCTCAGCTTTCTTTATGGTCCAACTCTCACATTCATACATGACTACTGGAAAAACCATAGCTTTGACTAGACAGACCTTTGTTAGTCAAGTAATGTCTCTGCTTTTTAATTTGCTGTCTAGGTTGATCATAACTTTTCTTCCAAGGAGTAAGTGTCTTTTAATTTCATGGCTGCAATCACTATCTGCAGTGATTTTGGAGCCCAGAAAAATAAAGTCTCTCACTGCTTCTATTGTTTGCCCATTTGTTTGCCATGAAGTGATGGGACCAGATGCCATAATCTCTGTTCTTTGAATGTTGAGTTTTAAGCCAGCTTTTTCACTCCCTTCTTTCACCTTCATCAAGAGGCTCTTTAGTTCCTCTTCGCTTTCTGCCATCAGGGTGGTGTCATCTGCATATCTGAGGTTATTGATATTTCTCCCAGCAGTCTTGATTCCAGCTTGTGCTTCATCCAGCCCAGCATTTTGCATGATGTACTCTGCATAGAAGTTAAATAAGCAGGGTGATAATACACGTCGACTTACATGTCACCTCATTCCAAATCCACAGTAGGCTCTGTGCAATATGCCAAAACCCTCAGACTCTGAGGACAGAATCTCAAAGTCACCTGTGTAGCGTGTGGTAGGGCCAGCTAGCTCTTCCCAGTATCTGTCCTCCCTTTCCTCCGCTGGTAATAGAATCCCCAACTTTCAGTCGGTCAGTGGCTTCTCAGAATCGATACCTTATTTTCTAGACTTTCACAGCCACCCAATGGCTTATGACTGGAAATGCTGAATGTGACTTCTGGTGGTACCGTTTCACAGAGGCAGTGTGCCCCTCTTCACTGACAGAAGAAATGTGGATGTGCTGGTTTGACCTAGAGTAGCCACCTTAGACCAGGAGGTGGAAGTCGAGTTTGGAGGATGGCAGAGCCATAATATAGAAGGAGCCTGGGTCTTTGATGATTGTGGTGGTACTCTTAACCACCAGGCTTCACTTCTCAAAGAGTAACCTTATGTTTAATTTAAACCACTGTTTGGTGTCTGGTACAGCTGAGGGGTCTGTTAGTCCTCATTGACATAATTGATGTGAGCCTGTCTCATTTCAAAGATATAAATGGAAGCCTGAATGGATTACATCAGGCTCAGTTCATGGTGAATTTAGCTGTCTGGGAGTTTGCTAAATAAGATTTTTAAAATATGTGAATTATTTAAGAGAAATGGTATGTTTGGGGATACCTTATGAGGTTGATAACACAAAAAAAGACCAAAGAATTGGGAGGAAAGCAAAGGTTTTAGCATAAGAGATGAGAGTCAGAGCATACTCAGGAAAGGGAAAAAACAAAATATCCTTTATTTTTCAGGGTTAGATCCTCTGAAGCTGGGAGTAGCTACTCTAACGACACCCTTGGTGAGATAGTGATCCCGTTTTCGCAGTTAGCATGTCTGAATGCAAAGACTGTTTATAGAGCAGCGTAATTAGTAGATACTTCATGGAAGTGATTGCTGCTGGTTCAATTATTCTTTAATAGATTGGCTAGATCAAGGCGCTGCTTGGTAAGGAGAATCAATCTTTCTTTTCTCCTTATCACGGTAAGTGAGCGTTCATCATTTATTATGCGTATCCCCTTGGTTTCATTTCACTCACAAAGGAAATGTATGTCTTTTCTTAAAATATACAGATTTCTTTCCCCTGGGGTCTAGCAAGTAAAGGAAAAGATAATCTGCATCCCATTGAGTTAGAAGAAAGCTGTGTCTGCACATCACCTAAGCAACCAGTTACTCAGGGCAATTCCGCCAAAACACCCATCGATTCTGTGAAAAATCCATCAGCCTGGTTGCAGGGCATCCCACAGCCTTCTGTTTGCCCTTCCTGGGTTGAGTAACTGAATTTCTCATTTTCTGCTGCCTGTATTGGCTTCCTAAAGACCCTGCTGCAGATAAAGCTTTGATTTCATAGAGGAAGTCATCTATCTTTAAAACTCCCATCTTTAAAATTCACTAGGACCTCACTCACCATTATCAGAACATTCTCTGCAATGAAGTTCAATTGCCCAGTTCAGCATAGAGGGTCAGATGACACCCAGTCCCTTGGACGAGAAGAAACAATTTAAAAGATGATTGTTACTTGGCTTTTTCCATTTTCTTCTTCCC
>NW_011494743.1:5853494-5857407 GCF_000754665.1 Bison bison bison | reverse complement strand
CTTCCCAGTGCCCAGAAGATAGTTTTTCTTGGCTCTGGGACTAAATGGAGTGGACACCTGGTCCAGATTTACTTGGATCTTTCTTCTCTAGGCAACTGATTCATGCTGGAAAATATGCATATACCACATAGGCTCATACCAAAGACAAGCGAAAGCTTCCATTTATGCTGTCTCTTTGATTTAATTTCTGCCTTCTGAAGGTGAAGTCAGCCCAGGCAAGCCTCATCTGCTGCTTCAACGGCACAGAAAAGAGGTTGGCCTGGCTGACTGCATGATTACCACAGCGTAACAGAACCTTGGCAGCAGCCTTTCAAGCAGGGAGCTGTGTTTCTGAAGACTGTTTGCATCACAAAAGAGACATTCTGAGATGTACCAAGATTCAACATACAAAATGCATGGGTGACCAGCCCTGCGGACACCCTCTTTTCTGTGCCAAGTTACTCTTCTAATCTGCGTGTGACTGGCCTACTTTCATTCAGCCTCCTCCTTTCACACCCCTTGGTCTAGCCGGTTACATAAGCTGCCACGCCTCGATTCTATCTGTTGTTTTCAACTGTCACTTCAACCTATGGTGTGCTGGAGTCGGCTCCCGATGGCTCATGAAAGTGTGCATTGCTCTTCCCATGTCATGTTCAGTAACATGACATTGGTAGCTTGAAATCAGGCATGGAAAGGTAATTGTATGTAGAAACCAGCAAATCCAACAAATAGGGCTCCCCACTGCCCCCAGGAACCAGCTGTTAAACATTCTCTACCATCCAACTGGATTTAGTCCTTTTAAGTCCTTTAAAATAAGGATCGATTTTATTTTGACAAATGTTTAGTTCTATCCTCAGTCCTAGAATAACAGAAAAAGAGTATCAATCCTGGACAGAATGGTTATATGTACCCTATGTATGTCCGATTAGAACTGGACATGGAACAATAGATTGGTTCCAAATCGGGAAAGGAGTATGTCAAGGCTGTATGTGGTCACCCTGCTTATTTAACTTATATGCAGAGTACGTTATGAGAAATACTGGACTAGATGAAGCACAAGCTGGAATCAAGATTTTTGGGAGAAATATCAATAACCTCAGATATGCAAATGACACCACCCTTACGGCAGAAAGCAAAGAAAAACTAAAGAGCCTCTTGATGAAAGTGAAAGAGGAGAGTGAAAAAGTTGTCTTAAAACTCAGCATTCGGAAAACTAAGATCATGGCTAAGGGACTAAGATCATGGTCCCATCACTTCATGGCAAATAGATGGGGAAACAGTGACAGACTTTATTTTCTTGGGCTCCAAAATCACTGCAAATGGTGACTGCAGCCATGAAATTAAAAGATGCTTGCTCCTTGGAAGAAAAGTTATGACCAACCTGCTGCTGCTGCTGCTAAGTCACTTCAGTCGTGTCCGACTCTGTGCGACCCCATAGACGGCAGCCCATCAGGCTCCCATGTCCCTGGGACTCTCCAGGCAAGAACACTGGAGTGGGTTGCCATTTCCTTCTCCATATGACCAACCTAGACAGCAAATTAAAAAGCAGAGACATTACTTTGCCAACGAAGGTCTGTCTAGTCAAGGCTATGGTTTTTCCAGTAAGTCATGTATGGACGTAAGAGTTGGACCATAAAGTTGAGCGCTGAAGACAATGCTTTTGAACTGTGGTGTTGAAGAAGACTCCTGAGAGTCCCTTGGACTGCAAGGAGATCCAGCCAGTCAATCCTAAAGGAAATCAGTCCTGAATATTCATTGGAAGGACTGATGCTGACGCTGAAACTCCAATACTTTGGCCTCCTGATGAGAAGTACTAACTCACTGGAAAAGACTCTGATGCTGGGAAAGATGAAGGTGGGAGGAGAAGGGAGTGACAGAGGATGAGATGGTTGGATGGCATCACTGACTCAATGGACATGAGTTTGAGTCAACTCTGGGAGTTGGTGATGGACGGAGGCCTGGTGTGCTGCAGTCCATGGGGTCGCAAAGAGTCGGACATGATTGAGCGACTGAACTGAACTGATGTATGCCTGCAGAGTTTTCTTCAGAACAAGCTCCTCCAAATTGGTCCCCCTCCCTTCCTTCATGACTCTGATCTACCTCTAAGCCAGCCTCAGCAAGGCTGGACTACCTGGAACTTCCCTGACCATTCTTCTCTGTCAGAACTTTTTCTAAAAAAGAAAAAAATTATTGGAGTGTAGTTGATTTACAATGTTGTATTAGTTTCAGGGGTACAGCAAAGTGAGTCAGTTATACATATATGTGTATTCACTCTTTTTTAGGTTAATTTCCCATGTAGGTCATTACTGAGTATTAAGTGGAGTTCCCTGTGCTACACAGTAGGTCCTTGTTGGCTGTCTTGTCTTATATATAGTAGTGTGTGTATGTTTATCCCAAGCTCCTGATTTATTCCTTCTTCCTAGTATTTCCCCTTTGGTAACTGTAAGTTTATTTTTGAGATCTGTAGTAAGTTTATTTTTGATATCTCTTAAGTCTGTAAGTTCATTTGTATCATTTTAAAAAATTAGGTTCCACCTGTAAGTGATATCCTATGATGTTTGTCTTTTTCTGACTTAGTTCACTTAGTATGATCATCTCTAGGTCTGTCCATGATGCCACAGATGGCATTATTTCATTCTTTTTATGGCTGAGTAATATTCCACCATATATATATGTACCACATCTTTATTCATCTGTTGATGGACTAGGTTGCTTCCATGTCTTGGCTATTATAAATAGTTAAAACTCTTAACTTTAAAAAAAATCCACATTTCTATATTCACAGATAAAAACAACTATGGACTTTTATAGTACTATAGTACTTAGTTATTAAAAAAAAATCCACATATAAATGGATTCATGCAGTTCATACCATGTTGTTCAAGGGTCAACTAAGGTATAAACCTTAAAAATATATACAAGATCTCTGTATGAGGAAACCTACAAAATTCTGATGAAAGAAATCAAAGAACTAAACAAATGGAGAGAGATTACATATCCATGGATATGAAGACTCAGTGTTGCCAAGATGTCAGTTTTTCCCACCTTGGTCTGTACATTCACAGCAATCCCAATCAAAATTTCATTCGGCTAGTTATTTTGTGGATATCAACAAACTAATTCTAAAATTCATACAGAGAGGCAAAAGATCCAGAATAACTAACACAATATTGAAGAACAGCAAAATCAGAGGACTGTCAATACCTGACTCTAAGCCTTACCGTAAAGCTACAGTAGTCAAGATAGTGTAGTATTCACAGAAGAATAGACAAATAGACCAATAGAGTAAAGAGCCCGGAAATAGACCCCCATAAATACAGTCAAGTGATCTTTGACCAAGGAGTAAAGGTAATAGAATGGAGGAATGATAGTCCTTTTAACAAACAGAACTGGAGCAACTGGACATCCACATGCAAAAAAATAAACCTAGACACAGAGCTTACACCCTTCACAAAAATTAACTTAAAATGGTTCACAGTCCTAAATATAAAGGCAAAACTATAAAGCTCTTAGAAAATAACATAGAAAATCTAAAATGACCAAGGGTATGGCAGTGGCTTTTTAGATAAAGCACCAAAGACATGATCTAGGAAATACATAATTAATAAGCTGGATTTCATTAAAATTGCAACACTATGCTCTGCAAAAGACAGTGTCAAGAGAATGAGAACAAACCATGGGATAGGAGACGATAATCTGCCAAAAACGTGTGTGATGAAGGATCTCTATCCAAAAGAAACAATTCTTAAGCTCAGCAATAAGAAAGCAAACATTTAAAAAATGATTTTTAAAATAAGCAAATGACCTGAATGAACATTGCATCAAAGAAGATGGCAAGTAAGCATATGAAAAGATGCTCAGCATCATATATCATTCAGTTCAGTTCAATCGCTCAGTCGTGTCTGACTCTTTGCGACCCCATGAATCGCAGCAT
>NW_011494743.1:5847479-5853201 GCF_000754665.1 Bison bison bison | reverse complement strand
TCAATTCTATGGCGCTCAGCTTTCTTCACAGTCCAACTGTCACATCCATACATGACCACAGGAAAAACCATAGCCTTGACTAGACGGACCTTTGTTGGCAAAGTAATGTCTCTGCTTTTGAATATGCTGTCTAGGTTGGTCATAACTTTCCTTCCAAGGAGTAAGTCATTATGTCATTAGGTAATTGCAAATTAAACCAACAGTGAGATACCACTGCATACTATTAGAATGGTCCAAACTCAGAACACTGACAATACCAAATGTTGTCAAGGATGTGGAGCCACAGGAACTCTCCAGTTATTGTGGAGTTGCAAAGTGATAACAACCACTTTGGATGACAGCTCAGCGGTTTCTTTCCAAACTAAACATATTCTTAGCGTACAATCCAGCAGTCATGCTCAGCAGTCATTTACTCAAGTCGGTTGAAAACTCGTGTCCACACAGAAACCTGCACATGCATGTTTATAGTAGCTTTATTCATGATTGCCCAAATTTGGAAGTAACCAAATGGCTGCTAGGAAAATGAGTAAATAAACTGGCACGTCCAAATAATGGAATATGATTCAAAGCTAAGAAGAATGAGCTATCAAGCCATGAAAAGACAGAGAAGAAGCTTAAATGCTTATCACTAAATGATTGAAGTCCATCTAAAAAGATCGTATACCCATACGATTGCAACTATATGACATTCTGGAAGAGGTAAAACTATGGAGACAGTAAAAAGGTCAGTGGTTTCCAAGAGTTAGCGGGTTAGATGAAGAGGTTCCCCGGTAGATCTGATGGTAAAGAATCTGCCTGCAATGCAGGAGACTGGGTTCAAGCCCTGGGTTGGGAAGATCCCCGGTAGAAAGGAATGGCAACCCACTCCAGTATTCTTACCTAGAGAATTCCATGGAGAGACCATGGGGTTGCAAAGGGTTGGACACGACTGAACGACGTATGTACATGAAGGGGTACAGCACAGAGGATTTTTAGGGCAGTGGGACGATACTATCATGATGGGTACATGCCATTATACATTTGTCAAAACCTGTAGGATGTACAACACCAAGAGCAAACTCCAGTGTAAACTATGGACTTGAGGTGATGATGGGGTGTCACTGTAGGTTCATCGCCTGTCACACGGGTACTACCCTAGTGGGGGACGTTGGTCATGAGGCCATGCGTGTGTGGGGGCAGGTGGTCTATGGGAAATCTTTGTATCTTCCTCTCAATTTTTCTGTGAATCTCAAGCTGCTCTACAAAATAGTCTTTAAAAAAAATTGGATTATGGTTATATAGGAAATTGTTTCTGTAGTTTAAAGAAGTATTTAGAGATGAAATGTCATAACGTCTGTAATTTTTCTTTAAAAATACTTCAGAAGAAAATGAAACAAATGTGGGAAAATGTTAACAACTGTTAAAGCTGAAGGATGGCTATGTGGAGGCTATGATTTTCTGCTCCTATTATATGTTTGAAAATTTTCATCACAGTCATTTCAAAAGCACTTCTAGTCATGGAATCTATAAATTTGGTCAATCTCAAGTAGAACCACTCATCAGTCCCCTGAAATCTGGGCCTGTATGACTCAGGGTTGTCAACCAGTCAGATTGTTTCAATCACAGTAAAAGCCTGCAACAGAGCATACTGTAGAGTTGGCCCTGGGTTGAAAAAGATTCCCTGGAGGGGGAAATGGCAACCCACTCCAGTATTCTTGCCTGGAGAATCCCCATGGACAAAGGAGCCTGGTGGGCTACAGTCCGTGTCCATGGGGTTGCAGAGAGTCGGACGTGGCTGAGAGACTGAGCCCTGAGTGTCTATGTTCCCACGGGCTTAGCTCAGGCTCTTGCGTCTGCAGTGGGCAGGATGAGGAGTGACTGACCAGCAGGCTTTTCCCAGTTCAGCTGGAGGGAGTTCAGTGCAGTACACATTTCATTATCTTTGTTGCTTTTTGTGATTGTACAGACTGACTGAAAATAGCTGTTTTTCACTAACCCTCCTAAGTATTACCCTGCTCATGTGATCAGAATAATATTTAAAAATGCACAAAAATATATTTTCTTGTAGTGACACCTCTTTGATGTAACAGGGAATCCTTTGCTTTTAGAGATCTTTCCTTTCATTCTATCCGGTTATATGGAGATCTTCTTTATTCTTTCAGGAGGTTCTTAACCTAGCGTCTTTTTTCTGGCTTCAGGAATCTCCACAGAACATGCCCGTGGGCTCCTTGCCTTCTCAACCCTCCCTGCCCAACCTTGTTCTGTACTTGCCCCTCAGACTATGAGACTCCAGCAACCCTGGATTGCACCGGGTGTTTCTCGCCCTTGGTGTGGGACTTCAAAGGAACCGAAATCCCAACTCTTATCCTCATCCCCTTGGCCAGATCTCTTGATTCTGGGCTTCCAAGTTCCCTCCTGCTGAGGCTTGAGGACTTGAAGAGAACCAAAAAGCTGAGACAGGACAGTCTGTGGTCTTGGACAGCCCATGGAGTCTTGGTTTCATCTCATAATGAGAGTAATAAAAGCCATTTTTTATCTGCCTTGCAGGGCTGTTATGAGGATCAAAAGAAGGAAAGTCTACCCAAGTCTAAGCTTTGTGTTAAAGCCCAGTACAGATGTTTCCTGTTACCTATTTCTATATAATTTGGTTTTTAATGTTACGTAGTATCTTTAGTGACTCTCCCCATAGCCAATGTTGTTACTAATATCTGTTTACTCATCTGGAATAAAAAAGGTTTAATGCAGTATTTTTTACCTGGAAAAGTTGTGAATAAGGAAAAAGGGGGTCAGTGTCTTCAGCAACAGCCTGTGAAATGCCCTGTAAAGAGAATGCCAGGGCCTACCCAGGTGTGCATCTCTAAAACAGGTTCCTGCTCTGGTCACTGGCTACAGATCTGGCTCCTGTTCATTTGGGAACCGCTGACGTTGAATTTTCACCAGCTTTGATTTTCCATCAACCTTCATTTCTTCCTTCCTCCCTCCCTGGCTTCCCAAGCTTCTGTGCTGTTCAGACCTTCGGCACACAGGACTGCTGACATGCCTTTTGTACAGCAAGTTGTGTTCTACTTTTAGAAGGAAACAGAATCAAATGTTACTTTTTTTAATACATTTTTTTAAAATTTATTTTTCATATTCTTTCCCATGGTGGTTTATCCCAGGATATTGAATAGTCCTGTGCTATACAGGACTTTGTTGTTTATCCATTCTGGGTATAATTGCATCTGCTAACCCCAGATCTCCATCCATCCCTCCCTTCCCCTCACTCTCCCTCGACAACCACAAGTCTGCTTTCTGTGTCTGTGACTTTCTGTTTCATAGAGAGGTTCATTTGCGTCATATTTTAGTTTCCACATGTAAGTGAAATCATATGGCATTTGTCCTTCTCTTTGATTTGTTTCACTTAACGTGATAGTCTCTCGGTCCATCCAGTTGCTGCAAATGGCATTCTTTCATCCTTTATGATGGCCGAGTAGTATTCCATTGTATCACATTGTACCACATCTTTATCCCTTCATCTGCTGGGTGGGCATTTAGCTCGTTTCCATATCGTGGCTGTTGTAAATAGTTCTGCTGTGAGCATAGGAGTTCATGTTTCTCTTTTTAAATATTTATGTATTTGGCTGTGCTGGATCTTAGTTTCGGCGTGTGGGATCTTTAGTTGCGGCATGCAAATTCTTAGTTGCGGCATGGTGGATCTAGTTCCCTGATCAGGGGTTGAATCCAGGGCCCCTGGATTGGGAGCATGGAGTCGAAGCCACTGGACCACCAGCGAAGTCCTTGTATCTTATTTATTTATGGTTTTCTTTGGATATGTGCCCAGGAATGGGATTGCTGGATCATATAGCAACTCTATTTTTAGTCTTTTGAGGAACCTCTGTACTGTTTTCCGTAGTGGTTGCACCAGTTTACATTTCTACCAGCGATTGTAAGAGGGTTCTCATTTTTCCACACACTCCAGCATTCGTTATTTGTATAGTCCTGTTTTAGAGTTGAGCAGAGTGAGGTCTGGAGAGTTTGAAGGGGTTCCCCCAAGGTCCTACCATTGGTAAATGACAGAATTCTTTCTCAGCCCACATGTATCCACATCTTATGCAGTTTCTTTACATCCAGCAGGTTCTTAACCCAGCACCTTTTTTTTTTGTGCTTAATTTAAAAAAAATGTCTTTTTCAAAGTTTATTTTCAATTGGAGGAAAACTGCTTTACAATGTTGTGTTGGTTTCTGCCATACAACATCACAACTCAGCCATAATTATGCATATATCACCTCTCTCATGAGCCCCCTCACCTCCCCAGTCCCACCCCTCTAGGTCCTCACAGAGCGCTGGGCTGGGCTCCCTGTGTTATATAGTGACTTCTTACAAGTTATCTATTTTACACATGGTAGTATACACATGTTGATGCTACTTTCTTCATTCATCCCACTCTCTCCTTCCCCACATTGTCCACTGTGTTTCTCTATATCTGAGTCTCCATTCCTCCCTACAAAGAAGTTATCAATACATACCAGTTTTCTAATTCCATTCTGATCTGATCTGATGTGTTAATATATGAAAATTTGTTTTTCTCTTTCTCACCTACTTCACTCTGTGTAACAGGCTCTAGGTTCATCCACCTCACTAGAACAGACTCAAACTTGTTCTTTTTATGGCTGAGTAATATTCCATTGTGTGTATGTATGACATCTTTCTTCATTCATCTGCTGATGGATATCTAGGTTGCTTCTGTGTCCTGGCTATGGTAAATAGTGCTTCTGTGAACATTGTCTTTTTCAGTTACGGCTTTCTCAGGATATATGCCCAGTAGTGATATTGCTGGGCTATATGGTAGTTTTATTCCTAGTTTTTTTCCTCCATACTGTTCTCCATAGTGGCTGTTATTAATTTGCATTCTCACCATCAGTGCAAGAGGGTTCCCTTTTCTCCACACCCTCTCCAGCATTTATTGTTTGTAGATTTTTTGATAATGGCCTTCCTGACTGGTGTGATATAATCACTGGTGTGATTGTTATAGTTTTGATTTGCATTTCTCTAACAAGTAGTGATGCTAAGCATCTTTTCACGTGTTTATTGGCCATCTGAACTTAGCGTCTTTTGTCTGACTTCAGGAGATCACCTACAAAAACTTATATGTGTGTACATTTTTCTAGATAGAGAGTCCACATTTTCCAAGGGGTCTTCAAGAGATGCAAGACTTAAAAATAAATAACACGCTGCCCATTTTGCCTGGCATAGAGCCAGTGTTCAACATTTGTGTGCTGGATTGAACTGAGGCCAAGTAGGGGGTGGGGAGGCGGGTCTCAGAGGGATACCACTCTGTTTATCCTGAAGAGCACCCTGTGGGGAATGACCCCCCTGTTGTAACAGCTGCGGTCTTGGCTATGGTGACTCAGAGAACACACATAGAGGTTGGGGAGGAGGCCAGGAAAATTTCATGATGACTAGATAGCCTGTGAACATTTCATACCATGAACGGTATGAAAAGGCAAAACGATATGACACTGAAAGATGAACTCGCCAGGTCAGTAGGTGTCCAATATGCTACTAGAGAAGAGTAGAGAAATAGCTCAGGAAAGAATGAAGAGGCTGAGCCAAAGCAAAAACAACACCCAGTTGTAGATATGACTGATGATGGAAGTAAAGTCCGATGCTGTAAAGAACAATATTGCATAGGAACCTGGAATGTTAGGTCCATGAATCAAGGTAAATTGGAAGTGGTCAAACAGGATATGGCAAGAGTGAACAT
>NW_011494743.1:5846612-5847379 GCF_000754665.1 Bison bison bison | reverse complement strand
GGTATGGACCTAACAGAAGCAGAAGATATTAAGAAGAGGTGGCAAGAATACACAGAAGAACTATACAAAAAAGATCTTTAAGACCCAGATAACCATGATGGTGTGATCACTCACCTAGAGCCAGCATCTTGGAGTATGAGGTCAAGTGGGCCTTTGGAAGCATCACTACAAACAAACCTAGTGGAGGTGATGGAATTCTAGCTGAGCTATTTCAAATCCTAAAAGACGATGCTGTGAAGTTGCTGCACTCAATTAACCAGCAATTTCAGAAAACTCAGCAGTGGCCACAGGATGGAAAAGGTCAGTTTTCATTCCAATCCCAAAGAAGAGCAGTGCTAAAGATTATTCAAATTACTCCACAATTGCACTCATCTCACACACTAGCAAATTCTAATGCTAAATTCTCCAAGCCAGGCTTCAACAGTACATTAACTGAGAACTTTCATATGTTCAAGATGGATTTATAAAAGGCAGAGGAAGCAGAGATCAAATTGCCAACATCCACTGGATCATAGAAAAAGCAAGAGAGTTCCAGAAAAACATCTACTTCTGCTTCATTGACTATGCCAAAGCCTTTGAATGTGTAGATCACTACAAACTGTGGAAAATTCTTAAAAGAGATAGCAACACCAGACCACCTTACCTGCCTCCTGAGAAATCTGTGTACAGGTCAAGAAGCAACAATTAGAACTGGACATGGAACAACAGACTGGTTCCAAATTGGGAAAGGAGTATGTCAAGGCTGTATATTGTCACCTTGCTTATTT
>NW_011494743.1:5845473-5846512 GCF_000754665.1 Bison bison bison | reverse complement strand
ACATTTTAGGAATTAGTGAACTAAAATGGACTGGAATGGGTGAATTTAATTTAGATGACCATTATATCTACTATTGTGGGCAAGAACCCCTTAGAAGAAATGGAGTAGTCAAGTCAACAAAAAAGTTTGAAATGCAGTAGTATTTGGGTAAAATCTCAAAAATGACAGAATGATTTCTGTTTGTTTCCAAGGCAAACCTTTCAGTATCAGTAATCCAAGTCTGTGCCCCAGCCACTAATGCTGAAGAAGCTGAAGTTGAATGGTTCTATGAAGACCTACAAGGCCTTCTAGAACTAACACCAAAAAAAGATGTCCTTTTCATCATAGGGGACTGGGATGCAAAAGTAGCAAGTCAAAAGATACCTAGAGTAACAGGCAAGTTTGGCCTTGGAGTGCAAAATGAAGCAGGGCAAAGGCCAACAGAGTTTTACCAAGAGAACACTCTGGTCAGAGCAAGCACTCTCTTCCAACAACACGAGACAACTCTACACGTGGACATAACCAGATCGTCAATACCAAAACCAGGTTGATTGCATTCTTTGCAGGCGAAGATGGAGAAGCTCTCTATAATCAGAAGAAACAAGACCAGGAGTTGACTGTGGCTCAGATCATGAACTCCTTATTGCCAAATTCAGACTTACTGAAGAAAATAGGGAAAACCACCAGACCATTCAGGTATGACTAAGTCAAATTCCTTAAGATTATACAGTGGAAATGACAAATAGATTAAAGGGATTAGATCCGATAGATAGAGTGTCTGAAGAACTATGGACAGAAGTCCATAACATTGTACAGGAGGTTGTGATCAAAACCATCCCCAAGTAAAAGAAATGCCAAAAGGCAAAATGGTTGTCCAAGGAGGCCTTTCAAATAGCTGAGAAAAGAAGAGAAGCAAAAGGCAAAGGAGAAAAGGAAAGATACATCCATCTGAATGCAGAGTTCCAAAGAATAGCAAGGAGAGATAAGAAAGCCTTCCTCAGTGATCAATGCAAAGAAATAGAGGAAAACAGTAGACTGGGAAAAACTAGAGATCTCTTCA
>NW_011494743.1:5840191-5845373 GCF_000754665.1 Bison bison bison | reverse complement strand
AAACTGTGGAAAATTCTTAAAAGAGATAGCAACACCAGACCACCTTACCTGTCTCCTGAGAAATCTGTGTACAGGTCAAGAAGCAACAATTAGAACTGGACATGGAACAACAGACTGGTTCCAAATTGGGAAAGGAGTATGTCAAGGCTGTATATTGTCACCTTGCTTATTTAACTTTTATGCAGAGTACATCATGTGAAATGCCAGGCTGGCTGAAGCACAAGCTGGAATCAAGATTTCTGGGAGAAATATCAATAATCTCAGATATGCAGATGACACCACCCTTATGGCAGAAAGCAAAGAAGAACTAAAGAGACTCTTGAAAGTGAAAGAGGAGAGTGAAAAAGCTGGTTTAAAACTCAGCATTCAAAAAACTAATACCATAGCATCTGGTCCCATCACTTTATGGCAAATAGATGGGGAAACAGTGACAGACTTTATTTTTTGGGGCTCCAAAATCACTGCAGATGGTAACTGCGGCCTTGAAATTGAAAGATGCTTACTCCTTGGAAGAAAAGTTATGACCAACCTAGACAGCATATTAAAAAGCAGAGACATTGCTTTGCCAACAAAAGTCCGTCTAGTCAAAGCTTTGGTTTTTCCAGTACTCATGTATGGATGTGAGAGTTGGACCATAAAGAAAGCTGAGCATAAAAGAATTGATGCTTTTGAACTGTGTTGGAGAAGACTCTTGAGAGTCCCTTGTACTGCAAGGAGATCAAACGAGTCAATTCTAAAGGAAATCAGTCCTGAATATTCATTGGAAGGACTGATGTTGAAGCTGAAACTCCAATACTTTGGCCACCTGATGCGAAGAACTGACTCCTTAGAAAAGACCCAGATGCTAGGAAAAATTGAAGGCAGGAGGAGAAGGGGATGACAGAGGATGGGGTGGCTGGATGGGATCACCAACTTGATGGACATGAGTTTGAGCAAGCTCTGGGATTTGGTGATGGACAGGGAAGCCTGGCGTGCTTCAGTCCATGGGGTTGTAAAGAGTCAGACACGACTCAGCAACTGAAATGAACTGAACTGAACTGAGATAGCCTGTAACCCAGGACCAACTCAGCTCACCTGAAGAAGGCTGATCCGTGATGAAGTCTATGGAGAGAGAAGTGTTGAAAGAGAAATGTCCTTCCCCTCTCCTAGACTTGTAGTGTGGTGGCCAGCTGAGGGGTTCCTGCATTTTCTCTGGGTGAACGGACCCTCTAGGACTTTCCTAGAAGCAAAGAAATGAAACCTTCTTGAGGAGACTGCCTTCGTCAGCCAGCCCAAGGCTCATTACAGAGTGAGACAAAGTGGAGAGTTGAGCTTCCCAACCTTAAGCAGAGAAGAAAAATGAATAGGAGGCTCTGGCAAAGGAACTGCAACACATGTGGAGATCAAGGAGCATCACTGTCCAGCCAGTTGTCATCCTGGCAACTGGACCAGCCTCCAGCTCTCTCATTTGGCATCTTAAAGAACTAGACATGGATCACGGTTTGGCATCCATTCAGAGACATGAAGTAAAATCAGGACATTTTTATTTTAACAACGGAATATTATAGAACACATGCTATTAGAATGCATAAAATCTGACTAACATGGGCAGTAGAAACAAGCATGAACGCCCCCCCGCTGCCCCCGCCCAAGTCAGGCCTCCATTATGGGATGTTTTTGGTCTTTTGTGTTTCACAGGATGTGTTTAGAGGAGAGATTTCCGTGGCCACTGAAACACAAGAGAAACTCGGTGCCCAAAAAAAGAATGAGGGGAAATAAGAGCCTGCGTGTGTGTCCCATGGTAAACAATGAGGCCGGAAGCATCCATCTGGAATGCAGTCAAAAAACACAACTGCCTGCTGAAATGCTGGGGGACCGGCGCTCTGAAAACGGAGCAAGCCCTTACCCAGACTTTGCTGGAGAGCATGTAAAAGAGTCGGGGTGTGGGAGTGCGTTGAATGAGGAGAAGTTGGGAGCAAGAATCCTTAGCAGCCAAAGTGTGTGTGTGTGTGTGTGCATCAGGCAGAGACAGAGCGGGGAGAGAAGCTCAAGTCCCGTTGTTGGAAATGCCTCTGAGTTTAAAATTCCACCCACAACCCATCTCGGTTCCTTTCAGTGGAGGCCTGGCTCTAGATTCGGGTTATGGCAGCTTCTTGAAGGGACCCTGAATATAAAAGCATGAGAAGAAATACAGGATATGTTTCAAGAGCTTTTAATGCTTCTTAACCAGGTTACGGTGAAGAGGAGAGGTTCATGCAGCAAGCTGGTGTTATTTTAATTCACCTAGTGGAAGATTATTGAAGCATTTATCATACAATTAGGGTCAAGAATGAATCTGGCATCATTTAAGGCGAATGCCCCAAACACAAAGCTGATTCAGTTGGCGTGATTCCTGGTCTTGAGAACAGCAAGTCTGGCAGCGATTAACCAGGCAAGAGGAAACAGCAGAGAGCCCACTGTGTGGCCATCCGAGGCACAGGCCAGGACAAGGAATTGTGGGAAGCCAGCAATGAGTAGCATGACCGGCCCACTGGAACCCAGTACACTGTTGCGGGTAATGGCTGGTGCCTGGAACGTCTCAGGAAGTTTTATGAAGGTTAATGTGACTCTGTGATGGAGAGTAAGTGGTGCCTGTTCTGTAAACACGAGGTATGCCGGGAGCTGGGCCTCCTAGAGGAGGCTCACCCAGTGTCCTGGGGTGAGTTGACTCTAGATTCTAATGCTGCAGAATGAAAAAAGAGAGAAAAAAGCAAAGGAAAGAAAAGAAGTACACTGACAATATTGTTAACACAGATGATGAACAGAAATGAGATTTGAAAGAAAACCTTGATGCTTCTTACAGATGCTTCCATTCAGAAGCAAGAATCTGTTCAGAGCCTTAAAGCTGTCAAGCTGTGGCAAGAAAGGGTGGCCATGAAGCCCCCTAGCCCCCAAACATCAGAGCATTCTTCGACCGCGAGCCTCCAGTGAGCCTATCTCCCATTGTGTGGGAGTGTGGGGTTCGAGCATGGTAACATCTTGGCCTGCTGGTGGCTGCTGTGAAGCCTGAGCCAAAAGATACATATGTAGGCATGGCATTCTTTTATTTATTTATTTTTTTAAATGTCTATTTGTTTGGCTGCTCTGGGACATAGTTGCAGCTCTCAGTATCTTGATCTTTGTTTCATCACGCAGGATCTTGAGTTGTGGCTTGTGAACTCCTAGTTGCAGCATGTGGGGTCTAGTTCCCTAACCAGGGATAGAACTCAGGCCCCCTGCATTGGGAGCATGGAGTCTTAGCCACTGGACCACCAGGGAAGTGCCCACATGTGGCATCCTTGTGATTGCTTTACTTCCCCCTTAGGCTCCTCCCTGTAGATGCCTTGGGGTTACGATTGGCAGGCTTGTCTCCAGGCACATACCAAGGGGAGTGTGAGGAAGCAAAGTACCAAAATCTGTTCTGGACAGCAGAGCACAAAGTGGGTGGATGGAAAAATGGAAACCTCACAGGCAAGAGGTGACATAACGTAAGAGGGACCCAAATAACGCTGGTTTAAACGAGAGGGAATTACTTCTCTCTCCTGTAACAAGCTGGCCATAAGCTGGAGGAAAGACCCATAAGCTGGAAAGGCCCAGTTTCTTTCCATCTTGTTCTGTATTCTCCCTAGGGTGCTGGTCTCATCTAAATGGCCCCAAATGCCTCATTATCTCCATGTGCACATTCCAGCAGCAAAGAAGAAGGGGAGGGTACTCCTCTACCCAGCAAGGGATGGTTCTGGATGCTCTGCACATCTCATTGGTCAGGAGGAAGTCATGTGACCACACCTAGCTGCAGGGGAGACTGGGAAATTTTTTTCTTCCCTAGGTAGCCGTGCACCCAGCTAAGCACTGTATTTCTATGGCAGCAGGAGAGAGGCAGTCTGTAGGAGTTGGATGTGATCGTTCAGTCTTAGAAGTCTCCCAACTCCACCCTCCTCAGGTCACTCTTCTATTCCTCTCTCTGACCCCTCACACCTCCTCTCTCTGTCCCACACAGCACTTCCAGACTTTGTCACAGCTTCTTTCCCCAGATTCCATGGCCCCACTCAGAATTCTCTGCTTGTTCTCCTCTTTTCACAGTCTCTTCTGCCATCAGATCAGAGAAACTTTAACACAAGGAAAGGAAAACTGCATTTTGGCTGTATCTCCTTGTATTATGTTGATCACGTTCCACCATCATCTCCCTAATATAATGGGGGCTTCCTGTAAATAAGAAGTGCCTCTAACAAGTATGGTGCTATAGGCGCTCAAAAACACTAAGAAATTATCTCAAACACACTATCAAGATTCCCTCTGTTCTGGAGGGTGGTGACCTGCATGCATACACTTGTAGGAGGATAGATATGCCAATGGACAATGATTGGATCATGACAGCAGGACTTTGACCCCTGTTAGAAGCCCCAGATTGGAGAAGGCAGTGGCCACCCATTCCAGTACTCTTGCCTGGAAAATCCCATGGACGGAGGAGCCTGGTGGGCTATAGTCCATGGGGTTGCTAAGAGTCGGACACGACTGAGCGACTTCACTTTCACTTTTCACTTTCATGCATTGGAGAAGGAAATGGCAACCCACTCCAGTGTTCTTGCCTGGAGAATCCCAGGGATGGCGGAGCCTGGTGGGCTGCCATCAATGGGGTCCCACAGAATTGGACATGACTGAAGTGACTTAGCAGCAGCAGCAGCAGCAGCCCCAGGTACCAGCCCACAACCTCCAAAGCAAATGGCCCAGAACACAGTAGGACTTGGTCAATATATGCTTGCTTCCATATTTTTTGCCATTCCCCCTTCCCATTGCCCCGACACTTGCTTCCAATTCATTCCCAGCCAGGGAAAGCCAAATATTGTATATGCTTCCCTGGGACTTCCCTGGGGGTCCAGTGGTTAAGACTCAGTGCTTCTAATGCAGAAGGCGTGGGTTTGATCCCTGGTTAAGGGAGCCAAGATCTTATGTGCTGTGCAGCACAGCCAAAAAGTAACTAATAATAATAATTTTTTTAAAATAAATACTTAAAAAATACATACTCTCCTAACCAATAATGTAGGATGATCCACTTCTAGTTTCTCACGTCCAGCACCCCCGTGCTAGTACACTCTAATCAGAGCATACCCGAAGCCTTCCCTTTTCTCACTATGAAGGTTTTCTCATTATAAATGCAAATTAAACCCAGACAATTAGAGAAAGAAGA
>NW_011494743.1:5822978-5840046 GCF_000754665.1 Bison bison bison | reverse complement strand
CCCCCCCACCATAAACCAATTTTGTGGGGAGGAAGAATTTCATTCAGTGTAGTTCTAGGAACAGAATGGAACTTCCCCCACTCAGCATTTTGGCTGAGTTTCTGACTTAAGTTTTAAGGCACTAAATATTCAAAGAAATCAAATATTAAAAATTAAACAGGTTTATATTTAGGATTAGAGTTGAGGTACTGCTCAAAGTCGAAGGATCCACAGTGCTATTTGTGACAGTAAGACCAGGCTGCCCTTCCAGGTTCTGAAGTTGAATTTCAAACGTAAAGACTAAGCCCTTCAGTTTATACTCTGGTAGGAGTGAAGTCTGGCAGATTATAACATGTGTCAGAGACCTGATACCAAGCAGGGCATCCCTGGGGCTCCAAGCACCAAAAGTTCACAGGCATCACCAGGGTCATAAAGAGATAAAGGATTCAGGGGAAGATGGCTCCTCACAGGCAGTGGGCACCAGAGTCATTTCAATGAAGTTAATCAGTTGCAAAGTAGAAGACAGGGCACTAAATATGAATGCCGGGAACACACTAAGTGTACACAAGTCCTGGGTGCAGCATGGGCTGCTCACCTGCCAGGCAGAACATTACCTGCCAGGCGTCAGTGAGCCCTTCCAGGCTTCCTTAATTCATCCATGGCAGCTCTGGGTCTGTAAACTCTTCCTGTTTACAGCCTCAGCCTTATTGTGGCACCAAATGTGGTATCAGTGTCACCCCAGCCATCCCCTCCTGATGGACAGATCTTGGTCAGCTCCCCACACCTCCCTGACTCTGGACACCGTTAGACTCTTATCATAGAGGCCCTTTCCCTTCCTCTCCATCAGCCACAAATGCTCACATTTCCTTTCCCATTTCTCTCAATCCTCTACTAGTCAGGCATTTGTGTGGCTCAGCTGGACTCTCACCCTAGTCCCTGCAGGCGGCTCTGTGCCCTGGCCTTCTCCTCTCCTGTTTTTTTTTTTTAATTTATTTATTTGGCTGCACCAGTTCTCAGTTGCAGCATGTGGGATCTTCAGTCTTCGCGACAGCATGTGACATGGAGTTCCCTGACCAGGGATGGAACCCGGGCCCCCTGCAATGGGAGCTCCGAGTCTTAGCCACTGGGCCACCAGGGAAGTCCCCTGAATAAATTATTAGATAATAAATACCTAGATAATCACCAGCCAGTTCAACAGATAGGTCACAATGCTGACTCCCCTCCTAGGAAGAATAACTGCTGGTACTAAATCTGAGTCTCACAGTTCAGTTTGCCTTTTTAAAAACTTTATGAAACGCAGTCCTGCAGTAGATCATCCCCAGCAACCTGGCCCTCTCATCGTTGGGTGCACAAGATTCTACCAGATGGCCTGTTGCCACAATTTAGGCTTACACATCTTTCCTCCTGACTCCTCCCACCTAGAATATCTGTCCCCCACTGATCCAACCATCCTCTGTATCCACTCACCAAATTATCATCCTTTCTTAGAATTTAATACAAAAGCCCCTTCCTCCTCCAAGAAATGCCCCTACATAACCCCATAAACAGCTGTCGTTCCTGCCTGAAACTCCTCCGACAGTTTGACCTCCTCTTCCAGCTCTTGCACCTACATTGCCTCACACCATGGTTTCTCGTGCTGCTGTTTCAACCTGCTGTAGAGTATGACCCCCAAAACCAAATAGCTGGATCATTTTACTTTCGGGGTGACCCCATAGAATGCTTAGCATTCAGCCAGAAACATGGTAGGTGTCCAGTGAATCCAATCACCGGATGGATCTACTAACCATACTCTGCATGCATGAAACAGAAGTATCATGGACTCATCGTTGGGCCGCAGCCTGGCAGTGCCTGGAAGCTGTCCTTATCGTGTGACTGTTTTGCCTGGTGCTGTAGATAAACGAGCTTCAGGAACTCAGCGTGAGGCTGCGGTTTCTTCTGGGAGCTGCTTTGAGGACTAGATCCACCCTTAAACTGTTTCCACTCTGTCTGCCTCTAGAGAAGTGACGTGAGAATATCATCTGGATCTTTGAGCTTCCTTTTTATTTGGATTCGGAGTAAACAGTAGTTTCCGTTCTGGCTCTCCAGGATTAAACAAGTTGGTATATTCCTTCAGTTTGAAGGAAAACAGCAACATCTCTGACATTGCATTTGAGACATGGAAACGGGAGATGATCTTGGTGCAACTTTGATGATCCATGGCAGAGAAAGGAGTGGGTGGGAAGCTTTAGAAAATCTATCTGTTTGCTCTGAAAATGGGTGTGAAGTGGACCCAGGGGAGACGTAGAAGCTGAACAGGCGCCCAAACCCCCATTTGGTCCCATGACAGTGGCCGTGAGGACCGGGTCTCTCTCCTGAGGCTGGAGCAAAACCCTCCAGGGGCCCCGTTGCCTAGTAGGGATGCTCTGCTTGGGTCTTGGGTCTTATTATTTGCCCTCCATGGAGTCTGGAAGCCGGAAAAACACCTTTAAGCTAGTGGGAGGAGAAGGAACAACTTAACTCCCTCAAAAAGCCGCGCAATTGGCAGCAACATGGATGAACCTAGAGATGATCATACTAAGTGAAGCGACTCAGAGACAAATACAAATACCACAAAGAGAAATATCACGTGACACAGTCTAAAACAGTGATGCAAATGAACGGATTTACAAAACAGAAATAGACTCACAGACAGACAAACTAATGGTTGCCAAAGGGAACAGGAGGAGGGAGGCATCAGTTAGGAGTTTGGGATTAAAATATACACACTACTGTATATAAAATGATCAACACGGACCTACCATATAGCACAGGAAACGATACTCAATATCTGGTTTGTCTTTAAAATATTTCTTTGGCTGTTCCGGGCCTTAGTTGTGGCTGCAGGATTTTTAGCTGTGACCTGGGAACCCTTAGTTGCAGCCTGTGGGATCTTGGTTCCCTGAGCAGGGATCGAGCCCCATCCCCCTGCATTGGAGATGCACAGTCTTAGCCACTGGACCACCAGGGAAGCCCCTGTACTCAATATCTTATAATAACCTATAATGGAAAAGAGTCTAAAATACATACATATTTAACGGAATCACTGCTGTACACCTGAAACTAACACAACATTGTAAAACAACTATTTCAATAAAAAAATTTAAAAGCCAAGAGAAAGAAACAAACAAAAAACCCAGTTATTATAACCAAACTACTAACAGCAGTTACTGGTGGGAGATAGGCTTATGGTGGGGAATGGAAGAGGGTGAGTTTCTGTATTGCATCTTTCTGAATTGCTTCAGTTACTTTATAGCAATGAAAATATTTGAAAAAGGAAACCCAGGAACACTGTGCAGGTATAACATTTGTTGCCTAGCAAGCATGAGGACACCCCCAGGCTCTCCCTCAGTCCTGTTCAGTGTCATATGCCCATCACAGGCAAGCACCCACCGCCTTCACCCCACCAATGGCCTGCCCTCTTGCTGCATGTTCCCACCCACCCCTACCCTCTTTGCAAGAAACCCTTGGCTTGCCAGGCCTGAGAGACAGTGCTCTTCTCCTACCGAAACCCACCCACAGCATATTCTACTTCATCAGCTGAGGGACCAGCCTCAGTGAACTGTCCCATTTGATAGATGACTTCACGAAAAAGTATTAGGTTGGTGCAAACATAATTTCAGTTTCAGACTGTGAATTTTAAATCATTATAACTAGGCTCACACACACCTTTATTAATCAAAATAGGAACTATTACAATTTTTGCCAATGAGAAATAAGTTTATTCCTGTAATGTAAAAATCTGTGCTTTGGGATTCAATGAACTTTTGGAAAGCATTTTCTGCATCCTACAGGTTAGGGAAGCTTTTTTCCTGCAGAAAGGTGTTGAGATGTTTGAAGAAGTGGTAGTTGGTTGGCAAGAGGTCAGGTGAATATAGTGGATGAAGCAAAACTTTGTAGCCCAGTTGTTTGAACTTTTGAAGTGTTGGTGTGTACATGCAGCCAGCCGTGGTCATGGAGAAGAATTGGGCCCTTTCTGTTGACCAATGCCGGCTGCAGGCGTTGCAGTTTTTGGTATATCTGATTAATTTTTTGAGCATACGTCTCAAATATAATGGTTTCACTGGGGTTCAGAATGCTGTAGTGGATCAGACTGGCAGTTGACCGCCAAACAGTGACCTTGACCTTTTTTTGGTGCAACTTTGGCTTTGGGAAGTGCTTTGGAGTGTCTTCTCAGTCCAGCCACTGAGCTGGCAGTTGCCAGTTGTTGTATACAATCCACTTTTCATCAGACTTCATAATCCCATCAAGAAATGTTTCATTGTTGCGCAGAATAAGAGAAGATGATACTTCAGAACATGATTTTTTTGATTTGTGGTCAGCTCACAAGTACCCACTTATTGAACTTTTTCACCTTTCCAGTTTGCTTCAAATTCCAAATGACGGTAAAACGGTCAATATTGAGTCATTTGGCGACTTCTCACGTTATAAGAGGATCAGCTTCGATGATGCTCTCAGTTGGTTGTCAATTTCAGGTGGCCGGCCACTGCGCTCCTCATCTTCAAGGCTCTCATCTCCTTTGCAAAACTTCTTGAACCACCACTGCACTGTATGTTCATTAGCAGTTCCTGGGCCAAATGTGTTGTTGATGATGCGAGTTCTTTCTGCTGCTTTACAACCCATTTTGACCTAAAATAAGAAGGTTGTTCAAATTTGCTTTTTGTCTAACATCAGTTCCACAGTCTAAAATAAATACAAAATAAACAGCAGGTTTATCAGGGCTTCCCTGATAGCTCAGTTGGTAAAGAATCTGCCTGCAATACAGGAGACCCTGGTTCAATTCCTGGATGGGGAAGATCCACTGGAGAAGGAGTAGGCTACCCAGTCCAGTATTCTGGCCTGGAGAATTCCATGGACTGTATAGTCCATGGGGTGGCAAAGAGTCAGACACGACTGAGTGTCTTTCACACACACATAACATAACCACATTTATTTAGAATGTATTCTGATATCAAACAGCAAAGTTTGATATCAGCTTTTGCACCAGCCTAATAGTAATGACTGGGCTAATCCCCACATTTCTTGTACCATGGGACAGGTTTTAAGGGTTAATGCCTGCTCCACCATTTTTTTCTAATGGTCCCACTTCTCAGAATATGTTCCAAACAGAGTGGAGTGGATACTGCTGGTTCCTCACCCAGGTCCCTCCACAATGCCAGAGCCCTGTCCTCACACCTGGAAGAGTTTCTGACCTCTGACCTCTTCCCCAGAGCTGACTTGCTGGATAAGTAATGCACCCTTCTCCACCCAGGACAGCCCTGCAGCCCGTGACTAACTGGAGATCCTATGCCTCGACGGGGATCAGGGGTTGGACTCTGTGATGCAGCGCATGCTCCAGAGCGCCCCGTGGGATCAGGCGGACCCAAGTCTGGCAGAGACCTTGTCTTTGCTCAGCCTCTTCCCTGCCCCATCCTGTGCCCCTTGCTCCTGTTCTCAGGTCTGCCGTCTGGGAATCATGGTCACCAGAATCCCACCTCAGGCTCTGCTTTGGGGAAACCTGATCTGAGACACAGGGAAAAGTTTTGTGCATGGAAAAGATTTATTACAGAGTCATAAACATGATAGAGAAAAGCAGATGCTAATTAGAGAGATGGTCTTAAGCAGGTGGCAGTGGTTTGGAGGCTGTTTCTTTTCACCAGGAGCTGTTTTATTCTCTTATTCATTATTCATTATCACGTGTTTGCATCACTGTGATTAAACTATTTTAAATTTAAAACAAAAAAATAAACATCCATCCCCACCTCCAAAGGAAGCTATGGTCCTGCATTTGACGATCATCTGGATCTCATTTTGGAAGGTTGGGTCAGAAAATTCAAAAGTGTGGTTAGTCCTTGAATGAAATCCATATGCCAGGTGAATTTCTTTCTGTAGGTAGATAAAATTTTGTGTCATTTTCTACTGCGATTTGACTGTTTTATAAAATAAATCCCAAATCAGAATAGAGTGAAAAAAAAAGGGATCCAACTGTTTGTTACTAAACTATGGGACACTGAGTGATTGCAGAACCAACCAATGAGGATGGCACCCTATGTGCTTTTTTAAATTAACTGACAGGGAAGGAGAATTTGAGAAATAGGAGTCAGCCAAGCAGAAAGGCACTGGCCCTATGGGGACAGATCTAAAAGGAAGGCAGCTCCTGCCTGTGGATGGAGTGAAGCGTAGTTTGGGAGGAAGGCAAGGTCCTCACTGTGCAGTGGGCGGGGATGGGGAGGTTGGGGACCCAGGCGCTGCTGTATGACCAAGTTGGCCTTCCTGCACTATGGAGTAGGGATGCCGGCCGATGGAGACCTGGAGAAAGGGGTGTGGGCCACAGGGACCGGCTCAGGAAGCCATCCAGGCAGTAGCTCTTTGGTGCCTACTCCATGCATCAGTCAAGCATGTTTGATGACCCGCAACAGAAACAGATTTTGTCTCACAGCAGCAAAGGTGAATTTACAGAAAGGAGCGAGAGCCACAGAATCATAAGAAGATTATAGAATTAATCTTGGAAATTGGAAGGAGAAAAGGGCAGCTCAAGCTGGAGGGGCTAAGAAGAAAGGAACTATAGGAAGGATTGCAGAGCAGAAGGATGTGGTCAGTGCTGTTAGGATAAAAAAAAAAAAACCTCTAGCACATCTTCCATCTGGTGTGTTCCCGAAGAAGGCATGGCAGTGGCCAAGCACGGGTCACACATCTGTGCCTGGCCAGGTGGGAGTGAGCAGAGGAGGGATGAGCCCCTATCATCTGTGGGAGGTGGGGCTCCACTGGAGTTACTCTTCTTTTTTTATGTATTTATTTTTATTTATTTGACTGCACTGGGTCTTAGTTGCGGCATGCAGAATCTAGTTCTCCTACCAGGATGGAAACCCGGCTCCCTGCATCGCAGGGCGGTCCGATTTGGAGTCTTAGCCACTGAGCCACCAGGGGAGTCCCGGAGTTTTACTCTTCTGACAAGGCCACATACTGTGGTGGATTGGCCACATACTGTGGTGGATTTCCCACAAGGAAACTTGTGCTCCTCAGAGAAGAAGGTGAGATCTAAGCTGCTATGTGAAGGGTCAGTCCAAGTCAGCCCAGGGAGTGGGCAGTGGAGAAATGCCGTGGTAAGGGAACACTGCCCAAGGCTGGGTGCTATACAGCCCGGAGCAGTTTTGGAAATGCTGAGAACTGTAGCTCCCTATATTCTGTGGTTCCTTATTCTTAAAGGGGTGATTCAGTTGAGGTGCAGCCTCAGGGTAATAATGCCGTGGAATAGGGGAAATCACCATGTCCCTGGGCTGGATGCAGAGGGTGAGGAAGGGTGCTCTGTGCTAACAGCTCTGGGCAGTGAAGGATGTCTTCCTTCAGCAAGTAGGAAGGATCGTAGACCTAGAAGCAGGATGCGAGCCAGAAAGATGCTGCTATGATCCAGGAGAGGCAAGACTGGGACTAAAGACATGGGAAAATGCATAGGCAAGAAAGGCTTTGCCATGAAGCCAAAGGCATCCCCAAGGGCAGTCTCTGCACATACGCTATGTGGTGAACCATCTGGGTCGCTCGTTGACATTTTTGCCCCAATTGAGACACCCAGAGTTGGTGAGGTCACTTGTATGGAGTGGATTTTAAGGACAGAAGGGGCTAGGTTTAAGACATCCCACTCTACCGCTTTCTTGCTGTGTGGTCCTGCAGGCCTCCCTTCATTGCTCCAGGTTTCACTAAGGCAGATTTCTTCTCCTATCTGTGCTGGACATCCATCTGTGGCTTGAATACTCAGCATACGTTCCCCTTGGTTTAGTAAGACCTCTGATCTTTGTTTGAGGATCTGTCCTATCTTCATTCTCCAGGAGTGGAGCCCGTTCTCAGTTCCCCACCTGACAATAATGATTGGTTAAAGGACAGGCACACATCCTAAGCCAGTCGAATCAGAGTGAATCTTGGGAACTTTTGTAGAAGCCACTGGAAGAGTGTTAACTCTTTTCCACTGAATGAAACTCTGAAGTTAGTCATTCTTAGCCACAACACAGAGCTCAAGAATGGAGCCGCAAACGGATGGCAGAGCTGCGAGACCAATAGAAAACAAAACATAATGACCTTCTTTTAGCACCTGGATCAAGCTTGACCTAAAGTCAGAGATACTCTAGGATTTTTATTACATGTAAATTGCTAGTCATGTTGCCTGTTTCACCCCACAGGAAAACAGAAACAGATAAGATCTGCAGGTGTTCTCAGATCACTACCTTGACTCTAGGGCTGGAGTTTGGTTGGTGATGTCTTTCAGGTGGACATGGTCCTCTGTAGCAGTCGCCCCCTGGGCATGTTCAGCCTGTCTCAGACACACCCATGCTGGCCCACCATAAGGAAACAGGCAGGTCTAGTTGGGCTGCAGGGGGAGCTGCGTGGGAGGGCGCTGGGCCCATAGGCATGCGTTGCCATCTCCACACCAGCATCCCCCCACGCTGTGACTGCTTCTCAGAGAGGCGTTTCCCCCCCAGGACGCACTGTGGACACTTGCGGAGCCACCTGGGAGGGAATGGGAGGGGCCAGGGTGGGAGTCTCATTGCCGAGGCGTCCAGGTAGGGGGTGTAGCTAGATTTCCTTGTGTGGGTTAGTAATAAAGGCTGTGGACTTGAGGTGGGCTTGGGGTGCTTGTGCCCACCCCTCCCCAAAGGAGCTCATGGCCCCCACAGGATCACCATCATCATGGCAGTTATAGCTCTAAGCACCTGGCACTTCATTTGGTGGTGGCAGGTTCTTTAGGACTTTGGTTCACCGCAAGTTCTCAGTAGCGCCCAGCTCACAGGCACTGGGGGCTGGGCGGAATACGAGTAGCTATGTGAGCTTGGCCAATCGGCTTAACTTCCGTGCCTTGATTTCCCAATCTGCCAGGTACGGATAATAACAGCACTGGATTTGTGAGTTGTGAGGATTAAATGAATTAATACCTCTGGGGCTTTAGGCAGGACCTGGCTTGTAGTGTGGGCTTGTGGGTCATGTGGGAGAAGCATTTTTAATGAGCCTGTTTTTGAACGGACTGGCAAGGCCAGGCCCTGGACCAGGTCTTCTGATTCCAGATCTGCCTGTGACTCAGCCAGGAACATAAGAGTGATATTCACACACTCGAGTGACGTTCAAGCGGGTGCATCCACGCCCTCAGAACACAGAAGCCTCCAGCCAAGTCTTGGTCAGGTGCCCTGTCTGAGTCAGTGGTACATGGTGGGCGCATGGTCATTAATTACCCTCACAGCAAGGCTGTGTCCGCATTCACATACCCACCTTGGCAGCTGCAAACAGCCAGGGACACCGAACAGAGCTCCCTGTGTGTGTCTATCAGGTTCATAGACTTCTACCTTCTTAACGTACCAGCTTCTGGCTGCTTTGATGTGAAAGGGATTTGGTTAACAGCTGACCTGGCTTTCATGGTAACAAAACTGTGGAGTCTCCCCCATCTGGTTGGTGTGAGTGAGTGAGGGTCTTGGGCATGCAACTCCTAGATTGAGGGTCCTTGAGTCTTGTGGATACACCCTAGGTTTACGTAACAGTCCTGCGACCTACTGGACACTAAATGAGATCCATTTGCGCTGGGTCCGCTGCCCCAGTTGGCTAGTTGAGGGACTCTTGCCTCTGAAGTTGGGGTGGGAGGGCTGAGGTAAAACATTAGTCACCCTGAATATCTCAGCTCTGGATAAGAACGCATTCCGGGAAGAAGGGCCACTTCCTCTGGTGTGAAGGCAGCCTTGTGACTAGACTGTTGTGATGGTCTTCTAACTGATCTCACACATTCTGTTATGCTCCCATTTTTTCTTTTTTGGTCAGCTCCCTGCCTGGCATGCGACATCTTAGTTCCCCAAGCAGGAATCGAACCGTTGCCTCCTGCAGTGGCAGCTCGGAGTCCTCACCCCTGGCCTGCCAGGCAAGTCTCACGTTGTGCTCCCTTCTGAGCCATCCCCAGGTGGCCACAGGGAGGGCTCCGTGAAATACGACAGTGGCACTGACTTGCTTAAAATTCCCGTGTGCTTCCCACGGCCCGGGGCAGCACTGTTCAACAGAACGTTCTGTGATGGTGGCTGTGTTTTTTGTCTGCACTGTCCAGTGTGGTAACCCCTAACCACACGTGGCGATTGAGCACTTGAAATGTGGGCAGTGTGTCTGAGGAAATAAATTCTTAATTGCATTTTATTTCAACCAACTGAAACTGAAATTGCCACACATGGTTAGTGGCTACATATTAGACGGCGTCAGCCTGGAGAATGAAATCCAAAGCCTCAGGCGTGTCCCAGCGCTGTCTGAGCAGCCTTCATTTTTGTGCCAAAATTCATTCAAAGTGGGGATTCCAGCAATAGTGAATGACTTACAGCTCCCTAAACCTTGTGCCCACTTCACACCTCCTAGCCTTGGCATCTGCTGTTCTCCCTGCCTGGAATGTTCTCATCTCCTGCCCAAACATGCCTTTAAACTGCCTGCCAGTTGCACAACCCTCCTTCAAGATATCGCTCCCATGTGACTCCTACCATCAAGCTTTATCAGCCACCCCTGCCTTCCCCACGCAGAACTAAGCACCCCTTCCTTTATGCATCTGGCAAAGACATGCTCTGAGGCCCTTCCAGCACGTACACTGCTGTCTTTCCTGATCGTGAGTAGACAGTCCTGTTCACCTCCGGGTCTCCAGGGCCTGGTGCAGGGTTTGGCTCAGATCAAGCAGTCATTAGATGGTGGCTGAGGAAATAAAATTATTGTAGTAGACATAGGTCACAGTTCAGGCCATCTTGCATCCAACTTTCTGTCCTAATTTACCCCAGTCACTTCTGGGGACTTCTCTTGAGAGTTGGAAATCAAAGCAGAAGATTGTTTTTTCAATTGAAGTATGGATGATTTACAATATTGCGTTAGTTTCAGGTATACAGCAAAGTGATTTGGTTAGTTATATATATATAATTTTTTTCAGATTATTTTCCATTATAGATTATTATAAGATATTGAACATTGTTCTCTGTATTATACAGTGAATCCTTGTTGCTTGTCTATTTCCTAGTAGTGGTATGGATCTGTTAATCCCAAACTCCTAATTTATCGCCTTCTCACTGCCTTTCCCCTTTGGTAACCATAAATTTGTTTTCTATGTCTGTGAGTCTACTTTGTTTTGTAAATGGGTTCATTTGAATTATTTTTTAGATTCCACATGTAAGAAGTGATATCATATATTTGACTTTCTCTGACTTATTTTATTTAGTATGATCATCTCTAGGTCGGTCCCTGTTGCTGCGAGTGGCAAAATTTTGTTCTTTTTATGGCTAATATTCCATTGTGTATACGAACCACATCTTCGTTATCCATTCATCTGTCTTTGGACACAGACTGCTTCCATAACTTGGCTATCGTAAATAGTGCGACAATGAACATTGAGGTGTATGTGTCTCTTTGAATTAGGGTTTTCGTCTTTTCTGAATATAGGCCCAGGAGTGGATTGTTGCATCATACAGAAAGTCTAGTTTTTCAAGAAACCTCCACATTGTTTTCCATAGCGGCTGCACCAATTTACATTTCAAAGGAGAAGATCTTTCCAGGTCAGTCTTTCTAGAGACTAAGGAGAGCATGAGAAATACAGTGAGGCCAGGGCAGGTAGAGGTCACACTCATTATAGCAGCAGCGCACGGGTCACATCCTTTCTGTTGTCCAGCCTGCCGGAGCTCCAAGATTGATTCTCCAGCCTCCTGCCAAACATGTGAGCCCCTGATGGCCTCCCAAAAGTTTGCTGGGAGAATTGGCTGGCTCTTGGTCACTGGCTACCAAGAGACCCTCAGAAAAGGTCTCATGTAAAGAGACCCTTTACATGACTGCTGCAGTCATGTAAAGAAGCTTCCAGGTCTGCAGAGCCCTGCAGGAAGAGAGGGCGTGTCCTTCTGTGATAGACTCAATGGGTGACAGGACTGAGCTGTCAAAATGCACGTAGCCGAGGCTGGAGCCAGAGCAGATCACCCCACCCCAGTGCAGCTGAGGAGGACCTGCCCAGCAGTAGACGGAGTGTAACTGACCGTACTAGGAGCTTGGCTCATGCCAGTGGGGCAGAGCACCGTCCACGCCAACCAGAGGGACTGGGATATCTGGGCAGTGATAGGCTGGGTCACCCCATGGAGGGAGGGAGAAGAGACTCCAAGTGATGCTGAATGGTTCTGTTGATGGGGATTGGGAAAGTGAGGGCCACCAGGGATTTTTGGGGTGTTACTGGCAAGCCTTGTTAGTGGAAATTCTTTTCTCTTTAAGTAAATATCCGTTCAGTTACACTGTGAACTGAGAATTTCACTCATCCATTCCATAAAGTTTATGAAGGACCTCTTCCTCTCCACAGCGGACCATGCGAGCACCTTTTCCCACCTCAGGGCCTTTGCTCAGGCTGTGTCTTCTGCCTGGATTTGTCTTTCTGCCTTCTCCGAACAGCTGCCCATCATTCACACCTAGTTTAAATGTTACTTCCCTGTGGAAATCCTCCATGATGCCAGTTGAGGTCTCATGAACCCTGGTGCCTCACGTGACACCACCGATCAGACTGACCATTGTGTAGTTATTGGTGGGGCCATTTGAAGAACAGCCTTTCTTCTTGCTCAGCGGCAGACTCCTGGAGGGAAGAAGGCCATGTCCTGTTCACATATGCGGCCTGAGCACTGCATGGTGCTGTGTCCAGCATGCAAGGAATATTTGTTGAATGAGAGGGGAGGTGAAGAGGAAGAAAGGAGGAGAGGGAGGAAAGGAAGAAAGGCCCTCTGGGTGCCCACAATATATTTGTCCCTCATTTGTGCCCTTAAAAAGGAAATAATAAGTAGCCTCTCCAGACCATGCGCTTGGGGCCGAGCAGGGTAAAGACTGTGTCCTCCATATAACCTCATACCTCATCCATTGTAGGGTGAACTCCCCAGGGTTCTGGACAAAAACAGCTCAGACTCCCTGCTGCTGTGTCCAAACACTCATGTCCCCTCAGAATTCCAATGTTGAGCTCATAATGCCCAGTGTGATGATATTTGCAGGTGGCACCTTAGTGAGGTGATTAGGCAATGAGGGTGGAGCCCTCTTGAGAGGGATCAGTGCCCTTAATCAGAGAGGATCAGGGAGCTCTCTAGCCCCTTCCTCTGTGTGATGATACAGGGACAAGTCTGCCACCCGGAAGACAGCCCTCACCTGACCTCTCTGGCACCCTGATCTTGCTTGTGGAGAGATGTCAAAGTAGCCGCAGCCCCATGATCCATCATACCTTCACATTTTGTCTGTTTGTGTCGAGGATGATTTCACACAAAGTCTGGAACTGAACACTTATGTTTTGGCATCAGAACTGCTGCGCCAGAGGTGTTAAAGCTCACTTCCTAGTGCAAGTGCAGCTAACATTGGCCATACCTTCTAAGCGTTCTTCATGAGTTCACTCATTTGATCCTCACATCAACCACCCATTATTCCAGAATACCAGTGCCAAGCTGAGGCCTGGACCGTACTTGGATGGCAAGAAGGCAGCCCATCCAAGACCCAGAGTCAGTGCGTGTTGCCTCTCCTTTTGGCTCTTCAGGGGTGAGCAAGGGACACACAGACAGGATCTGAAGTCACTTAACCAGACTGTGGTGGTGGTAGTTGAGTTGCTGAGTTGTGTCTGCGACATCCTACTGTGTAGCACAGGGCTCTGTATTCAATATCTTATAATAAGTGTATGGCACAGGGAACTATACTCAGTATCTTATAACTGAAAGAATCTGCATCACTTTGCTGTACACTGGAAAATAACAACGTTGTACATCAACTACCATTAAAAAAAAGAAGAAAGAAAAAGGAAAAAGCACAGAAACTTTTTGGTTTTGGCCTCATGGGTGAGAGTGATGTGCCCAGTCCTCAGCAGTTCAGCCTGCATCCTGCAAAACTTCCCTGACATGCAACTCAGAGACATTGACCTCAGCGCCTTCTCTGAGTGGAGCTCTCCCATGGTTCTCTAGGGTTATTATAATATATATTGAATTTTAAAACAGTCCCAATCTTCAGCCCATCAGGAACGAAACTGCAGTCTTCCCCCCCACCCCCCCCGCCCACCCCCGTCTTCTGACACTTTTTACAGAGAGAAAATGTGTGACTTTTCTTGATGAGCAGACAGCCAAAGGTGTTTAGGAAAGGTCTGTCATTTTTTTTTCTGGTGGCAAGACACCCTCAGCTAAATTCATTAGCAGCTCTTCTGTTTGGGGTTTTAAAATATTCTCTGACCTATATAAATTCCTTGTTATGTCCTCTACTAATACAAGGGGTGTTTGCTATGGCTTTCAGAGCAAAGAAGAAGCAAAGTGTAATCAAAAAAGGACTTGGAGGCTATTTCACTATCAAAGACATCAAAATCCACGCTCTACCCATGCTTCTACTCATCCTAAGAAAGTTTGTTTTGTTTTTTGTCTGTAGTGGGTTTTAGTTGTGCCACGAGGATCTAGTTCCCCAAGCAGGGATTGAACCTGTCCCCCCTGCACTGGGAGTGTGGAGTCTTTACCACTGGCCCGCCAGGAAAGTCCTGAGAAAGGTTTTTCATGTTTATAATTTTGTGAATAATAGATACTGCTTTTTAGACACGAGTCAGGTTTTTAGTTCTACACGTGTATGTTGCTTAATGGTGTTCCTGTATTTTCCAAACTTCTAGAAACTGTTAGAGGAACACCAGGACAGGTGTATGTCTGTGTCTTATGAGCAGCTAAGTGTAACGAGTCATACGGGTAAACACTGAGCTGATGACCACCAGCTCCCAGAAATCAGTTCCCTTCTCAGTTTTCTTTTCCCAAATACATGTGACGCAGTATCCCCATTGGTTCATTTATGTGGCAGATATTTATTGAACTCTTTTTCTGAGCTGGATACCAGTGCGAGATTCCAGAGCTGCAGTGGTGAACAAAATACATGACTTGTCCTCATGGAGTTGAAATACTGCTGGATGTGAGAGTACTGCAGAAGCAGAAAGCAATATACATCTCTACTTACGGACACGTTCTTTCTTCCTCTGTCTCTAAAAGCAGTGCTCTTCAGACTGTACTGTGTATTGGCATTTACTCTCTGACACCTTGGCAGCAAAGGAACAGTAACCTCCTTGCAGGCAAGACGCGGCATATAGTTTCCACGCTCACAGTGCTTAGAATAATGGGGTTGTTGGCTCTGAGCCCCACACGTGGTCGCAGGCCCAGGAGTCCCCGGTTTCTTTCCTTTTCCAAACAGCCTTTCAGCTGGAGCAGGTTATTGTGGGCACTGAATATTCAATGACAGTGATCATGAGATTGATTTTTCCTACCAGAACTAACAGTGAGTGAATCTGTTGAAAGATTCCTTTGTAAAAATAAGTTATTTGAATATTCAGTCCTGAGCGTGTAGACATTTGGGCATGGGACAGTCCATGTTCAGTAAACCTCAGCTGGTTTAGGGTAGTGAGTTTTTCTACCTGGTTTATGACCACCATTGGTCCTGAAATCTGAATTAGGCCCTTTTGGTTAATTTCATGTGAAGTTAGATATTATTCACCGAATGGTAAACGAAACAAGGCTGTTTTCACTTTGTGTGCATCTGGGTACTTTCTGGTCTTTTTTGGGCTCTGAGTTCATATAAGTGCTCCATTACCTTGAGTGACTGAGAGATTACCATTTAGGAAGTATGGGGAGTGTCATGAATAACCCATATTGCGGATTATCGCAGATTGAGATCTACTAAGTAACCAGGTCCAGGCACAGGGACGGGCCGTGAGTACTGATCAGGGCTCAAGCGTTAGTCATCTTCCTGGTGAGTCAGGTCCCCGTGTGCTGTAAGGGGGCGCGGAAGCAGCGGAAAGAAGGGCTCAGCTCTTGCTAGCGGTTTTTTTCCCTTTTACCACTATCCCACACCTCCATGTCGTCTCTATGCAAAGAGGGCAGAACAAACGACTGGAAGAGGAGGAAGAGTGAAGCCTCCACTGGTCACTTCAGAGGTGGTGGCTCGAGAGAAAGAGAAGCGAAAGAGGAACGCGTGGTGGGTACCTGCAAAACCCATCCACTTCTGTCCAGTTTTTCCATCACTTTGTGAGAGCTAGGTAATTCCTTCCTTTTCAGCATTAAGTTTAAGTTAAACCTTGAGGACAGAAGGTGTTTCTTGAACGCCTTAACAACTCAAATGTTTTAAAATCTCTAGCTGAACATTGGACTTCTGAAAGCCTTTCGTTGGATTCTGCGTATATTCATGATGCAAGTGTTTGTGGAAGGCTTACCATGTGCAAGGTGCTGGGGAAGCAAAGGTGAACAACAGTCTCTACCTTGGCAGAGCTTGTTAGCTACAGTGACGGTGAGCAGAAACTATAAAAGTGTGTTGGCAGAACCATGGCAGGTTCTGTTGCTGTGGGAACACAAAGAAGGCCACCCACATGTACACACTGCTGCATTCAAAACGGATGACCAGCCAGGACCTATTGTATAGTGCATGGAACTCTACTCAGTGTTACGTGCCAGCCTGGGTGGGAGGTGGTTTGGGGGAAGAATGGATACACGCATATATATGGCTGATTCCCTTCTCTGTTCACCTGAAACTACCACAGCATTGTTAATCAGCTATACCCCAGTACAAAATAAAAAGTTTACAATTTGGAAAGAAATCCCAGGTAGCTACAAAAAAATAAAGTCAATAAATATATATATATCAATATATAAAATATATTTATATTAATATCAGATCAGATCAGTTGCTCAGTCATGTCCGACTCTTTGCGACCCCATGAATCACAGCACTCCAGGCCTCCCTGTCCATCACCAACTCCTGGAGTTCACTAGGACTCACGTCCATCGAGTCAGTGATGCCATCCATCCATCTCATCCTCTGTCGTCCCCTTCTCATCCTGCCCCCAATCCCTCCCAGCATCAGGGTCTTTTCCAATGAGTCAGCTCTTCGCATGAGGTGGCCAAAGTACTGGAGTTTCAGCTTTAGCATCATTCCTTCCAAAGAAATCCCAGGGCTGATCTCCTTCAGAATGGACTGGTTGGATCTCCTTGCAGTCCAAGGGACTCTCAAGAGTCTTCTCCAACACCACAGTTCAAAAGCATCAATTCTTCGGCGCTCAGCCTTCTTCACAGTCCAACTCTCACATCCATTCATGACCACAGGA
>NW_011494743.1:5811040-5822695 GCF_000754665.1 Bison bison bison | reverse complement strand
ATCTGAGGTTATTGATATTTCTCCTGGCAATCTTGATTCCAGCTTGTATTTCTTCCAGTCCAGCGTTTCTCATGATGTACTCTGCATATAAGTTAAATAAACAGGGTGACAATATACAGCCTTGACGAACTCCTTTTCCTATTTGGAACCAGTCTGTTGTTCCATGTCCAGTTCTAACTGTTGCTTCCTGACCTGCATACAAATTTCTCAAGAGGCAGATCAGGTGGTCTGGTATTCCCATCTCTTTCAGAATTTTCCACAGTTTTATTGTGATCCACACAGTCAAAGGCTTTGGCATAGTCAATAAAGCAGAAATAGATGTTTTTCTGGAACTCTCTTGCTTTTTCTAGGATCCAGTGGATGTTGGCAATTTGATCTCTGGTTCCTCTGCTTTTTCTAAAACCAGCTTGAACATCAGGAAGTTCATGGTTGACATATTGCTGAAGCCTGGCTTGGAGAATTTTGAGCATTACTTTACTAGCGTGTGAGATGAGTGCAATTGTGCGGTAGTTTGAGCATTCTTTGGCATTGCCTTTCTTTGGGATTGGAATGCAAACTGACCTTTTTCCAGTCCTGTGGCCACTGCTGAGTTTTCCAAATTTGCTGGCATATTGAGTGGAGCACTTTCACAGCATCATCTTTCAGGATTTGGAATAATATATTAATATATTAATGTGTATTTATAATATATTATAAATATTAGTGTATTATATAAATTATAGGTTTATATTATAAATTATAATGTTAATATTTAATACATTAATATATTGTAAGTGTTAATAATATTAATATATTTTATATATATATATTATATATATATAAAAAACTCTGCCCAATCTAGTTTGGGGTTAGGGGTGGGGTCAGAGGTTGTGACATTGAAGTAAGCAACAAGGCTGAGAAACAGATGTCTGGGTGGCTTTCCATCACTGTGGTTTGTACTCTGGGGAGTATCAGAGAAACAAAAGGACTTTCCTGAAGATGGGCCAGGTGGACTCCCTGAGTGTGAACCTCTTGCCGAAGACTTAGCTCAGAGTGGTGAGCAAGGCTCAGAGAAAACTGGTCATTTCCAGTTAGGAGTGGATTGCCATGTGTGCCACAGTATATCCCCATGACGCTGGGGCCCAAACTCAAGAAACAAAGAGTTCCTAGCTCTGAAAGCATGAGTGCTGAGGATTTCATGAATGGCGGTGGTGGTGGTGGTGGTGGTGATGAGAAACAGCACCTTGTTGTCTGTTATAAAATTACTTATAATCCTTTCTGCCTACAACAGATTTGGGTAATGTCTTCTGGAAAGATACAGAAGTGTCACAGCAGAGCACATGATGAATTTGTGGTGAGAATTGGGGTTTGGGGAACATTGGAAATGGCTCATTGGACGGGTAGAGGGAGGCTCCGCTCATAATGAGGAAGACTTCTTGAATCAACCCTGACATTCAGAAGTAGCCTTGGGTTAGGAGTGAGAAGGTGTAAGTTCTCAGGAACGGTTCTCATTCTGAAATGTAGTCCTAGCCTAGAAACTTCAACCCTTGGTACGTCAGACTCCACAGGTATAAAACACAGCAGATTGGATTGTGTTCATACAGTCCCCAAATATTTATTGAGCACCTACTCGCACGCATGCACTATGTGTTAATACCAGCCTAGTATAGAGAGAGTAATGGGAATTGATTCTTGGTCCTTGACTGAGAGTGGGAGGGAGAGAGGACGGCTCACAGACTGATGGAAAAGAATGAAGGAGTTATTAGACATCAGTGACAAAAGCTAAGTTGGGAACACGTGGGGAGAGAGGGGAAACAGCCTTGGGAAACCACAGGTGGATGAGAACACAGGTGTTGGGTAGGACTGCTGCTGCTGCTGCTGCTGCTGCTGCTGCTGCTAAGTCGCTTTAGTCGTGTCCGACTCTGTGCGACCCCATAGACGGCAGCCCACCAGGCTTTCCCATCCCTGGGATCCTCCAGGCAAGAACACTGGAGTGGGTTGCCATTTCCTTCTCCAATGCATGAAAGTGAAAAGTGAAAGTGAAGTCGTTCAGTCATGTCCGACTCTTAGTGACCCCATGGACTGCAGCCTACCAGGCTCCTCTGTCCATGGATTTTCCAGGCAAGAGTACTGGAGTGGGGTGCCACTGCCTTCTCCATGGGTAGGAGTTGCATCTCTTAAGTACCCTCAGAAACATTGTGCTTTCAAGTACAGACACATGACATTGCTTTATATTCCATTTTGGGATGGTAGCATTTGTTTTAGCTTGTGTGAAAATAACATCATGAAGGAAAGAACCAGAATTCAGGGACTTTGACAGGATTTTCTTTTTTTAAATTGCTTTCTCATTTCTGTTGCTATTGGCATCTAGAATTCAGGAAAATCCAATTAAAGTAATCAGTTCAAAAAAACACTTTATACAAAATGTTCAACCATATCTAAGTGGAGGAAAAATTACAATGCATCCCTTTGGGGAATCACCTGATTCTGTTTCTTCTCTACTCTCTGCTCAGCTCCACCACACACAATATTTGTTTGGCTGTTGCTGGAATATTTTTAAAGCAAACTCCAGGCATTATTACATTTCATCCATAAATATTTCAGTAGGTATTCTATCAGAGAATAACTTTTTTAAAATGTATAACCACAATGCCATTATCATGGGAAGTAATACTCATAATGTACCATATTTTCCTAAGTAACTCGTATTTTTACAGTTGTTTCACTCAGCTGTAAAAATCCCCATTTTCTTCTAGGGCCATTCCCTTGAGGAGGGGGAGAAATGAGTCATTTGTCTACTGGAATAGCCTACATTCTGGACTTGGTCAGTGGTTTCCTCCTGGTGTCATTTAACTTGTGCTTCTGTTTCCTATAAACTGGATTAGAGTTGGTATTTTTGTTGTTGTTTTTTCTAGAAAACTTCACAGAAGATGCTGTGTACTTTCTGGTGTATTACATCACAAGCCTGATTGTCCCATTTTTGGAGATGTGAAAATTGATGAATTTGGGCTCAGGTATTATCAGCATGGTCCATCCAAAATTCCCTGTCACCCTTTGATCTGATCTTACTCATTCGTTCACTCATTCATTCGGCTGCTCCAGGTCTTAGTTGCAGCATGTGGCATCTTTTGGTTGTGGCATGAGCTGTGGCATGTGGGAAAGAGTTCCCTGACCAGGGATCAAACCCAGGCCCCCTGCACTGGGAGCGAAAAGTCTTAGCCACCAGGGGAAGTCCCTACTTAAGTTATTGATGGTTGTTGCCTAGATTCTTTATTTCAACACGTATTCCAAAGCAGTGGTTTTCTAATTCTGACCTTCTTTCTGTCTCTGTCAGCTGGAATTCTTCTCCTTGTCATCTCTTCAGGCCTCCCAGATGGTGCTAGTGGTGAAGATCCTGCCTGCCAGTGCAGGAGACCTAAGAGACATGGGTTTGATCCCTGGGACAGGAAGATCCCCTAGAGGAGGAAATGGCAACCCACTCCAGTGTTCTTGCCTGGGAAATACCATGGACAGAGGAGCCTGGCAGGCTATAGTCCATAGGGTTGCAAAGAGTCAGACATGACTGAGTATCTGAGCAGCAACTGAGCAACAGCACGTCTTTGGTTTCTCTGAAATTCAGTTCAAACAAGGAAGGCAGGATACATGCTTGGTTATTTCCCTTTCTTCATTTTTAATGTATTTTAATCCACTGTAATCACTGTTTTTTGCTGCTCATATTATCCCCTCCTTGGCCAGCCCTTTCCAGTTGGCTTCTATGTGTTTTGACTTGACCCTAGTGGGAATGGATACCTATTTGCTTTGAGAGCAAGCATCCAAAGCTACTTTCCCCCGTAGTAACTTGGGACATCTTCTCTGGCCTATTTATGACAAGTAATGATTTATAAGAGTTGTGTCAGTTAGAAATGCTTTCCCTGCTATAAGTAAGCATAAAGAACACAGTTTTCAATTTTTTTCACAGTACAGAAAGTCTGGAGCAGGCAGCTGTTAGCATTTGTTCAGCAGCTCATGAGGTCCAGAGCCAGCATCGCTGATTCTCTTGGCCTCCCCTTCATGGTTGCAAGATGGCAGCTCCTGTTCCGGGCATCACGCCCACTGTCAGGACAGGAAGAAAGGGGAAGGCCAGAGCCAGCTGCAGCTGTCCTTTTGTATCAGAAAAGCAATAGCTTTCCCCATACCACCCCCACCTCCAGCTGAATTCCACCCAGGTCTTACTGGCCAGACTGGATCATATGGCCATCTCTTGCGAGGGCAAGGGAGGCTGGGAAGTGAGCAAGTCACTTTGCTGGTCTCTGCAGTCAAGCCTGTCAAGGGACTGGGGTTTGGAAGTGAATCTAGGGCTTCTATTTCTGGAAGAATGGTTTTAAGTCCTGAAGCAACTTTCCCTATTCTGCTTTTACTTTTTTTATTTTTATATGAAATCTAACTCTCCTTGATTTGGAAGTGGGGTGGGACAGCTAAAAAGAATTGTGAGCTGGAAATGAGGAAAGCTTTATCTGCAAGACCACCTTAAGGAAATAAGTGTTAGCCGTTTTGACATCCATGATGGTTCAGCTTGGCTCCGTTCAATTACCAGATGCCAACACCAGGGCTGGGGTCCCTGCTGCCAAGTATTGTGTCTGCTCCCATGTGTGAGGAGACAGATCAGTTTCACCTTCATAAAGAGATACTGCATTTGAACTGTAGTGATTCCATATGATGCCCAGGATATTTTGTGGCCATAGTTTCACCAGAAGCCACCCAACCTTCACACTCTTTTGGCAAAAGAGACATCACTTTGCCAACAAAGGTCCATATAGTCAAAGGTATGGTTTTTCCAATAGTTACGTACGGATGTGAGAGTTGGACCTTAAAGAAGGCTGAGCGCTGAAGAACTGATACTTTCAAATTGTTGTGCTGGAGAAGACTCTTGAGAGTTCCTTGGACAGGAAGATCAAACCAGTCAATCCTAAAGGAAATCAACCCTGATTATTCACTGGAAGGGCTGATGCTGAAGCTCTGATTCTTTGCCACCTGATGTGAAGAGCACTCATTGGAAAGGAGCCTGATGCTGGGAAAGATTGAGGGCAAAGGAGAAGCAGGCAGCAGAAGATGAGATGTTGAAGAGCATCACTGACTCAATGGAGATGAATTTGAGAAAACTCGAGGAAGTAGTGGAGGACGGAGGACCCTGGCATGCTGCAGTCCGTGGGGTCACAAAGAGTCGGACACTACTTAGCAATTGAACAACAAAGTGCTAACCTTCAGCTAGCACTCTGTGGTGAGGTGGGGACACTGAGCTTACTCTCACTGACTGATACAGATCTGGTTCCTGGAGCCTCAGAGTCCTGCTGCCTTGGTCATCCTGCCTCCTCTCTGAGCAGCTCACCTGCCCTGCCGAAGGCCTCCTTACACTGGAGAGTGGGGCCTGAAGACCCTTCTCTGGCCAACACTATTGCCGTCCATTCTGTGTCCAGACATTTAGTGGTCACGTGGGTCTGATTTTTTAAATATTTTTCATTTCTCCCCAGTAAAGACTACTTGGTATACTCACTGGTCATTTTCCCTGACTGTTCATGGTTGAAGGGCAGATGAGTAATTAATGAGAACCAACTCAAGGAGGAGCGGTGGATTAATTCCCTCACCGATAGTCTTGGTTTCCTCAAGGCTAATTAATAAGTCTCTTGTTAGATTTCATTATTTATTTCGGCCATGCCACATGGCTTGTGGGAACTTAGTTCCCTGACCAGGGATGGATCCTGGGCCTTTGGCAGGAAAGGTGTGGAGTCTTAACCACTGGGCCACCCAGGAATTCCTTGTCTGAATCTATTTAGACGAAGCTGAAAAGGAGGAAACACTATGTTTCAAGAGTGGATATTCTTTGGGAAAACACTGACAGGGAAGGGGCACAAGAGGGCTTCAGAGGTGCTGGTCTTGTTCTTTTCTATGATCTGGGTGTTGAAACTGCTGGTCACTTAACTAGTATTCCTCCTTTTCTCTTACTGGAGTCCTGACATCCTTGTTGGGGCTGTGGTGACATGGGACAAGATGAAAACATTTCCTGACCTGCTTTGGAACTAGGACTGTTTATATGATATACTTTTGGCAAATGCAGTATAAGTGAAGGTTGATGGGATTTCCAGGAAATCTCTTTCAGGTGGACAGGCTCTGTGGGTCCACGCGTTTGACCCCTCCAGAGTGCACTGAGGTTATGGCACCCTCGGCCTTATGTCCATTCAGTGGTGCCAGATATCCATTCATGTGCTCTTCTGTCAGATTCCCCTGCATGTTGCCTGTTTTGGGGTTTGATTCACTCCTTCAACAGATAATTACTGAACACATACTACAGGCTGGGCATGTGCTGATCAGGGTGGCTACTGATTCAGATGTCCCAGGGCCAGGCATGCAGTTGGAGATGTAGGCCTAGGGTGAAGGGTGAGGGCTGACAGACTGGAGGACCCAGACCCGGGCCAGCAAGGAGTATGGGGAGAGTCACTGCTCTGCTCTTGCCGATTGTTTGACATGTGAGAAATTCAAATCTCAAATTGCAGTCTTCCCATTTTGTCAAGAGAAACCAGAAATCTTCATTTATTTTGATTTTTTTTTTCAAAATTAACTCTGCCATGAGGCAGGTCTTCTATAGCAGAGGAAAACTGGATGAAGTTGGTGTATTAGTTTTCTATTGCTGCTGCTGCCGCTGCTGCTAAGTTGCTTCAGTCGTGTCCAACTCTGTGCGACCCCATAGATGGCAGCCCACCAGGCCCTGCCGTCCCTGGGATTCTCCAGGCAAGAACACTGGAGTGAGTTGCCATTTCCTTCTCCAGTGCATGAAAGGGAAAAGTGAAAGTGAAGTCACTCAGCCGTGTCCAACTCTTAGCGACCCCGTGGACTGCAGTTTTCTATTGGTATGAAACAGATTACCAGAAACTTCGCAGCTTAGAACTCAAGACTTGTGTCAGTCAGAAGTCCAGGTAGACTCGAGTGGGTTCTTGCCTTAGTGTCTCACAGGCTTAAATGAAGGTGTCAGCTGGACACGGCTCTTATCTACAGGCTCTGGGAATGTATTTACTTCCAAGTTCACTGAGGCCAAATGTACAACGTGAGCGTAAACACAGAAATCAAATCCAGTAACAAAAAATGACCCAGTGAGATTTATCTTGGGAACTTGTTCAGTCGCTCAGTTGTGTCTGACTCTTTGCGATCCCATGGACTGCAGCACGCCAGGCTTCCCTGACCATTACCATCTGTCAGAGCCTGCTCAAATTCATGTTCATTGAGTCGGTGATGCCATCCCACCATCTCATCTTCTATTGTCCGCTTCTCCTCCTGCCTTCAATCTTTCCCAGCATCAGGGTCTTCTCTAATGAGTCAGCTCTTTACATCAGGTGGCCAAAGTATTGGAGTTTCAGCTGCAGCAAAAGTCCTTCTAATGAATATTCAGGACTGATTTCCTTTAGGATTGACTGGTTTGAACTTCTTGCAGTCCAAGGGACTCTCAAAAGTCTTCTGAAACATCACAGTTCAAAAGCATCAATTCTTTGGCGCTCAGCTTTCTTTATGATCCAACTCTCACATCCATACATGACCACTGGAAAAACCATAACTATGACTAGATGGACCTTTGCCAGCAAAGTAATGTCTCTGCTTTTTAATATGCTGTCTAGGTTGGTCATAGCTTTTCTTCCAAGGAGCAAACGTCTTTTAACCAGGTAGAGTTAGCATCTGGAAAATTAAGGCAAAATGTCATATTAATATAATAAAGGGAAGAACATACTTGGTCATGTTAATATATGTAGAAAAAGCAGTTGTCAGAATTCAACACTTATTCATGATAAAACTCTCAAACTCCAAATATAAGGGAATTTCTTCAGGCAGGTAAAAAAGAGTCTAAGAAAAAAACCTACAGCAAACATCAGACTTACTAGTGATAAATCTAAAGGTGTCTTCCATAGGTTTAAGAAGAAAGCAAGGATGTCCATTCTCAATACTTCTGTTTAATAGCATACTGGATGTTCTAGCCCAGATAAGGAAAATAGAGGAAATGTATTCAGGTTGAAGATGAAGAAATATTACATAAAACTGTGTTTGCATATGATTTGATTCTGTATCTGGAAAATCCTAGTGAATCTTAAAAACCAATTAAAACTAATAAATGAGAATGTCAGAGGATACAAAAACCAGTATTTCTACATACTGATAATGGACAATCTAAGAATGAAATGAAGAAGAACAATGCCATTTACAATATAGCACACTTAAAGGAATAAAATACTTAACAGAAATATAACAAAAAATGTATGAGAGTTAAAGATTGTAAAACACAGCTCACTAAACTTTAAAAGATCTAAATGGAATATATACCATTTTCATGAATTGAAAGAGTCACTACTGTTAAAATGGCAGCTCTCCCCAAACTGAATTATATATACAATTCAGATCAAAGTCCAAAACCAGTTTTTTGGTGGTCTAAATTGACAAGTTGACCATAAGATTTATATGGAAATGCCATACACCAGAATAGCAAAACAATTTTGAAAATGAACAACACAGTTGGGGTACTGTTTCAGTCATTTTCAAAACTTATTATAAAATAATAGTTGTCAAGACTATGTTACAATGGTGTAATGATAGATGTATATCAGTGGAAATCAATAGAAAGTCTAGAAAATCCTTATGTTTGTGGTAAATTGATTTTGAACAAAAGTGCCGAGGGAATTCAACTAGGAAAAGATACTCTTTTTAACAAATGGTTTGGGGACAATTGGCTATCCATATGCAAAAGATAAATAAATTAGAAAATTTATATCATGTGTAAAAACTAATTCAAAATCAATTACAGATTAAATGTTAAATTGAAAACTATAAAACCTGAAAAAAAACACATAGGAAAAAATCTTTGTGACTTTGATTCAGGCAAAATTTTCTTAGATATGATACCAAAAACACAATTCATAAAAGAAAAATTTTCTAAATTGTAATTCATTGAAATAAAAAATCTTGGCACTTCCAAAGATATCATTTAAAAGAAGAAAATACACACCGCAGCCTGAGAGAAAATATTTGCAAATCATATATCTTATTAAGGACCTGTATCTGAAATAGATAAAAAATTCTTATAACTCAATAAGGCAAGTGACCCAGTTAAAAATTGGCAACAGTTTTGAATAGATACTTCACCAAAGAAGATATTTGTGTGGCTAAAAATAATATTAAAAGATGATCAACATCACTAGTCATTAGGGAAATGCAAATCAATATCACAGGAGATACCACTATACATTTATTAGAATAAAGATCATCTGAAAGTCTAATGATGCCAAGTGTTGGTACAGATGAGGAGAAATAAGAACCCTCATACATTGCTGCTGGGAATGTAAAATGTGGAACAGTCACTTCAGAAAACAATTTGTTAGTTCCTTATAATGTTAAACGTAACTCCAGTACTCTTGCCTGGAAAATCCCATGGATGGAGGAGCCTGCTGGGCTGAGCGACTTCACTTTCACTTTTCACTTTCATGCATTGGAGAAGGAAATGGCAACCCACTCTAGTGTTCTTGCTTGGAGAATCCCAAGGATGGGGGAGCCTGGTGGGCTGCTGTCTATGGGGTCGCACAGAGTCGGACACGACTGAAGCCACTTAGCAGCAGCAGCAGCAGAAAAATGACAGCATATCCCCATTAAGAGCTTAGGTAAATATTCACAACAACATTATCCATAATAGCAAAAATCTGAAAATAAGTGAAATGTTCATCACCTGGTAAATGGATAAAGAAGGTCTAGTGTATATAATTGGAGAAGGCAATGGCACCCCACTCCAGTACTCTTGCCTGGAGAATCCCATGGATGGAGGAGCCTGGTAGGCTGCAGTCCATGGAGTCACAAAGAGTCGGACATGACTGAGCAACTTCACTTTCACTTTTCACTTTCATGCATTGGAGAAGGAAATGGCAACCCACTCCAGTGTTCTTGCCTGGAGTATCCCATGGACGGAGGAGCCTGGAAGGCTGCAGTCCATGGGGTCGCTGAGGGTCGGACATGACTGAGCGACTTCACTTTCACTTTTCACTTTCACGCATTGGAGAAGGAAATGGCAACCCACTCCAGTGTTCTTGCCTGGAGAATCCCAGGGACAGCGGAGCCTGATGGGCTGCCGTCTATGGGATTGCACAGAGTTGGACACGCCTGAAGTGACTTAGCAGCAGCAGCAGCAGTGTATATAATAGAATACTATTCAGCAGCAAAAAAAAGAACTAACTGTTTATATAGCTGCATCATAGATAAACATGCTCAGTGAAAGAAGCCAGACACAAAAGACTGAGATTTCATTTAAGTGACTTTGTAGAAAGGGCTTCCTTGGTGGCTCAGAGGTTAAAGCGTCTGCCTACAATGCGGGAGACCTCAGTTTGATCCCTGGGTCAGGAAGATCCCCCAGAGAAGGAAATGACAACCCACTCCAGTATTCTTGCCTGGAGAATCCCATGGATGGAGGAGCCTGGTGGGCTACACGGTCCATGGGGTCGCAAAGAGTCGGACACCACTAAGATGGAAAACAAATCATTGGTGGCCAAGAGATGGAAATTGGATTGTGACTGACTGCTCATGGACAGAGGAAAACTTTTGGGGAGTGATGGAAATATTGGGGTGAGAGAGTCTATTCCTAGGTAAGTTGATAAGAAGTCCAGGGTCCCCAAGGAGGAGAAAGGGGTCCGGAGCCCTAGAGAAAGAGAAAGGGGTCTGGGGCATCAAGGGGAAAAGGACAAACATTTTTTTTTTTTCTACATTGCTTTGTCTTAGTCAATATAACAGTGTTATCTTGCTTGAAGACATGTTTCTCCTTAACAAGAACCTTCTGACTAATCTTGTTATCTTGAGGTACACTGTGGGAGTGCGTCTGGTAAGACCTTTCTATTGTTAGGTGTATGTTGTGGGAGTGGGTCTGGTAAAAGTATATAGGGCCTCGCTAAGACTAGTGAGTGGGGGCACTCTGTCCCCCTTCTGATGTCTATGTCAGAAGCTTTCTTTGTCCCCTTTTATATTTTAATAAAACTCTGCTACATAAAAGCTCCTGAGTGATCAAGTCTGGTCCCTGGTCCGGAAGCTACATCTTCTTCAGAGATCACGAATCTGACATTGTTCACCGTAAGCTATCAGGGGCAGATCAGGTGACAGTTTCATAACTTTTTAAATTTACTAAAAACCACTGAATTACCTGGAGGAGGAAATGGCAACCCACTCTGGTATTCTTGCCTGGAGAATCCCATGGACAAAGGAGCCTGCTGGGCTATCGTCTACGGGATTGCAAAGACTTGGATACTACTGAGCAACTGTCATGCTCAAAATTCTCCAAGTCAGGTTTCAGTAGTATGTGAACCGTGAACTTCCAGATGTTTGTTCAAGCTGGATTTAGAAAAGGCAGAGGAACCAGAGATTAAATATCCAACATCCATTGGATCATCTAAAAAGCAAGAGAATTCCAGAAAAAACGTCTACTTCTGCTTTATTGACTATTCCAGAGCCTTTGACTGTGTGGATCACAGCAAACTGTGGAAAATTCTTCAAGAGATGGGAATACCAGACCACCTGACCTGCCTCCTGAGAAATCTGTATGCAGGTCAACAAGCAACAGTTAGAACTGGACATGGAACAACAGACTGGTTCCAAATCGGGAAAGGAGTACGTCAAGGCTGTATATTGTCTGTC
>NW_011494743.1:5809929-5810333 GCF_000754665.1 Bison bison bison | reverse complement strand
AAGCCTGGTGTGCTGCAGTCCATGGGGTCACAAAGAGCTGGACACAACTGAGCAACTGAACTGAACTGAGCAACTGAGCATGCACACACACACACACACACACACACATTGAATAACCATGTATTAATGGTGAGGTTTATGGTATGCAGATCATACTTCAGTAAAACTATTTAAAAAATTAAATCTTCCAATTTTAAAATGTTTTTGGGAATTCCTTGGTGGTCCAGTAATTAAGACTCTGCGGTTTCACTGCTAATGCTGCTACTGCTGCTAAGTCACTTCAGTCGTGTCCGACTCTGTGCCACCCCATAGACGGCAGCCCACCAGGCTACCCCATCCCTGGGATTCTCCAGCAAGAACACTGGAGTGGGTTGCCATTTCCTTCTCCAGTGCATGAAAGTGAA
>NW_011494743.1:5805014-5809793 GCF_000754665.1 Bison bison bison | reverse complement strand
CCCCATGGACTGCAGCCTACCAGGCGCCTCCGTCCATGGGATTTTCCAGGCAAGAGTACTGAAGTGGGGTGCCATTGCCTTCTCCATCACTGCTAATGGCCTGGGTTCAATTCCTGGTTGGGGAACTAATATTCCACAAGCCACAAGATACAGCCCCCCACACAAAAAAAACAAAAACAATGTTCTGAAAAAAAAAAAATGCCCCAAGTTTAAGCACTTGGGCTGCCTACTTGCTACATTATTGCTAAGCTGCATGAATAGAAATTTGAATAAAATGAAATCCTTGTCCTCCAGGAGTTTAAGAGCCAAAGGGAGAAAATGGAACAGTTAACAGTTATGAAACCTATAATAAATATTTATGTGCAAGGAGGTATGGGTTCAGAGAAGGCCTGGCTCTGACTGGGCAGGATTGGGGGTGCCACAGATGAGCCTGGACACTTGAGGTTTTGAAGGTAAGTAGGAAGATTCAGGAAATTGCCAGGTATAGGGAGTGGAGAAAAGGGGTGGCTGACATTTCCAGGTAGAGGGAACAGAATGGGCAAAGGCTTGGAGGTATGAGAAAGAAATTCCCTTTTGAAAACTGGGAAGGTTGCAGATACAGTTTACTTGGAGATAAAGAGCAGGAAAGGAAGGCAGGGGCCAGATCATGAAGTGTTTGGCAGGCAGTGTTAAAAGTCTTTGGACAAAAGATTAAGCATTAAGAATTTATTTGTTGGAGGAATATGGGCATCCTTCCTGTGGCCTGAATTAAACTGTATCTTGGCAACATCATATTGCACTAATTAAAAAAAAAATCCACTAATATACTACTTACCATGTGCCAGCACTATTTTAATACTTCCCTGGTGGCTCAGACAGTAAAAGAATCTGCCTGCAATGCAGGAGACCTGGGTTTGATCCCTGGGTTGGGAAGATCCTCCAGTATTCTTGCCTGGAGAATTCCACGGAGAGAGGAGCCTGGCGGGCTACAGTCCATGGTATCTCAAAGAGTTGGACGTGACTGGACAACTAACATAAACCCCCTTAATCCCATCTATAGTGGTTCTCAGACTCTCACCTGTGTCAGATTCACTTGGAAGTCTTCTTAAAACAGAGAAACCACCAAGTTTCTAATTTAGGAGGTCTGGAGTAGAGCTGGAGAATTTGCATTTCAGTCTAGTTACCAGGAGAAGCTGCTGCTGCTGGTCCAGGAGGCACACTTGGAGAACAGCTGCCTTACACATACCTTATAAGAAAGGTATCATTATCATCACCATCTTTCCCATTTTACAGAGGAAACAGATGGAAAGTTAAGCGGTCTGCCCACAAGGGCATATAACTCTTAGTGGTGGGGCAGGTGGTCAATGCTAGGCAGTGTCTGCCGTGTTTCCCGGTTCACAGGTTGCAAAGCAGAATTAAGGGCTGGCATTTTCTGTCCTTCCTTGCAACTGTCAAGAATATATTACACATGCACACACACACACACACGCATGCACACATATGCACAGGCCTTAACAAACATCTGAGCTAAAAGAATTAGGGATGCTAACGGATGCCAAGTGGGTAGTGAGGGAAACTCTTTGAGAAACTCTTCAGGCCATTCCAGTGAAGTATTATTTTGGTCCTACTGGAATGAAGCCAGGATTCAGACATGCCCAAGTATCAATGTACAAAATGACTAATTAAATACGCAAAAGGAAATCATAAAATTAAATGTCACAACTCAAAACTGAACCATACGTGAATCCTCAGTCTCTGTTTTCAATATATTTGAAATGCTTTTATATTATGAAAATTAACAATATCTAGAGATGATATAACCTTGTTATACATGCTGCTTTGGGGGGTAGTCCCAAGATGAAATTGGCAGTTCTTTTCATGAATCGGCTTGCTTTTCACATCTTAACCTAATTTGTAGCATCTCCCTGGTTGCCTTCCAATAAACAGCAACTTCCCTAAATCAGTGGCATTATGTTATTTCGGAGATCTGAATCACAGAGAGTGTAATCCAAGCCCGCGTGCTCCATCTTGTCATTTGTGTGGAGTGCTGTGTATCTAATTAAAGTTTCTTACAGGTCCATAAAAAGACCTAACATTAAAAAAGCAGTCTGGGTTAGAGAAAGCCCCAGGGCAGACTGAAGAAGGGGGTTCTCGTTAACAATGAACACATTTGCTTAAATTCAAAGTTAAGTACTCATCTATTAATTTATACTTGAATATTTAAAAATATTGCCTAAGAATAATCAGATCATGTTTCCACATTGATGGTGTGGCACTGAAAATGGGTCATGTTCTTGCCAGCAGCACTCCAGCTTCCCAAGAAACACTGGAGATGAATAAATGATTCACCACGTGGCCAGGACTGCAGCCCTTTCTCTGGAAGAGAATTCAAGCCCACTTTATTTAAACCAAGGTATTATTTTGTTCCTTTTTTATTTATTGTTTTTCTATTCTTGTGTCTCATTTTCTGTATAGAATTTATTCAAAACCTGAGTTACATATTTTCCAAGGGCTTATCTATTAAGACATTGTTTTGTGACGACTGTTCTATTTCAGGGGCTACAGACCTGGTGGTGGAGGTCTTCAACCACTGGAATTCCCTTGGGAGACCATTAGAATGGTATTTTTTTACCCTTTACTTGGCTATGGGGTTCCCTGAATAGTGATACCTCCCTAAGGAGAAAAGTGCAAGGCCTCGCCACTGTTTTCCAGCAACAAAGGAATGAATTCCATAAGCTCCTGCTGAACATACTGCTAGAGTTAGAATGTGTGTCAAAGTGAGATGATTCTTTGAAGGTCTTTGTAAGCCAGTAAGCCAGTGTTATCCCAGAGTTGGGGCCTCGACTCAGGCCTGAGGGGCAGAGGCCCATAGCCCAAGGCTTTCCCAGCCAGTGACATCACCCCATGCCACAGTGTTAGGGTAACTTGGAGTCCTCCTTTAACCCCCGCCCCCCACTTAAAAAAAAAATAAGCCTTTATTAGATACTTTTTATATAGCAAGACTGTTCTAATTATTTTATTTTTGCTTTTTTTAAAAAAATTGGGAGAATAATTGCTTTACAGTGTTTTCTGCTAAAAAGCAAAGTGAATCAGCTATATTTATACATATATTCCCTCTTTTTGGATTTCCTTCACGTTTATGTCATCACAGAGCAGAGTCCATTCCCCTCTGTGCAACCCCATGGACTGTAGCCCTCTGTCCATGGGATTCTCCAGGCAAGGGTACTGGAGCGGGTGGCCATTCCCTTCTCCCTTCCTGACCCAGGGATCGAACCTGCGTCTCTTCCTGGACTGCGTCTCCTGCATTGGCAGGCGGGTTCTTTAGCACTAGTGCCACCTGGGAAGCCCCGCTTAACTTCCGTTATTACCCTGAGTGTTTGTACCTCCCAACAATCCACTCTTGCTTTCCAGTCATCTTCAGACATGCAAAGTAGATGCCCAGGGGACAGTCTGAAAAAACTGGCTTCTGACGTTTGCAGGTCAGCAAAGACAATTGCTCAAGCCATCTAGATTTCTTTTTTCCCTCCAGTCGATCTAATCACATTTGGAACATCTAAGTAGCGCACCCCCTCCCCCGCCCTCCACGCAGTAGTTTGTGCCCTTTTTTGCCTGGGGTCCTCTCTTGGGGGAGGGGTGCAGGGCTGGGAGAATCCGAAATGGAAAAGCAGGTTGGAGGATCTGACATCTGGCGTGTCACTTATTTCCAGAAAGCAAGGGAAGCTGATCTCCATGGCGCGCCAGGCTTCCAAGGATGGGAGATGGGAGCGCCTGCCCCTCTCTCTCACCCTCCCAAACTCTCCACTCTGGCCATCGCTAAGCTCCATTTGGGAGCCTCCTGCCTAGTGACCATGGCGCTGAACCATCCGGGGCATAGTTAATGCCTGGCATGTTCTGAGTCCCTGACTTCACATGTCTTAATACTTCTCACGACCTTTCGCCTTTTCACGCTTTTCCTGTGGAGGCAGCCTGGCCTGGCAAGGGTCTCCTGCTGACCTTTAAAGCCAGCGTTGTGTTCAGATGCTGGGCTTTTCTCTTTTTTAAAAATAGCACAAAATCAACACAATTCCTTCTAATTGGGTTCCCAGAGAGAAGAAACTGTAGAGAAAAAAAATATGTACTTATATTCGTGAACGTGTATTTTTTTCCCGCTGTTTGTTTAAACCTGGGCCGGGGATGGGGGGTGAACCTTTAGAAGGGTGAAGTGCCTGGTGCCGTCAGACCCCCGCCCCAAGAGGCAGAGTCCCGTGAGGACCCGGTCCCTTCCCTCCGATTTCCGCCACGGCTCGGCTACTTTTCTGGGCCATTGTCCCGTGTCCCTAGTGCTTCCTCTTTCATCAGCTTGCTCTTGCTTGGGCGCCTCGCCCGCTTCCTACCGCCAGCCGCAGCCCAGACTCGCTGGGGTCGAGGCGCTGCCAGGTTGCCCTGCAGCAGCTCGCGCGCCGAAGCCCGCAGGTGCGCCCCGCCCCGCCCTCGCCGCGGCCCCGCCCCGGCGCCTGCGTCACAATGACGCGCGTCCCGCGCAGGCGCATCTCGGTCCCCCACCCCCTCCCTGCGGCCGGCTGCCCGCTTGGTATTATGATTAGTGCTGGGTGCGGGGATTCGGCGGCCGGGAGGGAGTTGTCCGCGCCGCGGCCGCTGCGGACGGAAGCCCGCCTGCTTGCTGAGGTAGGCGCGAGCACGCAGTGCACCCGGGAGCGGCGGCCGTGGGCGGGGGACGGGCTGGCCTCCGCCGCCGAGTGACCCCAGCGGTTGCCGGGCTGGGCGCCGGGGCCGGGGCGCCCGCCGCAGGCGGAAAGTAAG
>NW_011494743.1:5787665-5804898 GCF_000754665.1 Bison bison bison | reverse complement strand
GCCCGCATCCCCGTGCCCCGCCCCGGAGCTGGCCGAGTGCGGCGCCCGCGGATCCCCGCGCCCAGGTTCTCTCGTACGGTGCTTTCTTCACTAAAGGTGTTTTCCTTTTTCAAAGGAATCTGGAGATCTGGCGCAGCAAGGGGATTTCTTGCTAAAACTGCAGCCGTACAATAGAATGGGGATATTGTTGTCTGTAGAGAAAGGGCATCGGGGTAAGGAAGGAGGAGCAGTGCCGTTCCCGAGGGACAGCTAGAATTTTTCAGATTGGAAAACCTCCGTTCTTTTCCATAGTCATCGCCTGTTGATTCCTTTCTGGACCGTTTTACAAAACCCTTCCTTCCGTTTGCTTGGACTTGGGATCCAGGAAAGTGACAGCCTTTTATCCTGAGTAGGGTTTCTGGAGCTGTGCTGTTCTTAACACTTGGGTCAGGTAAAATTCGGTAGCTGTATAGTGAGTTCGGTTCAAGTCCAGTATTTGGAGGGGTGAGGGGGGATTTAGCAGTAGGGTTCTTCAGCTTCTGGACGTCTAAGGGTATAGGATTTTTCACACTATCTAGTTACTTTCCCCCGTTCCATTTAATTGAGTACATTTTCACAATCTTAGGAGCAGGTGGTAAAGCTGACTTAATGCGTTTCACGTTTTATGGTGAAAGGTGAAGCGTGGCTAGCAGGTAATAGAACTGCAAATGTTCCGCGTCTTGATCAGATTCCACCTGATTCCTATCAAACACCAGCTGCCTCAGTTTGGGTTCCTTGTATGGGGTTGAGGCGCTAGTCCCAAATCAGTCTAATTTATCAGAATGTGTATCAGTGTACTTTAAAGCCTGAGGTTGTCAAGGCTTATGTAATCAGTTTGTTAATTTATAATCTTGTTACATTGCTGTCCAGATTTATAAAATCATTCCCTTAAGGAAATCTGTCCTCAACGTCTGCTTAAATATTTTTCTTGGAATTGGATTCCTGAAGAGGAATGTACTGTACTAGTGGTGATTAAAGCAAACTAATTAGACAAGTTTCTTTAAAAAAAAAAAAAAAATCACGTTCTTTTATTCGACCAATTGTCTCTAGTAGGAAAACAGATGACATTCCCATTCTGCAGAACTAAAAATGAGAGAAATGACATTCCCAAGGTCACTTATTGAGTCAAGTCACTTACTGAAGCAGTATGGTAATTGAAAGTCAGGTGCATTGAGTTAACTTTTCTGATTTCTCCATGTTTAAGGTTTTCCTGGCAGGGAACTTTGCCACCTTTCTATTTTTTCTTTAATTTGCAGTTTTGTTTTTTTTTTAAATCGTTTTCTTTAGTATAGAAAAGTTACTTTCACTGTATTTTTTTTTTTCTCTGCTCTTCTGAGTAAGTTTTTCTGTATTATTGCAGTAAGATCCGTTGTAGAAAACATACAAGGACTGAGAAGTTACATAATTTTTATTTTTCTAGAACAGAAGTATACATTGGGCTGTTAAGGTTCAAATGTAATCCCATAATCCTAAAATTAGGGCTTTTGAATGTCCGTATTAGGATCGAAGGGCTTTCAGATATTTCTACTGGTTGCAGGAAATATTGTGTGTCTAAACTTTACTATGGGTGTTTCATACAGAAAGTGAAACTAAATAGAAGGAAAAAAAAACTATTTGGGGAGCTATTGAGCAGCCCAGGTTCTAAGCATTGGTATAAATAAGGCTTGGTTGCTTCTCTGAAGCAGGTTTTCTGAGCTTAAGAATTCATTACACTGCCCAGGAAAAAGGTACACTTTCCACATGGTCAGAATTTTAGGAATTAAAAACATAGATGAGGAACTCTAAAGAATTGATTTTACTGCATGCCAGCTGTTGGCTTAACCACCAAAATTTAGAGTTTATAGCCAAGATGCTGTTATAAGAAAACTAATTATTCAGAATATAGATACTTCCCTGTGTGTGTGTGTGTGTGTGTGTGTGTGTGTGTATGCAAGACTATTCTTAGAGCAATTTAGGTGGAAGAATCGAGTGGTTTGTAGCAGTTTTGAAGGTAAACTAAACTTCTGATCATTTATTCATGGAGCCTTTGTCTACTTTGGGGGCCCTGGGTTAGAGGGTGGCAACAGAAAAGTGAATAAAAATGAGATCCTGTCTTTCAGGCTCTTGTGAATTACATTTACATGGAGGTAAACAATGACAGTAGGGTCAAATGCTGTGATGAGGCAGAGGCAAAACCCCTGGGCAGGGAGTCACCCCTGGGCAATTGGACTGGGGAATGCCTCACAGAGAAGGCGATGGTTGAACCAGTCTTGGACAGGTAGAGTTCCTAGGCAGAGCAAAGGGGAAAGGGCTCCAAGGGTTTAGGGAGGTTGAAAAGACAAGGTCAGATGGTGGAGGAAGGATTTAGATCCAAGTGGGTGAAAGGAAGCCTAGGGGGTAGAGACAGTGCAGCTGTTTTTGTTTTTTTTTAAGGCTGTAGAAAGGAAGGGGGCAAAGAAGGGCAGTAGGTTTGGGTTTGAAGGGGAGGATATGTTTGGGTATTTTGTTTTAGTTTGGGAAGGGCCAGTATAAAACCTCTCATTTAATGACCTCATGAGTGAGCGCTGAAAATGTGTTGTCTGGTCCGGATAATCTGGAGCTGCATTATTCTCACTGCAGACCATTTCCTCATCTTGTTCTCCTGTATATCTGCTTTGGGTTGAGGCCTTCCATCCCGTGGGAAACCATTTCTTGCTGGTGGAAGGGGAGGAACCTGACTAAAGAGGATTCCTGCTCTACCTTCCCTGAATGTTTATTTCTCTGCTGTTACTTCCAGAGCCTTCTGAGATTCTCCTTTGGCACTTCCAGCGTTTGGCCTCCGCTCAGGTAGGCTCTTTCCTGACCACGCAGGCCTCTCTCCCTCTCCTTACTGGTTGTGTCCTCTTACCCACACTGCTGCCCCATGACTACAGCAGTTGCTTCAGAGTTGGAGGGCGCTGGCTGCCCATGTACCATGTTGCTTTCTGTTCTGGAGTGTCTCCAGGCTCAAAGCAAGATTAGTGGGAAGGGTGTCTGTCTGGATGTCCAAACACGCAACCCCTTAACTACACGTGGGCCTGAAATGTGATGGAAGTTACGAAATCACAGAAATGTAGGTTACAGGACATGTAACTGGTCAAACATAGCATAACTGGCCTCAGTTTCTCAGTTGTTGTCACGCGGTTACCTGTCTCAAACCTAGAAGACTGTCAGCTCCTTGGAGGCAGAGATGCCTCCTCTTTGATTGCTGTATCCCCAGACCAGTGTTAGGCCTCATACGTAGTCAGTATACCCAAGAAATGTCCTGGTGAAGAAATGTGAAAAACCTGAACTGTAGTTTGCTGCCCATTAATGGATACCATACCCATTGTATCCAAATGGGTTGGATAGAAATTGCTTCCCATTCATAGAATCCCAGAGCTAGAGGCAGATCTTCCACTCTATAATAGAAAGCGGTAGATGCTCAGGGAATGTTTGTTGCCGTCCTGTATTCCCGGTGTGAGTCAATGCCCCACCTGCTAGCACTCTCCACTAGAGTCATTCCAGATTCCCGTCTTTGCTTTGCCCCCTGTGCATTGAGTTTCTGGATTCTGCCTCCTAAGCGCGTCTCCGCCATTCCATCCTCCTCACCACTGCCCAGATTCAGGCTGCCCTCACTTTTAAGTCTTTAATCATTTTTCTGGAGGCATTTTTCACTAGTCTCCTCACCTGTGTTCAGGCTCTATTCTTGCCCTTCCAATCTGATCTTCACTTTGCTACCAGAGTGGTTTGTTCAGCTGTCATCTCTGATTGCCATTCCCGTGCTCAGGATTCTTCTTTGGCTTCTTAGTGCCAGCTTTCATTTGTTCACTTAATAAAGTGTATCTATATATTTCAGGCAGATGCTATACTCGGCGGGCCCAGGGATGCAGAGCTGAATAAAGCAGACATGTGTCTTACACAGGCTGAATTTATCGTGTAGTCTAGTGGGGGTTACAGATTATTAATCACATAATCACAGAAATAATTCTGTAACCACAACTGTGACACAGGCCATGATGGAAGAGGGCATAGTGCTGTGAGAGGGCACAGGAGCTGGTGTGCAGGAGTATAGCAGGGCAGGGAGAGGCAGTGGTCTGGATGGTGGCCTGTGTGCTGGCCCTGAAACATGGCTGGCCAGGTGTGAGCAGCATCCGCTCATATGCATGGGACACAAGGACCTTCGGGAGTCCGGTCCTTCCCTGCCTCTCTCTCCCCTTGTCTCATACCCTGTGCTCTGTGCGTGTTACTGTCCCAGTCACACTAAGGCCACTTTTCCACCTCAGCCAATTTCAGTTCTTATCTTAAACAAAATAATTTCTCTGAGATGCCTCCTGTGAGCTCCCAAAGGCAGATTTAGGGGAAAGAACCCCTCTTCCAGCCTTCCTGTCCCTGTGAGAGGTGTAAGCAGTGCAGGGCAGTGGCCTTCCTGTTGTATCCAGTACAGGCCTCAGTACAGGCTACAGTACAGGGGTGGTGTTCTGGGCCAGAGAAGGGTGAGGATAAGGGTGTCGGAGTAAGATGGGGAACTAAGTATACAACTCCTCTCAGATGTCAAACTCTCTGAAAGGGAAGCCAGTTGTGAAAAGCTGGGGGGGGAGAAATCTGGGGTGATTATAATCCCACTGACACATTGCTGATGTGTATTATCGCCTTTTGCCTTCATAATTGTCCCAGGTGGTGCTTATCTTTGTGTTATAGACAAAGACATGCCTGTTGACAGAAGCGGAGTATCTCCTTGGGCTCCAGATCCTATGGTACTCGTTTATGCTATGATGCTGCTCCTCATATTTGCTGAGTAAATGAATTTTGATAATTTTTAATGTGCACCTCTGTGGTTTAGACAACGAGAAAATTTGGCTCTGTGTCACTTTGAAATGTGACGCTTAGGTTGCTGTCCCAGCTCTTCTCTGATGTTCCCTCCCCTTCTATGTACAGACTTATCTCTTAGGTCATTATATTATTTTCATATTGCATAGGTAGGGAAATGTTTAAATAGTATATCTAAGTGGGTTTAATATTTAGACACGTTGGTTCTTTTGTATTAAGGAGAGTACACTTTAGGTAATGTAGGTTTCACTCAGTATAATGTATGTAGGTAAAGTTCATTTTAGATCTAGGACACTATACTAACAAATATTCATTGGATAAATTATGAAGCTTAGAGTGTGCCATATTTATGGGTCTCTTAAATAGTCCAAAATTATGAAGCTTAGAGTGTGCCATATTTATGGGTCTCTTAAATAGTCCAAATATTGCACAATAATTTTTTTTAATAGTGGACGAAAGTTAAGCGATTGAATTTAAGAGTTCTGCTTTGTGTTCTATCTCATTTTCTGCAGGTTAAACAATTCTCTTTATTGGTATAAAGTATTACGAGTACTACTGAAGACATGTAGAATGACAATACTCAATCTAGTGTTTCAAGGCATGATCTGATCCTTTGTTCTCCTCTTTTATGAGTATTTGCTAATCCTCTTGTGAAGGAAAATGCTTTGTTAGAAACAAATGGAGAGAATGTAATTTGCAAAGTACATTAAAATTGCAGTTTGGGTAAGGATAAATTTTTTAAAGCAGAAGATAGAGCCTTCTTAAATTGTACTTAAATGATTTGCTTGGTGTTGACTGTTCTGTGCCATTGGGGAGAAATCTTGCCATAACAAAATTGTATACAAACTGTAAAGATGGAAGTTTTTCCCAAGGTGCCATTGCATTTTTAGATGACCAGTAATTCTCAGTCTGTCTTTTGAATGGTTATTTGCCTGTTGTTTCCTTTCTCAAAGTGTAGTTTCTAAACATTTCAAAAAGTTTTTAGTGGAACTGTTTGTTAATAATGTTTATTAGGTGAGTCCTTGGTGTCGCTCTTGTTAGTTGATGGCTGGATCAGGTAACTCGGCATGGCGCGTCAGAATTGGAGGAAAAGCAGAATTGTCAGAATAGATTTATTTTAGTGCTGCTGTTTTCCTGGGAATGAGAAAGGCCCGGATCAAAGTGGGGAGGCACTGTATTATTGCAGGAAAAAATACAGGGCTCAGGAGTCAGCTCAGGCAGCCCTTACCTGGACGTAGGACTGTGGCATAGAAGACTTGATCCTGTTTGGCCTTCCTTTCTGTTCCATAGATGGGGTGTGATACTTCCATCACATTCCTGATGGTAAGGAATAAACTACAGAACAGATGTAAAGAATTCAGTGCATACATAGATTCCCAGTAGTTAAATTGTTTATTCTTTTTTTTTAATTGTTTACTTTTTGAAACCTGCATTAAAACAAAAGTAAACTTCTCAGATGGGCAGTTGTGGCAGTGAAAGATATTGTTAAAACTTGAAATGAGACAATGAAAAGAAATGTCAACTGTGGTTTTGCTATAAGACTCATTTCTATATAAACCTGTAAACCTGTTTAGTTATAAGTTAGTAGGTTTTTAGGAAAGTAGTATGGGTAATGAGAGAATCCAGTAAGTCAAAACAAAAATCGATATTTTATGGAATCTTAAGGTGAACAGTGAACTTTTATAATTGGTCTAAATTTTCTAATGACCTTATTCTTCTGTTGCTTTCATGTTAAAAACCTAGAATTTTCCTTCCTTTTGAGGCCTCACATCAGCTCTGTGATGTGAAGCTCCTTCTGTGCATTTTTAATTCTTTGATGACACTTGAATTAATCTAAAGTACAGTTGGAAGGGACTGTGGTGAATTTAGTCTAGCAAGTTTTCCATTGATGTTGAGAGACTGAGAGTTCATCACAGTTCCCTAAATGGTGAAGCTCTAGGTAGCTTTCAGGATCAGCCTTCCTAACCCTGTTATATTTATAATCTCACTTCTGCCCGCTGGCCTGACTTCACCCACCCCACCACGTGTACTCTGCTGTCCATTTCTCCTGTTTCCAGAAAGGGTGTCCCACTGCTCCTGGTGAGGGCTAAGGCCTGATCTGTGGGCTGCCCCATCCTTGGGTGTCCTGCCTTTAGTATCCTTTGCTCTTCCTTTGACATAACTTGCCCAAGTTTTCTAAGTAACTAAGTCATGTCCAACTCTTTGCAGCCCCATGGACTGCAGCACGCCAGGCTTCCCTGGCCATCACTGCCTCCCTCAGTTTGCTCAGACTCATGTCTACTGAGATGGTGATGCCATCCAACCATCTCGTATAATTATCTTTTTGTGTGTAGATAACTTATTTGTAAGATTCTCAAGGACTAGGGGACTGTATTGTCCCCCGCAATTTATCCCCCACAATTAGGGCTGAAATATTTGCTAATAAAAAATTAGACTCAGTGTTCCTTCCTTAGCCTGAAGGAATTGCATACTTTGTCCCTCAAAGGAGGCAGAATATTTCATTGAGTATGTCTGTTTATTAAGATTATATAAATATATATATTTCAGGGAAGTTGGTTTATTTCATTGGTGTCAGTTGAAAAGTAAATTGAATGAATAATTATGTACAGAAATTCAAAATTTTAGTAACCTCTGCCTTTCCTAGGTTATAAAGGCAGCACATATTCACTGCTAAAAATTTGAAAAGAACAGAAAAGTATAAAGAGAAAAAAAAGCTGTAATTTTAACATTTTTTAAAAAGTATATATGCAGACAGATTATATGTTTTAAAAAAATCTGGGATCCCGTGCCATGAAATTGAGTGTGTGAATTTTACTTAACATTTTATTGTGACAATTTCCCATGAGATTGAATAGATTCAAAATATACCAGCAGAGTGTTGTGTTAGGTGTACCATTTTCTTACTGTAGACCTTTTGGTTATTTCTGATCTTTTTTTTTTTTTTCAAATATAAATGTCCCTGAACGTTGTGACTAGGTATTTGTCTGTTTCTTTAAGACATAAATCTATTAGTAAGATTATTAAATCAAGGATATTAATTATTTTAAGGCTTTTAATACAGGTATTGCCAAATTGCTTTTCAGAAAAGTAATCTGTGGTGCCAGCAGTATGAGAAAATTCCCAAATGCTTCTGCCTTTTAAGTCAAAATCAGTGAAATATTAGGTGCCGATATTTTTGTTCATGGATTAGTTTTTTTTTTTTCTTTTCTGACATTCTTTTTTGAGCACTTTTTCATGACCATCTTTGTCACATCAGCAGCAGGGGGTATAAAAAAGATGATACGGAGTTAAAATGAATTTTGACAGTATTAATAAAAGCTCTGGAAGAGAGATTTAGATTAAATTTTTTAAATGCTCCATAGATTCCACCTTACATTCTGTTTTCCTGGCAAAGGAGCAATTGTGGGTTAGCTTTATTTATTTTGGAATAATTTCTGGATGCTAACTTGTGCTTAAATCATTATTTATTATGTGGGCACTTTATACCAGAGCTGTCACCATACTAATTTTTAAAGACTCATTTACCCTCAGGTAGAAATGGTGACATGCCTAGCATTTTTCAGCACTTTAACGAGAGGCAGTTCTGTTGAAGAATTTGAACTTATTAGCTGTGCTGCTGGTCAAGGTTTTGTGGCTTGGATGTTAACCCCTTTCTCTCTACAAACGCTAAGTGCTACTTTCCATCAGTTAATAGATTGTCTGACTCCTCCTTTCATTCAAATCCCTGGAATATAGCTTGCTCTATTTAGGGAAAATAAAGATTTCTTAAACCAGCACTTTAAGGGATAGGTCTGCGTTGGCAACCCAGTCGCTGACTTGAGAGACTAGAGCAGACTTTTCAGCCTGGCGTTCCTGGTTACCTCCAGTGGCCCTGAGTCCATTAAAATTGACTGCCAGGAAGAAAACTTTGAGGACATACTTTAGTAAACAGTTACTTTACCTTCCCTTGACAAATGCTTTATTAGACATTTGGAGGTACGTTTTTGCCAATCGGGCCATTTCTCATAATAAATGATTGAAAGCTTCTAATTTGCAGTTTCTGTCTTGATTCTATCCAGTGGCTACAGGCTGATTGTGATACCCACATAGTAATAGACACCCAGTCCAGTGAAGAACTCTAGATTCTTCCATAACTTGGGACCTGTTGACTTGTTTGTGATGGTTGCTTCTTCTTTTTTCTTTTTTTGGCCATGCTGTGAGACATGTGGGTTCTTAGTTCCCAGAGCAGAGATTGAACCCGGGCCCCCTGCATCGGAAGTGCCAGATCCTAACCGCTGGATGACCCTGGTTGCTTCATCCTTGTCTTATAGCCTATGTTAATTATGCCCAGGAGGAGTACCAGTCCAAAATTGCGGAGTACTGTCTACTTTGGATGAAAAGAACAGCAACGGTGACTGCCACTGGGATTGCGTTTCTGTTTGACTTGGAGGTGACTGATATTCCTGGAGGACTGAGTCTACTGCCTCCTTTTCGACCTATACTGTTTCTGTTCTAGGTATCTTTGAAATGTTAGCAGTGAGATCAGGGTGGCAATTTTCGTGAAACGTGCATTAGTTCCTCTACTTGAGTTGACTTTTCTCTAAACGTAGTTTAGTCTGACATTTCTTATGAGTAAGAGTTACAGTTTTCATATTTTTGCTGTTTGTGAAAGATACCAGATAATTTCCATGTATAAGAAGCTTAAATACAGTTTTAGCATCGTTGTATAAAAACTCATCTCTTAGCTGTCTATATTGGAGGGCGAGCACTGGCACAGATCATTTTTTGAGGCATGTAAATTATTTGGAAGGTTTTTCTGTGTTTGAATACTAGTGGTCTGGTTTAACAGGGGAAATTTATAATATCCCAAAGTGTAGAGAGGCTATGGAGTACCCTAATTTTTGCATATGGCCTTTTTTGTGTGACCTGCTTTCTCATGCGATGGCTTGCTTGGTAATGATGACCCACACGGAACCACCTTTGTTGAGCGTGCTGTGTGAGTTGGAGACACACTCCAGTGGTAAAGATGTCAGTGAAAAGCTAGAAGTGAGTTTTGACAAGAATAACAGGGTGCATTCCAAATTGACAGTAGGTTTAACAGAGGCTGGTTTTACAACTGTTTTCAGCAGCTTGCAAAATGTGTGTAGGGCCACCCACACTTCCTTCCTCTTCTCCAGCCACACCCGCACACTTCAGTTGCTTCTGCTCTCTTCAGTAAACTGGGAGAGCATCAGTGTATTCTTGCAACACATACCAGTACTTGTTTCTCAAACACGAATTTCCATGTTATAAACACCCTCGACTGGATGGTCTGTTTCATTTAGGTCCAGCCGCGTCATATCCATGTATGAGCAAATGCTATCATAAGTGAGAAGACCACTTTAGAATGGCCTGATTTAGGGCTCTTGCTGTTTTAAAAGATGTCATAATAGTTAATGTAGTCATTAAAAATGGTGATTTAGAAGAACAGAGTGCATGGAAAAAGTTCATCCTGTAGTAGAGGAAAAAGTAGTCCTGTGACCTCATATACAATAAGCTTTGTATAGAAGCCCAGGTGTAAAGAATGTAAACTTAAGCCTGAAGAGAGGCTATCCTTGATGAGATTATAGATGTTTTTTGTTTGTTTTTCATCTATGGTGCTTTTCTGTATTTTCCAGATTTTCTAAAGTGAACTTGTTTTGTGGAAATACTTAGAAAATGGTTGCAACTTCCCCTCATCCCCAGTGTGTATATGTGTGTGTGTGAGTGTTACCCCATTTTGTGTCTGGCATGTATTATACATAGAAAATAATTTGGAAGGCTGTGTCCAAAATGTTAACAGAGATTATCACAGAGGATAGAATAATGGATGATTTTTAAAAAAAATTTCCCCCCCTTTTTTTGGCCAGTATATATGTTCTGATTGTATTGTTTCTTACACTGCATAGATGTTTCTTTCATAATTGAAACAAAAATACTGAAAGGAAAGTAATTGGTCAGTTGAAAAAAGAAGAATATAAAGAAGAATATAAAGAAGATATAAAGTTATGTATAGAATGATCACACCTAGGGTTTGGGGGAGGACGGATACATGTATGAGTATGGCTGAGTCCCTTCACTGGTCACCTGAAACTGTCATAATATTGTTAATTGTCTGTATTCCCAATACAGAAGAAGAAGTTCAAAGAAAAAAGCAAATAGTTAGATTTTGTGGGGTGCTTTATTGAAAAATCATCAGACTTTGATACCCAACTAGAGATTAATTTCTTTACCAATCTATAGTATCCATTTGCAGTTTAACACACTTTAGGAAACCAAGCAGTCCACGACTCTGTGCGACCCCACGGACTGCAGCCTGCCAGGCTCCTCTGTTCATGGGATTCTCCAGGCAAGAATACTGGAGTGAGTGGGTTACCATTTCCTTCTCCGGGGGATCTTCCCAACCCAGGGATGGAACCTGGGTCTCCTGCACTGCAGGCAGATTCTTTACCTTCTGAGTCATAGGGAATTTTGTGAAAATAGAAGAGAGACGATAGCTCAGTAAATTCAGTCTCTTGAGGTAGAGGGGAAGACTGAAGGAATTTCTACCTGGGTGGAGGAGATTACTATCATCATGACCATGGTAGTGGTGGTAGCTAGTATTTACTGACTGCTCCCTCTGTGCCAGGCTTTATTTTAAACACTACCTTTATTAACTGATTTAATTCACCGCGACCTATGCCATGCTCCTGCTACTGATGTTTTCTAATGAGGAGACTGACCATACAGAGACGTCAGGTTTTTCTCAGGTCCAAGTGGCTAGTGGCTGGTAAGCTGGCATTCAGATCCAGTCATTAGCCTTAACAGAACCAGTCCTCAACCAAGCTGGACCATCACACTGCCTTGCCAGACTGTGGATGAAACTGTTGGAGAGAGAAGCAGGTGTGGGTAATGGGAGGAGCTATTGTATCTTACTTGGAGCTGAAGGAGCAGGTTGGCATCCCAGAGTTCACCTTTCTCTAGATGTGGGCCTGTGCCGTTGACTTTGCTTGGCCCTGTCTGTGTGAGCAACTGTCTGCATTGCTCTTCATCCCCTCATTCCCAGCAGTAAACTTGTTTTCACAGCCATCTTTCCTTCTTCCTCCTTTCATCTTTCCTACTTCCCCCAACCTCTTCACGTGCTCTTTTCCCAGAGCTCATACGAGCTTGAGCTTAATGATTACCTGGACTCACCTGTAGTATGTTGTATAAAGTGCCTTGGCCTAGTTTGAATGTTTAGAACTAGAAATTGTTAATACGATGTTCCAGTGTTGAGGAAAGGCCTGCAAGGCTGCCTTAGTTCCCTCCCTGTGTCCCGAGCTTAGGTATCAGTGATCCCCTCACATGCTCTTTGTTCCTGGAGTTTCTGTTTTACTGTCAGGTGGAAAGCCTCTAGTGCGGAGCTGTTGTGTGTGTCCCCCAGCGCTACTGTTGACTTTTGCTGGCCTTCTGGAGGACGGAGGGCTGGAGAGGTTGCCCTCCTCGGCTATTGGAGTGGGTATTTCATGAGCCAGAGAGGCTCCTGCAGGCATGTTGGGCTTTGAAGCCTGGCTGAGCAGCTTGGAGTCGCAGGCTGCTGCTTGTGGGGCAGGCGGAGCCTCCTGGTGCCTACCTTGCAGGTTCCTGGTGAGGATTCATCGCGTTGCGGATTCGTGCTCATTTCCCAGGAGGCATTTCAAAAACAGTGACTTTACTCTTCATTATTATAATTCCCTCCTCCTTCAAGTGGAATAATCCTTTTACTCTGTCTGCCTGAACCAATCTCCGTGTATCTGTTCACTGTGAAATCAGTTCAGTTCAGTAGCTCAGTTGTGTCTGATTCTTTGCGATCCCATGGACTGCAGCACGCCAGGTCTCCCTGTATTGACCAGCTGTCAGAGTTTATTCAGACTCATGTCCATTGAGTCGGTGATGCCATCCAACCACCTCATCCTCTGTTGTCCCCTCTCCTCCCACCTTCAGTCTTTCCCAGCATCAGGGTCTTTTCACTGTGAAATACCTGTTGCCTAAAGATTCCTTGAACGGGCTGTAGTTGACAGAGGGGAGAAAAATAATGGAAAACTGGGTCACTGAAAACAAATTCTCCATTTTTATTTGTCTGTCAAGTTAAAACAAATAGAACTAAACTAGTATCTTTCTGTTTTCTTTTAGGAAAAAGAAGCGACTAACAAAACACAGTGATAACAAGGATTACTCCACATGCAATTTGCAGGGTATGTCTTGGAGTTGGTACACAGTCGCCTTTACTTTACATAAGCCACATCTTAACATTCTACATTGGTGTTCAGAATGATTTTCAGGCATTGCAAGATCCTCAGATATCAAAAATGATTTAATTATTTCCTGTGTTAAGTTGCTCAGTTGTGTCTGACTCTTTGGGACCACATGGACTGTAGCCCGCCAGGCTCCACTGTCCATGGGGATTCTCCAGGCAAGAGTACTGGAGTTGGTTGCCATTTGCTCCTCCAGGGGATCTTCCCGACCCAGGGATTGAACCTGGGTCTCCTGTGTTGCAGATAGTTTCTTTACCGTCTGAGCCACCGGGGAAGCCTAATGGTTTCCTATACTAACTCAAAATACACTTGATAATATGATTAAACTATTTTAAAAAGTGTTGAATAACAAGGATATTTTTCCTTTCACATTTCAGTTATTTGTAACTTCCTGTTTTTTTGGTTTATAATTGTAGTTTGATAGACACTGAAAGTTACTCAGTCGTGTCCGACTCTGTGTGACCCCATGGATAGTCCATGGAATTCTCCAGGCCAGAATACTAGAGTGGGTAGCCTTTCCCTTCTCCAGGGGATCTTCCTAACCCTGCAGGAGACCTGGGTTCGATCCCTGGGTTGGGAAGATCCCTTGGAGAAGGGATAGGCTATGCACTCCAGTATTCTGGCCTAGAGAATTCCACGGATTGTATAGTTCCTGGGGTCGCAAAGAGTCTGACATGACTGAGCCACTTTCATTTCACTTCACTTTCAGACAATGAAAAAGGGATATGTGTATCCAGAAAAGTACCCAAAAAGTGAATTCTTTGATAGTGAAAGCAATTAGTCATTTTACTATAGGTAGCTTGTCATTAAGAAGATACCCTATGAGATTTTTCCCCATGAACTTATTAGTAGATTAAAAATTATTTCACTGTGCCCTTTTGCTAACCCACTTTTGGAAAGAGAAATGACAATGTGAATGGTGATTATCTGTGGGTGTCTGAGACCCTAAAAAAAAATCCTGCCCATATCTGTATATTCCTTTGTAATACATAAATCTTTAAAAAATAATTAAAATGTAAACCAACTGAAATGTGTTTATAAAGCCTTGATTTCTGTGCCACTTTCCAGGAATATATCTAAAGTGATAAATGAAAAAGTAAATATTATATAACTTGGGGGCAGCCTGAAGAAGTTTTTTTTGAAAGCTAAAGTTGCATATGTAAGCTTGTGCAATGGAAACATAAACTCAGGTAGAATTTTAAGAGTTATTACTGCCCTTATAATTAATCAAAGCTAAAGATTTAAATATAGTTTTCTGCCCCCTGGAGTTAGCTTAGAATTTTTGTTTTTGAAAATTAAATATGCTTAAATTAACTTTATTTTGGGGAACTACTATCCAAATAAAGAAAGATCTTTCCTCTTGGATTTTCCTGTTATCAATAAAATGAGCAGCTCAGATGACAAGGATAATACACAGTACAGAAGAAATTTGCTTTTTCTCTAAAGAGAAAGCCACATAAGCCGTATCTTAACAGTGCAGGTTTCTCATTTTTAAAAGTCTCAATAGAAATAGGATTTTGTTTCTGAAATTAATTTGCAGAAACAGTGTAGAACAGTGGTTAAAAGCACAGACTTTGGTGACTCTCAGCTCTTTAACACACTGGCCTTAGAGCCTAGGCCAAGTTACTCACTGGTTTTCTGCCTCAAAATGAGACTAATAATCCTATCTCTGGGGGCAGTTTTCAATTAAACAAAGCACTCAGAATTACTCTGAGGGTAATTTACAATTACAGAGAAGTTTGAGGTGGCCCCAGATATGTGATTCAGATCATTTTAGCCTGCATGGGAGAATGACTGTGAGAATATTTTTTTAACTTTCACGATATTATTACCCTAAATATAATATTGTTTAGAATGGTCATATGTTTATAAGAGGTCTGTGCTTTGAAATAAGAATTCAATTTGAACCTTCAGCACTTACCTGAAACACAATGCTTTCTTGGCTATAAAATGGGAATAATACTGACCTCTTAGGGTGGTTCAGATCCAATGACACAATCTAATCTGATTCAGTTTTTGCAGACATATATAGTGGGTTTTCAGTAAATGTTAACTGTTAGCTTTTCTTCTGTTCTTTTAAGCAAAAATGAGATTTAAAGGCATTTAATGCTAGTGCTTAAAAAAAAAACAACTTTTATGTACATACAGTTTAGATTTTTGGGATATTATCACCTAAGTAGGGTAACTGCTCTAAGTACTGTTAATAAAAAGTTACTGAAAATGTGAAACTGCATATGGGAGCATCAGAAAAGGCTTCACTGCATGGATTAATGTGCACTAATAGGAAAGATCTAGTCTTAGGAGACGGCTGTATTTTTCATGGGATTTGGTTATTCTATTTAATTTTGGTAAAAAAAAAAATAATAGTGTGAGTTTAGTCTCTGAGATTTAAAATGATGTCTTAATTTGTATAATAAACATTTAAAAATTTTTCTAAGTCAGGGTCATTTATAAGAACCTATTTCTGTATTTTAAGGTTTATACTATAAAGGTTAAGAATTTTAAACTCGCATATAAAATGAGGTTTTTAAAGCCAAATAATCTTTAACATGCAAATAGTTTAAATGCATGCTTGTGTGTTCTTGAAATGTATGCACATCGTGGTAGGTTTTGTTTGGGAGTTGGAAAACCATAATAGAAACAAGCATAACGGATAAGCACAAAGAATAAGTACCCATCAGTTAGCAAATATTAAAACACCTAATGTGTACCAGATACTGTTCTAGGTACTAGTGATGCAAGAGCAAACAATTTACTTGTAAATATTTTGAAAAAAGTTGCATTTCAAAATTTGAAACAATTTGATTACTTGTTCTATATAAAACACTGTTCTTGGCGTTAGCAGAGGGTAGAAATAAAACATGGAACCATAGAGTCCTCAAGAACCTTGAGGTCTCAGGATGAAGATGGTGTGTACTGTAGCCTATAAGATTAAGACTACCTGGGGTGGAGGTGTCTCAGGTGCTTTGGAGATACAGGGGAGGGAGGTAGATGAAAATACCCCAGAAAACCAAACTATACTCTTCTGGGAGAGTCAGAAGTCTTTACTGAAGGGATTTTATATTAAATAGTGCTGATTTTGGAATAGCAGGAAGAAGTTGTTGGTTTCTGTCCAAGTGTATATTTGTTGTGTTTTCCCTTTCTAGTCAGTCCCAGACTTCTTTTTTAAGATGCTAATTGAAATTACTTTTGGAAAATATTCTTCTTTAAGTGCTTTTTTAAAGCATATCAAACTTGCCAGTTTTCTTATGACATCACTGAAAAATTGTTTAAACTGATTAACTTTGTAACAGTTTGCAAAATAAAACGGCATTTAAATGATCAAGCTTTATAATGTAAACCCTAAATCTGTAAATAGGTAATTATAAATGCTCCTGACTGATTTTATGTCAAAATATATTTATTTCAAATTGAAACTATAAAAGGATAAGTCACAGAAAACTTAATTTTATTTCTCTTATTTTGTAGATGTCCATGACGATATTGAAAATGAATTCCTTATTTTCACCAGATATATGAGAAGATCCATTTTAAACAGTCTAAATATTTTTTCTCACGTCGGACCAGCATGGCAGGATTCAAGCGAGGGTATGATGGGAAGATTGCTGGATTATATGATCTGGATAAAACCTTGGGTCGAGGTCATTTTGCAGTGGTTAAACTTGCCAGGCATGTCTTTACAGGTGAAAAAGTGGCAGTAAAAGTTATTGACAAGACAAAATTGGACACACTAGCCACTGGTCATCTTTTCCAAGAGGTGAGATGCATGAAGCTCGTGCAGCACCCCAACATCGTGCGCCTTTACGAAGTGATCGACACCCAGACCAAACTTTATCTTATCCTGGAACTCGGGGATGGAGGAGACATGTTCGATTACATAATGAAGCATGAGGAGGGACTCAATGAAGACTTGGCCAAGAAGTACTTTGCTCAGATAGTTCACGCCATATCTTATTGCCATAAACTCCATGTGGTTCACAGAGACTTAAAACCTGAGAATGTGGTCTTCTTTGAAAAGCAAGGTCTTGTAAAGCTGACAGACTTTGGTTTCAGCAACAAATTTCAACCAGGGAAGAAGCTCACTACGAGCTGTGGCTCTCTCGCATATTCTGCCCCAGAAATTCTGCTTGGTGATGAGTACGATGCACCCGCAGTAGGTA
>NW_011494743.1:5776780-5787565 GCF_000754665.1 Bison bison bison | reverse complement strand
CCGCAGTAGGTAGGTACCTTTCAGTATTTGCTGTCTTGAATTCTACTGGCTGAAGTGTAGTTGGTCAAATCAGTTGTTGTTTATGTGAAAATAATTTCTAAGAGAATTTCTGTTAAATGGATCTTAGTAAACAGATTGGGTTTCATGACTTCTGTGTTTCACTAAAGCTGTCTGAGTTTATTTTACCTTATAGCTAGCTGATGTCTAAAGTATATTTGTTAGCACAAAAGAAAAAGAGTGAGTTACCTTTTAATGTAACCTCTCATCAGCCTGTTTTGTTTTCTTTTTAGGGTCTAGGTGCTTTTCCTATCTTTTTAGATATTTCTAGTTATTTCCTTCCTGTGAATACATTTAAACAGTCATGAGACCCGTATTAGAAAGGTACTGGGAATATGACAGTGTATAGTGTGAAGAATTCTGACATTGGGATCATTTATTGTGACCTTGAGCAGTGAACTTGACCTCTCTGCTTCATTCATCATCCAAAGAATAGATCAGATATGGGTATTGAGTGTTATCTTGTTTACTTTTCACAGTGACCCCTGTGGTGGTTACTGTCTATCTTCCTGTATAGGATAGAAAGTTGATAACAGAGTGCCTGCTGTGTGGTGAATTCCAAAAGAGTGGCAGCTCTTGGCATTCCACCCGCCTGCTCCCTTCACTCCAACACTTCCTCACGCTCTTACTCGTCATGAGTTACTCCGTTGTGACAGAGTGTTTATTGCTTTTCAGCTTGTGTCAATTTTGTCCCCTTGGAATCAGATTTGTTGTGAAGGTCATTTAGGAATTTATTTTCAGTTTTTAAGGATTTGTTAATCTGAAGGTGTGGTCAGCTTTTAAAATTTTAGGTTTAATTTTAGAAAAATAATCCTAATATTACATGCATATGATATCAAACTTCATAGATAATGAGCCTTTCATTTGCATTCTGATTATTTAAAATGCAGGTTATAGAAGATTAAAGGTACACATTGAAGAGTGCTGATCTTACGCTGAATACCCTGTGCACCAAGGCACTGTTTTTCATGTTAGACTATGTGTTCTGGAAAAGAAAGGGTTAATAAGTGGTTTCTACCCACTACAGATAACCAGGCTTCACTGAAGGCTTTCATTAGAATATTTGAGGCAGACAGTTTTTGATTAGTGGAGACTAATATGCAGATGAGGAAACATCAATGTGTCAACGTGAAAAGGATATTCAGCCTCACTAATAATCAGGGAAAGGCAAATTAAAACTACAGTAAGACACTGTTTCTTACTTTTCGTATTGAGCAAAGCTAAAGGCAGACAAAACCAAATGTGGGTAAGACTATAGAACATGAAGAACTCTTGCACTTCGTAGATGACAGTTTGTCGGTAACTAGTAGAGTTAAGTAGACATCCTGAGACCCAGTGGTTCTGCTTCCTGTGTATGCACCGTAGAGAAGCTCTCATATATGCTGGAGATTTTCAAAGAGTGTTTTTAGCAGTATTGACTGTTCATCAGCAGGAGAATAAATTGTTCATTATTCATATGGTGAAACTACAGCTTAGTGAAAATTAATGAATTATGTCAGCATGGCTGGAGTTTCACAAACTTGTTTAAGTGAAAAAATGAGTAAAGAGTACATACAGTATTAGAACATTTATACAAAAGTTTAAAACATACAAAGCAGTATGAAACATTGTTTAGGGCTGCAGTACATGCAGTGAAGTATGATGAACGTGAGAGATCAAGGTAGTTAACTTCTGAGGTGCAGGCCTGTCTACAGGATTTCAACTGTATTGGTGATGCTTATTTCTGAAGTTGGGCAGTGAATGCGCAGGTGTTCATTGTAATGTTCTTTTTTCCCTCCTCTTAAACATTGCATCATAGAACTTTAAATAAGCTTTTAAAAACGAAAAGAAAATTGTCTGAAAGGATAATCACCAGTCTGATAAATGGTTAACTTATGTTGGTAAAGTGGAATTGGGTAGAGTTCATTTTCATTATCTGTATTTATTTCCATACATTTTGTGTAATTGTGTGATTGAAATTACCATAGAATTGCTTTGGAAAACAAACGGAAAGTCGCATTTCTGTTAATGTAGTATTAGTTTATTATGCCAAAATCAATCACTGATTTTTCACGATACTTAGCAAAATTAGTTGAGGATAAAGATTAGAATCTGTCACGTAATTATCAGATATTGTTAAGTAAAACAACTTTGGTTCAATTTTATAAGTTTTTTAAGAGTACACTGATCCTCAACATAGAAAATTAGTTCAGAAATTGTATTTTATTATATTCAAAGATTCAAATTTGATTTTATTTAACTGCACTTTTCTTTCTGTATCATTACTTTTTCTTTCACTTTTTATTCTTTCTAGGACCTTTGAGCTTCCCTTCTGATTTCCTTTTTAGTGTCTTGAAAGCTTTTTTCCTTTATTGTCCTGATTGCTAATGAATAAGTCTGACTGTGTGTTGTCTTCTCCCACAGTCTCTGGTAACATCTCAGGAATTTCACTCTGCAGTCATTGTTCATCGCTAAACTTTACTGCTTTGTTTCTTGTTGAGATTTTTTTGTTTTTTAAAAATTCAAAATAGATACATTTATTTTTCTTTTTAGCTATTTGGTTTTAACTTCTAATATTAGTATGTTACAGTCAAATATGCCTGATTGGTTTCTGCTTTGGAGAATATTTTTAGATTTTCCGTGTGGTTTAGTACATAGTAATTTTTGGTTACACTTCCCTGTGTGATAGAAATATTTGTATTTTTGGTACATATAAAGTTTTTATACATAATTGAGATTGTTAATTATGTATTTTGTTCCTTTGTGCCATGTTTTTATTCTTATCTGTTATTTTTTGAGAGAATTATGCTAGTCCCTTACTCAAATCTGTCAGTTTTGTATTTAATCAGTTTTTGCTTGTACCTGTTATTTTCATGCTGTGTTAGGTACATAAAAGTCTATATAATTTATTTTACATGATGGGTTATCACTTTTAGCAGTATGAAACTGTGCTTATTTGCTTATTGCTTTAAATCCCATTTGTCATTTTGTTTCAGGTTTATCTTAAACAGTATATAGCTTTATTAGGTGTCCATAATCCATAAGACTTTTAATAGGTGAATTTAGTCCATTCACATTTGTTTTTTTACTGGAATATTTGGACTTATTTGTGCTATTTTGTATTTTTCATTTGCCTTATTATTTCATTATTACCTTTTGCCATATTTTGTTGGCGTATTCAAGTTTTCTTTGCTCTTCCTTTAGTGGTTTGCAAGATGTGCAATCTGTTTCTCTGTATTAGTGTCTACTCTTAATGTCTAGAGTTAATATTTGTTTCATTCCCTCTACCATACAAAAAACTATAGTTTGCTTTCACTTTCCTTTATTTGCTTTTATTTTATAAAAAAATTTTACTTTTGAACTTAATTTTACTAATTTTTTGGTTTACCACTGATTTGCCTCCCTTCTGTCTTAGATTACTTTTGTTTTGTTTTTAATTCTTTAGAGAAGATTTGTGAAAAGTTTCCCAAGTCTTTGTCTGAAAGTATCATCACATTTGAATGGTACTTTGGCTGGGTATAGAAGTACATATTGAGAATCGTTTTCTTTCCAACTTTAAAGATACTTTCCAGTCATCTTTTGCTTCAGATGCTATGGGGGCAAAGTCTCACATGAGATTAATTTTATTTTCATTGTTGGGCTGTACTTTTCGTGTAATCTGTGGTGCATAGTTTCACTTCTAGAAATGCCGTTTTCAGTGGTTTTTCTTGGGTGTTCTGTTTGATGCACTTGGTTCATGTCTCATGCTGCGCTCACGTTTGCTTGGTGCTTGGGGATTGTTAGTTGTGTGCTTAACTTTTTAATTTCTTTTTGGAGATTCTCTTAAACGTGTCATTACTCAGTCGTGTCCGACTCTTTGTGACCCCATGGACTATAGCCTACGAGGCTCCTCCGTCCATGGGATTTTCCAGACAAGAGTACTGGAGAGGTTGCCGTTTCCTTCTCCAGGGGATCTTCCCGACCCAGGGATCAAACCCAGGTCTCCTGCATTGCAGGCAGATGCTTTACCCTCTATGCCAAAGGGCAAATACACATACCAATGAGATTCTCTAGTAGTCTGCAAATGCAGTGTCTGAGTAACCTCCAGTTGATGTGGGGGAGGAGCAGAGGGTGGCCTGGTATCTGGTCTTAGTATTTGACAGACTGTCAGACCACCTCTGCCCCTGTGCCCACAGTCACCACCCTGACCTGGAACAAATACTTGCTTGTTCATGCTCAGTGAGTTGCAGAGTGAGAGAACTGGGTTCATTCTTTTTTAAAATTTTTTTGGTGGATTCATTCTTGTAGTGATTGTCTTCAGTGCAAGTCTTTCCTATTTCCAGACTGTCTTCTGGAAAGGGCCGACACAGATGCTTCTATCAGCTGGTTCCTCTTTTAGTCTGATCCTGTGTGCCATCTACCTTTGCTGTCATATCTAGAGATTTGTGGGGAGAAAGAGAGCTGGATCATACTCAGTGAGCTGTTGATTCCGGTGCCTCTGTTGACTTTCAGGAATGTGAACTAAGTTGACTTCACCGAGTTAGAAGGGAAAAGGAAAAAAATGGGATTATTCAGGCAAGAATACTGGAGTGGGTTGACATTTCCTCCTCCAGGGGATCTTCCCGACCCACGGATTGAATCTGCTTCTCCTGCATTGGCAGGGGGGTTCTTTACCACTGAGCCACCAGGAGAAGACTTTACTCTGCTTTAAAAAGCAAAACTATTCTATAGGTTTCTTCAAATATAGAAACTCTAAAATGAAAAAAACTGTTTCTCAGATCATGCACAGAACTTTTCAGTTGTAAAACCCTGACATTGTTTATATCTTTCTACTTCACTACATTTTTTAAGTTTAGTTTCAAGTTGAAATGAACTAGATTTGATACCGAAAACTTTATCATCTCACTTGAGATTCAGAGGCTTCCAGGGAAGTTAGTTTTGGAATTGAAAACCTCTATATTAGGTGCTTCCTATTTTATAGACAAACAGTTTCAGGATGAAATATTAGATCTCTTCATTAGTTTATTATTTGCTAAATTAATATGCAGGAGAAGTCATTGAAAGCTAAATTACGTAAGACGTGGGACCGTATTAGTACGGTGCACAGGTTTGGACTTAGAAGTCAGTGCGGATGAGCTTTGGGGATGTAAACAGAAGGTCTGTATACACTGTCCACAATTTGCAGTATTCAATAGAGATTATTCATGTGTGCAGTTACAAGAAGGTATGCAGAAAACTAGAGTTCTTTTTATAAATCTGTGTTTTGTCCCACATTAAAATCTTACTCTCAGTAAACTAGGAATAGAGGGGAACATTCTCAACTTCATAAAAAACATCTTCAAAAATCTACAGCTAACATACTTAATGATGAATGACTGAATGCTTTCATCTTTATGCTTTCCAAGTTTAGAAACAAGACAAGGATGTTCACTCACCACACTTATGGGGCATAGTACTAAAAGGCACACAGAGTGGAAAGGAAGAAATAAAACCACCTCAATCTGCAGAGGACATGATTTTCTGCATTGAAAATCTCGAGATGTGTATTTACAGAAAAATTCCTAGGAATGATAAGTGAATTCAGCAGGATCACATGATACAAGATCAACACACAAAAACCAGTTACATTTCTCTATATTAACAAACATCTGGAGCCTGAAATTAAAAATGGTATATTTACAGTCCTGTGAAAGAAAATGTATGTATCTAAGAAAACACATATAACAAAATAATTCATGCTGAAAAATGCAAAATGCTAATGAAGGAAATTTAAAAAGTCTTAAATGAATGGAGAGACGAATCATATTCATGGATTGGAAAACCAGGTAGTACAGATGTCACTCTTGCTAATTGATCCATGGGTTTAATCCAGTTCCTGCCAAAAGCCCTGCAGAGTTTTTCAGGACATAGACAGCATTATTCTAAAACTTGGGTGGAAAGGCCATGGACCCAAAATAGCTAAAACAATATGAGAAAGAAGAGCTGGAGAGGAGTCGCTATTATACCACTCTGGAAAATAGTTTGGCGGTTTCTTATAAAACTAAATATATACTTCCCATACAGCTCTGCAGTTGCACTCCTGGGAGTTTATTTTCACATGAAAATCTGTATGTGGTTGTTCGTAGGAACTTTATTTGTAATAGCCCCAAACTGGAAACAGGTCACATGTCCTTCAGTGGGTGAAGTTGTGGTGCATCCTTGCCCTGAAATGCTATGCAGCAATAAAAAGGAACAAACGATTCATTTAACAGCCTGAATGGATCTTAAGAAAATTATGCTGAGTGAAAAAATGCCAATCTCAAAAACTCACATACCGCACAATTCCCATTTATATAACTCTTGAACTAAAATTAAAGAGATGGAGAACAGACTGGCAGTTGCCACAGGCTGGAGATGATAGTGAGTGATGTAGTTACAGGGATAGCATGAAGGAGCCTTGGGTGGTGAGCACTTCTGTAGCTGGTGTCATTCAGTGAGTCTACACCTGGGATGAAACCGCATGGACACTGCACACGCTGAGTGCATGTAAAGCAGGGAAACCCGAATAAGCTCTGTGGAGTAAACCAGTCAGCTTCCTAGTTGTGGTGGTGTGCTATAGTTACGTAAGCTGTTGCCACGGAGAAAATTGGGTGAAGAGTACATGGGACCTCTCTGTGCTTTTTTTGTGTGTGTGGCGGGGGGAGCAACTCTTGTGAATCTATAATTATTTCAAAATAAAAAGTTAAAAAATACTTACTATTCTTTGCCTAAGGTGAAAGTGAAGTTGCTCAGTCGTGTCCAACTCTTTGCAACCCCATGGACTGTAGCCTACCAGGCTCCTCCGTCCCTGGGATTTTCTAGGCAAGAGTACTGGAGTGGGGTGCCATTGCCTTCTCTAGGGGATCTTCCCAACCCAGGGATCGAACCCAGGTCTCCTGCATTGTAGGCAGACGGTTTACCACCTGAGCCATCAGGGAAGGTAAGTATTTCAATGTAGATGTTCCTGAGCTGTTGTGTAGGGGTTGTTTTTACTTTATTTTTTAACAATAATGCCTCATTATGGTCTGAGAGTGAAGGTCGCCATGGCAGAAACACACTGCATTTTTTCATTGCTAACAAATTATTTTTATATTGTATTTTAAAAAATAAAACGAATTGTAAAACCAGATAATCAGCCAAAAATTATCCTGTATCCACTGAGGCCAGAGCATTGAACCTTCACCATGTTGAAAATATGTACTTGCATTTATTTTGGAGAAGTGGTTCTTAGGTCTTTCTGACTCAGTAATGCCTTAACATCCGAGGAAGTCTATGGACACATCTTAGAATTGTGTTCTTTTTAATTATTCTTTTCTTTGTCCTGACTTACTGCATGTGAAGAACATCTCAAAATCCAGTGTGAATTTAAAAATGACTGTCTGATCTCCCTGAAAAGAATTACCTTGTGTTGTCAAAAAGTAGATCAGTAAAACATAAATTCAGACATTCTTGACTGTTAATTTATATGCTAATTATATTTTGTATAATATTTGGGAAATCTTGGTGTATTTAAGCCCAGAGCTATAGTTAAGCTGGAGGCCACATATAATGTGCTTACAGCAGTCATTCCTCAGTCTCTTCTAGTCCTGTGAGAAAGTATCTCTACACGCTCTTAACCATGGAAGAGTCTGTCAGAGGGCTTAGGAAATGGGAGCCACCAAAAGACCTGTGATTCTAGCATTATATGTATAAAACATTTAAATATTCTCTGACATTTTTTAAAGGATTCCTCCTTCCTATACAGATAGTGCAACCTAACCTAAACTTTGTGACGGAACTTTGAAGTAATCCAAAAAGGTGTGCACAGATGAGAGGTTTCTCCCATAGGTTTCCATCAGTCTGCCATTATAGCGTATACCGTGAATGCCTTGCTTTTATTTCATACTTGTTACAGAAAAGCCGTTATGTACTCTCTGAACGCCCTTGCCAGGCTGCACCAAATCTGTACAGTTTCAGTTTTCTCAGTTGTCACTCATTAGAGACAGATGTCTTGTAATGTTTCAGTATTTTCCGACTTGAACCTTTTCTTCCCGGTCAGAATCTGGCTAAATTTTATATTATTTATTCTTATCCTGTTTGTCATTTGGACATAGGGTCTCGATGAGTGTAGGTTGGAAGACCTTAGGCATACGTCAGAGTTTTAGGCCCCAAACTCCGGAATTTGGGATTACCTATTTTTAAGGGGTGATTTATGCCTCTTCTGTGTGTAGGTAAGGAAGTTTGGTCCTTTTTAAAGTAGCACCTTGTTTTACTCTAAAAAGGAGTCATAGAACCTACTTGTGTAAGTGTGCCCACCATGAGCTGCACTGGACCCTGGGGCTCAGGCCTAGTCACACGGGTAGCATCTGTTTGCTGAGAAGTGAAAATACACATCCGTAGAAATGTGGCACACGCCTTCCACAACCCAACTGTGAAACACAGGGTCACATGCTCTGAAAGGTACCTTTTTCAAAGTATAGTGCCATCACTTGTCATATAAAACCAAAAGAAAAAATGAAAATCCTTCCCTAAACTTTCTGAAGTTTCACATGCCTAGGAGAAATGAAAATTATTTCAGAAATCACAATTAAAAATTGATCTGGCATGAGCCCTTTGTAAGTAAAAGCACTTGATTTGGTATTAGTTCTGTCTTCACAGTGTGTTGGCTTTAAATGTGAATGTTGTTTAATTTGAGAAGGAGGTAGCAATGCCTTGAGTAAAATCTTTTGGGTTTTATAAATAAACTGTTATTTGAATTTAATGTCTATAAGGAAGATTCTTGAGCAGGAAGTGTCAGGTGTGGTATAGTCTTATAGGTACCCTGTAGATGGGGTTTTTTAGGCTAACTCAACTGTTGATTTCTTAATGAAAGGTTTGAGAAACATGATAAAAATGATTTGCGTGTTTTTGATGTTTTCCTTATTGCCTTTTTAGCCATGGTGTATATTGTTCTTACTGTGTAATAAGGTCAGATCAAATGAAACAGATGACTGTTTTGAAAAGTATAACTTACTGTCGAGTGGTATGGTGAGATTTAAACTGGTGGTTCTTAACTCGTCACTCACCAGTTTCACTGGGGGAGATTTAAAAAAGAAAAACAAAACAAAACAAAACAAACCTTACCTGGGCAACCCTGCTAGAGATTCTGATTCTGATAGTCCTTGAGTGAGGCCCCCCCCAACAGAAGCTTTCATGAGATTCCGATAAGCATCCAGCCTTGCCTACCACTGATTGGAATCCATAGAATCAAATGTTTTCAGCCACTAGTGAAAAAATAGATTCCCAGTATTCTAATGTTCTTTTAGAGAATCAGTAAGAAAAAAAATTTATTTTTAACCTTTAGGTTCAAATGTGGATTCATTTTGATGTTGATAATGGAGCTTAGTTTCTCCCCTCCACCTCCCACCCCCCATTTTTAGGCACACTGTGCTCATTCAGTGAAAACCAAATTTCAGGTCCCTTTGAAAAGTTTTCTGATGCTTCTCCGCTTCCTGGAGCTTGAAGCTAAACACTCATTAGGGTCCCCTTGTCCTGAGGAACCCAGAGACTGTCCTGCCTGCTTCCCTTCCACAGCGGTCAGAAAGGTGCTTCACTGCATCGCTCAGAATCCATTTCTTCGTCCAGAAGATGTGCAGTACCTTTGCGATTTTCTCAGGGCTCTGCCGACTGTTAACTAGACAGGGGTTTTGTTTTGTTTTAGGTGAATCTGAGTGCACCTCTTACTCCCTGTAAAATCCTGTAGAAAGACAAAGGTGTGCAGAGCTGGTAATTGCAGGCCCTGTTCGAATAAAAGCCGGAAGTTTGCTCACCTACACTTGGTGTGTGTCTGTTGTCTGAGGAGGGCAGATTCGGGGCAGATTCGGGCTGGGGTGCGTCTCGCTCTCTGAGGAAGCGGGTGAGAGAATGCATTCCAGCAGCAGCTCTCCTTTTCCCTGTGCTGCTGCCCTTCTCAGACCCTGACAGTTCCGGGAGAGGCGGCCTCTGGGGCTGGGGCGAGGGCCCAAGAGCCGGGGTTGTCCGCAGCTCTAGGGAGAGCTGTAGGGAGGGGGCTTTCTTGGGTCTGCAGCCTGAGGCCGCTGTCTCGGGCACCCAGTGCCCAGGAGGAACACAGTGCTTCTCAGTGCCTTTGAGAACAGGACTCTGTTACATCACTCTTCTCCTTGGAACATCTTAAAAGGCTTGCCATTTCACTCAGTCAAAACTGGCATCCTCACAGTGGCTGGCCTGGCCTTCGAGGTTGGTTCCCCCATTTCTTTCCTGACTTTCCTTCGCAGTTTTTCCTGTCATTGCTCAGCCGCTGGGCCCGCCGGTCACCCTCCTCCTGCTCCAGCCCTGCCCTCAGGCCTCATCTTCCTACCGCTTCCGCTCACTTACCCGCTTCCCCTTCCGCTCACTTACCCGTCCCTCTGTGTTCTGGGGGTCGGAGTAGTTCCTGCCTTAGGGTTGTTGTAGGGATTAGGTGAATGGAGACCCTGGGGAGTCAGCCTTCAGCCATCAGCTCTAAGTGTCTGCACAGCCACCTCTGGAAGAGAAACAGGACACCTTGCATTTCTGCGGCGCTGCAGTGGCCTCCTTTTCCTACCTGGGGTGCTCTCTCCTCCTCTGGGCATGTGTCCTGGCGGAATTTCTGAAATGTTGGCTGCCTGGCGAAACTGGGAGGAAGGGCATGAGTGCATGTGCTTTCTCGCTCGTGTTTGTAGCTGTGAGTAACTTTCCGAATGTTAGGTTTGTGTTGAGGGCGTAGATTGGCTTTTGAAGAAGGGGGGGGGGGGG
>NW_011494743.1:5758260-5776680 GCF_000754665.1 Bison bison bison | reverse complement strand
TTAGGGGGGTGTGTGTGTGTGTTAAGGTTAGGTTTTTTTTTTAAAAAAAACACTGAAGGTCCTGGTATTTACTTGATAACTGCTTAGTTTCTTGCAACTTCAGAAGAGTTGTTCAAAATATACAAAACAGTAACTATTTTAATACAGAAATACATATGAAAGGAGAAGGCAATGGCAACCCACTCCAGTACTCTTGCCTGGAAAATCCCATAGATGAAGGAGCCTGGTGGGCTGCAGTCCATGGGGTCGCTTCACTCTCACTTTTCACTTTCCTGCATTGGAGCAGGAAATGGCAACCCACTCCAGTGTTCTTGCCTGGAGAATCCCAGGGATGGGGGAGCCTCGTGGGCTGCCGTCTATGGGGTCGCACAGAGTCGGACACAACTGAAGTGATTTAGCAGCAGCAGCAGCACATATGAAAACTGAAGCCACTTGTCTTCACCACTTATCTTCACTTCAGGTGTGACACAGGAACCTTTGGGGTGTTGGAAATGTCAGATTTGGTTGTTTTTTATGCCATTTATTTGTGGAGAGAAATATACACCTGTTAAAGACTAGTTTGCAGAACAAAGAATCAGAATAATGTCAGTAATGCAGGAAGTTCGGAATCCTTTCAGTCAGAATGCACATTGTTGGACAGACTCGGAGCTCCAGATGCCTCCACAGAGTGACTGTCGTGTGTTTAAGAACTGTGAAGGATGTGTATCTGCTTCCATTAGGGCTCTGGGCTTCATCCCTCTCCTGTGTGTCTCCTGAGGTGGGCCTGGTGGGACTCGTCAGCAACAGGCCCCCACTTTCTGGGGAAACCCTGCCCAACGGGTCCTGGAGCTGTCGTTACTCCCAGAGTGGTTGGGACATGCTTTCACAGTCACCTTAACACACAGCTGGCTTCTTCCAAGGGCTGTGACTTCTTTCAGTCCGATCCTCATGGTAGCATTGACTTTGGTAGAGAAAGGTGGTTCAGTCGTGGGACAGGGCATCTGGAGCTAGGCCAGGTCATCAGTAGAGACTCCTGTGGAGCTGATGCTTTGATACAGCCATGATGCCAAGTCGTGGCCTTCACCGATTTTCATTTCTTAGTCCCATCATTCTGAGTAACCCATTTTCTATATAATCTGCTCTGTCTCTGGAAGACATTGGTGTGTCTTAAGTATTTTTATTGATTTATTAGCCTGACGGTGATTTAGTTAAAATTATACCCAGTATAAGGCACTGCCTAATTTAATATTTTAGACCTGTTTATGTATTTGGCTGCATCATGTCTTATTGCGGCATATGGGATCTTAGTTCCCCAACCAGGGATCACACCTGCCCCTGCCGCATTGGAAAGCAGATTCGCAGCCTCTGGGCCACCAGGGAAGTCCCCTGATTCAGAATTATTTTAAACCGTGAACCTAAGGAAAAACTGGGGGTCCCCAGCATTCGTGGCAACATCTGATGAGTAGGAAAATAAGACTGTGAAGTTAGATCCTCCTCACAAATGCACCCCAGTCCCCCTGGTGCTTGGGGTGCAGCCGGGCACAGAGTAGGCACTCTGGTTTGTTGGATAAAAACAAAGGCTTTTAAATGGCTTAAAAAAAAGGTGATGAGATGCAGAGGACATGCATCCTGTTGGCCTTTTCTCTTCGGAATTGGGTGGCATGATGCCAAGCATAATCGCTCCAGATGGCGAGCTTGTCCCGCGTGCTCAGTAGTGAGGTCGTGGAGAGAGGGAACTTGCGTCTGTTTCCATCTTGTCTGTCTATGTTCCATCCTCATCTCCTGGTAAACATGACGAGCTCTTCCTGTTTGTTGAATAAACATTGCAGAGATAAGGAATGAAAATTTACCGTCTTCTAAACTTCTTTACAAAGTTTAGTTGTGGTTGCCCTCCCTGACTCCTCCTGATCTCTTTGGTCACATCATACCTCCTTTTTCTCACCTTCTGTTTGGTTATTTAATGAGTCCTAGACTCACCACGAGTCTGATGAGAGCTGTGGGGCTTCTTTGGGAGAAATGCGGAGGTGCAGTTTCTGAGGTGTTTTATGAATCATCATGAAGCCCTTTTTAAAATCTGACCTTGGAGCCGCATAAGAAGCGGGCCCACAGCTTTTTGAGAGAAGGGATGAGCACAAGCACGACCGCAGTAAACCTCGGGGCATAAAACACAGGTGCGGAGTCGGGGCCTTGTTTTTTGTGCGTAACTCGTAAGAGTTCTCATTTTCCTTATAGAGTTTTCAGTTTCCTAGCTATGACTTGGGAAGATGGTAATGGAAAATTGGAGGTAAAGTTTTAAAAGGGCTACTTCCAAAAGGAACGTCATGTCGTTTGAGGGAGCACTGTTCTGTTTTTAAAAGCTAAAATAGATTTAATTTGTTGGTTATTGGGTATGTTTGATATGATTTTTTTTTAAAGATTTTTTTGATGTGGACCATTTTCAAAGTATATATTGGATTTGTTACAATAGTGCTTCTGTTTTATGATTTGGTTTTTTGGCCCTGAGTCATGTGGGATCTTAGCTCACTGGCAGGGATTAAACCTGCACCCCCTGCATTGGAAGGCGAACTCTTAACCACTGGACTGCCAGGGAAGTCCCATGATTTTTAGAAAAAGTAAAAAAAACCCCCACATACTCATTTTTGTGTTGTAACAGTTTTTGTGTATTAACTCTTCACCAACATTTGGAGATTCTTGTTACAGTGTAAGAGAACGTGGATCGGGAGCTCCAGTAGATGCAGGGAAGCCCCTCAGATGGTGTGACCCTCTGTTCCAGGGTGTGGAGCCCAGTTTTGTACTCATTTCTAGAAGGCAGAAACTGATTTAACAAATCCTTAATAGGCTAATGTACACACATACCAGTAGATTGATATATCAGACATTAAATATCAGTTCACTGTAAGCTTACATTCTCGCATCAGAGTAGTTTTATTTTCTTAACCTTACCTGTTTTTCAGAGTTTTAAAAAGGATGTTATACCTAAGGCACTCTTATAGTGTATTAAAAGTTGATTGGGCTTAACCTTTTCAGGAACTTTTGTGATCCATTGAAACTTTGGAGGTCATAGGATTCTTGTTTGAGTCGCTGCCTCAGCTCTAGAAGGAGCTCTTTCCAATCTGGAATTTTAGTTCACCTATTCCTCTTGTTTCCAAGGCTTCAAAAGCATGATTCTGCAAGTTACCATTTTGTTTCTAGTTGTTAGAGCAGGGCCATCCGTCTGCTGTAGCCCATTCTGCTCTGCCTGGAAGCAGAAGATTCCCGGAGGTTTTAGATTAGTCCGAATTTTTTCCTCAATCATGAGAGTTTGTGGGTGGGGCACAGTGCCATCTGTCCCGAGGACAGTTGTATTATCAAGTTGTCAGTAAACAGCTTGATGAATTCTTGGATTTGCCATCTAGCTTCAGTAGTGAAATCATCAGTCAGCAGAGGCAAGAATAGAAAAGAGCTTGTGTTCTGTGACTTCCTAACCTTTGGCTCTTTGAGCTGCTCTCTGGAGTAAAGGGAGCAGCTTTTCATATGGTGAGGAGGCTTTCTCAAGTTGTTCTTGTGTTGTTTTAGGTAGGATAAGTGAACTTCAGAATCCTTAGCCATCTGTGTTTTGTACCAGTTAGGGAACTACTTACTGATCACTTTCTTTAGATGAATTCTTGAGTTGTCCCAAACACAAGCGAGCACCAAAAAGCAAGCAGATAAAGGCTGGTGGGATGTTGACATGGGCTGTCCTCGGCCATGTGTAAAGCTCATGTATTTTGTTTACAGTTGTCATTTTCAGAGTCTCACTCATATCCTTATTTATTAGTCAATTTTACATAACATTCTAGGCAAGATCAATAAATTTGTTTTTCTAACCTTCAGCTCATAGGTAACACAGGGACTTCCTAGAGGCCAGCACACTGATAGCAACAAGAGTTGAGGGAAGAATCATGAAATTGTAATCAACAACTCTTAATTTTGTCCCTTTGTTTGTTGTCTAGAGTCCAGGCTTTTATCTGGGCTTGTGGGTACTTTGGAGGTAGAGTGAGATACGTGGAAGCATTCTAGAATGGGAATCCTAGATGGAGGGTAAGGTGGAGCCATCTTTTATAAGCCAGATGTTTATTATTTTCTCTGTAAATGAATGAACAGAGATGAACTGTGGCAAGACCCAGGACACACAGGGCAGCAGAGCCTTGTCTCCGGGAAATTCATGACCAACCTATAAGGTCTTGTGCATTTCACCGCCCAGCACAGCGCCGGGCGTGTACGTGCTGAACACACACATGGGTTTCTGCTGGCGGCCCTGTAGAGTGAGGACTGATGCTGGTGATTAAGTGATGCAGAAAAAAAGAAGAGGCACTACTGATTTAAAATTCTTCCATTATCAGAAGGCATCATAGGAAGAATTATTTAGTAAGTCGTACAGGAGTAATTAAATATTTCGAGAAGAAGGGATGATAGATCCCTACCTGTGTCATATGTCACAGTAAATTCCAGGTGAATTCAGGATTTGTATATGAAGAATTAAGCTCCCCTAGAGTTGAATATTCATAAGATCTTGGCATTTCTAAACAGGAATCATAAGAAATTGGTGATAGATTTGATTACTTTATGGGTATGGTGCATATATGTTTAAAATAAAGTTATAATGGGGACAAACGGGAAATAATTTGTAATATAGATAACTATTCTTACTATAGAATGACCTCTTAAGAAATCATTGAGAAAACTCTCAAGACAAATGCAAAGATTTGCTTTACAAGTCATAAGAATAGCCAATGAAGAAGGAAAAGGTTAACCTTTAAGTAATTAGAATATTCGGTACTTAGTGTAAAGGGACAGCAATGAAGACTATGTGGGGGACTCCCCTGGTGTCCAGTGGTTAAGACTGTACCTTCCAGTGAAGGGGGATGTGGGTTTGATCCCTGGTCAAGGAGCGAAGAGCCCACATGCCTCACGGCCAAAATCCCAAAACAGAAACCGTATTGTAACAAATTTAATAAAGACTTAAAGACGATATGGTATAAAAAAAAGGATTATGTGAGTCAGTGGAATTGAATAAAGAATCTGTAAATGAACACACACGTATTGTTTGATAGTTTCTGATAAAACGAACGTACAGCCCAGCAAGCCCACTTCTAGGTGCTTACCCAAGGCAAATGAAAATTTAAGTCTGCACCAGTGCCTGTACACACGTGTTTTTAGTGACTCTATTCATAACTATCTCAAGCTTAAATAAGCTGTGGAACACCTGTGCAAAGGGATACCACTCAGCAGGAAGAAATGATGGATTATTGGCACGCGCAGCAACATGGACAGATCTCAGATGCATCGGTGAAGGAAGCCAGACTGCAGACAGCACACACTGCATGAGTCCATTTATAGGCAGGACTTTTGGTTCAGAACACAGACCTGCTGTTGCCAGGGGCTGGGCGGGGAGGAGGAGTTGTCTGCAGGGTGGCACGGGGAACTCTCGAGAGTGCTGCTCTGGATCTCTGTGTGTCTGCTGTGATGGTGGCTCCGTGACCGCGTATGGTAGAGCTTGCAGAGGTGCACACTAACAGTGGTGAACTCTAGTTGTGTCAGTTTTACGTTGGAGAAATTGGGGGGAAATAACCGGGACAGGGCAAATTAAAACAAATCTGTTACATCTTTAGCCTATCTATTAATAATAGGCTAATATGAAAGATTGTGGTATTGGGAAGTGGAGGCTTGCCTCAGGCTGCCAATAAAATCTTACTGTCATTAAACACATATCTCAAAATCTGAAGAAAGTAAATGTTAACTTTTAAAAACAGGAAATATGTGGTTATATTTGGGAGAGCTTCTTAGGTAAAGTTTTAACGTGAAGGAATCTAACAGTTATAATTCTGTGTAGGACCAACCAGATTGTACGTTTATTGTAATCCCTAGAAAGATATATTGATTTTTTTTTAATGTAGGAAAGTATCCTGTGTATGTTTTTAAACAACGTGGCTCCTGGTGGTTTTGTCACTGAGTTGTGTCCGACTCTCTGCGACCCCATGGACTGTAACCCACCAGGGTCCTCTGTCATGGGATTTCCCAGGCAAGAATACTGGAGCGGGTTGCCATTCCCTTCTCCAGGGGATTTTTCTGACCCAGGGATTGAACCCGCGTCTTCTGCACTGCAGGCAGATTCTTTACCGGCCAGGCCACCAGGGAATTAATTCCATGCATTTTAAAACCACATGGCTAGTTTAGGCTTTATGCATAGAGAACTAACCAAAACGCACATTTCAAGAACTCATATTTTGAATTTTTGAACCTTTTTTTATATAGAGCAAGTACGCTATGTTAAAGTTTATTTCTCTTTATCCTCAAATGAGGATGTTAAAATCTCTTGACATGTTTAACATTTTAGGGAGTCTAGAGAAATGCTGTGTTCCGTTAAAGGACATGCCTCATTTGACTTTGTGCCTCTGCACCCAAAAAGCTGACTTTGCTGCATTTTCAAAGAGAATTACAAAAGTCAGCATATGCAGGTGATTTTTATTAACTGGTATTTTAATGGCTTATATATTTGTCTCATGTTAGAACACCTCAGTCTTACACAAAAGGCTCAGTGTTTTTAAAATCAGTTTAAGAAAACATGAAAATGTTCCACTAGCTATTAAACTAAAGCATCAAGTTAGTGGAGACTTCACATTTATTCTTTCGTCTGCATAACTGGTATTGTTTGAGATGACATTTTTAGGTTTGGTACTGAACTTGGGACACTTTTTACTTTCTAGATCAGAGTCAAATTGTGACATCACTTTGCGTTTGTCATAATCCTGTAAAATCACTTCTTAAAATGAAATCAGAGTCCCCGAAGTGTCCGTGATGTGGCAGTGATCCCCATACCCTCTCCTTGAAGAGCACCCATGTTGACATTTGGAGAAGGATGTCCTCTTAGGCATGTTGCCATGCTCTTGAGCTTTGTTAGTAGACGCAGAAAATATTTATCATATGAACCTTTTAAACGTTGTGGCTAGTATTGAAATTGGACAAAAGTTAGAGATTTTTCTCATAAACTTATAAAAGGAAGTTTTTAGGTTTCACAGGCTTTTTGTTCTGAGATCTGATTTTGGAAAGGTATGAGTTTGTAACTGATTGTTGCTTCTCCAAAGTATATAGAAACCAGTGCTTCGAGGGAGGAGATTTCTAGGACCCTGGAGTATCCACACTGACTCCGGGAGTGTCCGCAAGCTGGATGACGGGGGGTCTGGCTTCAGGTCACCTTCCCCTTGAGAACTCTCAGGTTTGTCCGGAAGCAGGGAAATGGAGCCGGAGGGTGACCCAGCCTGCAGCACTGCTCTGACCCCTCCCAGGCTTCACGAGACCCCAACCCGCTTCCTAGACACCGGAGCACCAAGATACCACCAGGAAGACAGTTACCCAGAGCGTCTCTGGACCACAGCTTCGCCCTGGTTCTTTTCATCACATTCTGTAAGACTCTCAGGGGTGTTTGTGAAACTTCAGTGAGTTTAATATTTGAGTTTTCCTAATCCTTGAAGGAAATTATTTGTGCTGAAAATTAAAAGCAATGTAATTCCCATTATTGCTATTCATGCAGTGGGGAGGTTGGTCTATGAAGCCCTTAAGGGAGCCCTGCAGAACCGAATGTCCCCGCACCACAGGTTCACTGTGAGCCGGTGGCTCAGTGAATAGGGAATGCGTCCTAGACGTTTTTCAAATTACCTTCTACATTCCTATAAAGAGGTTTCTGCTTGTTCATTTAAAATATGTACGCAGCAGAATAGTCTGTTAAACATAGCTAATTTAGATTTACTTTTTAAAACAAGTAATAAATGAATGGTCTTCTAAGGTAATTCAGATAATACAGAAGTATATTTAAGAAAAAGTGTAAAATCCCTTTTGCTTTCTCCTGCCGGTTCCACTGGGGCCTCCCAGTTTGCTCAGTAGTAAAGAATCCTCCTGCCGATGCAGGAGATGCTGGAGGTGTGGGTCTGCTGGATTGGGAAGAGCCTTTGGAGGAAGAAATGGTAACCCACTCCAGTGTTCTTGCTGGGAAATCCCGTGGACAGAGGAGCCTGGAGGGCTACACTCTTGGGGTTTGCAGTGAGTCAGACACGACTGGGAGACTGAGCCACACACTAGCCCCACTGCTGTGTCTAGAGGCAACCATTCATGATCCTTGCAGACTCTTCAGTGATACATGTAGCACTGTTTGCCCAGACATCCTCTCAGAAAGTACCAGATAGGTAGTGGTGTCTGCATTTTGAAGAAGAGAAAACGAAGATGTAAGGAAGCTGGGTCACTTGGCTAAGAATACATAACTAATTCGACGGCCAGGGTAGAATTTGGACCTGGATCTCTGATGCTGTAGCCCAGGCATGCTCTTTTCCTTGGGCTACCCTGAAAGGAATCACACAACTATTATGTTCTGGCCTGGCTTATCTTTCCTTCCTCATCTGTGAAGTCACTTCCCGACTGGTATCAAAATTAGACTTGTAAAGTGACTTAGGAAAGAATGCTGAGTTGGAAGAGTATCTGCTGCTTGTCTGGTTTGGATCTGGATGAACGTGTGTAGTCGTATAGCATGTGTTTCAAAACCTTTGGCTCCTTGAACTTTTCCCTGTTTTCTCTTGACTTGAAAAAACAAGTTTGCATAAGGCCTTAAACAGCTGACACTGCATCTTGTCCTCATTGGCGCCCCACCTCCTGGCCCCACTCTCTCAGAGCCTTCCTTAGTCTCCTTGCCCTCTCGCTAGCCACTGACTGCCCCTGTACCTCAAACTTCTGCTTCGGCTGCCTTCTGGGGGCCCAACCAAACAGTGTTTGTAGAAGTCCTGCTGTGTCTTTAGTTTCTCGTTGACTCCATTCAGCAGACTTCATTGAGCAGACACCGCTTGGGTGCAGGAGACGAACTCTACACTAAGGAACGTAAGCAGTGGAAGAAGACAGCCTGGGTAGTTACAGCTCACTGTGGTGATGCTGAAATCGTCAGGCGGCCCGTGTTGCTGGATTGGAGGGCAGTGAGTGTCAGCGGTAGGAGCCTTTGCTTCTAAGTACATGCTGGAACTGGCAGTATCTGCCTCACGTGGAGGTCTTCCCTGGTGGCTCACACGGTTAAGAAACCACCTGCAATGCAGGAAACCTGCATTCAGTTCCTGGGTTGGGAAGATTTCCTGGAGAAGGGAACGGCTCCCCACTTGAGTATGCTTGCCTGGAGAATTCCATGGACAGAGGAGCCTGGCGGGCCACAATCCATGGAGTTGCAAAGAGTCGGACAGGACTGGGCGACTCACACAGAAGTCAGAGGACCCACAGAGTGTAGGGTCTAGGATGTCTCCAGAGTTTTGATTGGGTAGACGGAGCTGCTCTTGTCCAGGTTAGAATACAAGTGAGCACGAATAGGTTTGGGTGAAAGGTGATAAGCTTGGTTTGGGCAGCATTGCTTTTTGAAGTCCCCAGGGGACGTTTAGGTGGATTGAGGTCTGGGAAAGAAGTTTTTTCAAGTAGATGTGAGATGATGAGATTCATTCTCACTCTTTCAAGAAAAGAAATGATTCTTTGTTAAATTATAAAATTTGACAGGACTTCCCTAGTGGTCCTGTGGCTAAGACTCTGCACTCCCAATGCAGGGGCCTGGGTTCGAATCTCAGTCAAGGAGCTAGATCCCACATGTCACAACTAAGACCTGCTGCAGCCAAGCAAATATCTAAAAATCATACTAAAACTTGGCTTCCAACTGGAGTGTTGATAAAATCAGGAGTAGCGGAGCTATCATAAAGCATAGACGTATCCACATTCTGCTTTCCTCTCCTGCCTCACTCCTCAAGGTGTTAGTTCAAATTACCCGACAGTTTTCTACTTTTAGAATGGCCTTTAGTTATGTCCCTTAGATCCAGCCACTGATCTTGTTCAGAACAAGAAAAAATCCTTAAAAAGTAGAGCTCTAGGTGATTTTGAATGCAGATGAGTAGCTCTTACTGTGTAGATAGGAATTCACATCAGTGGACTATAGGGATTAGGCTTCTGCATCTCATTCAAGAACAGAGGCCCTTGATTGTGTTACAGAACTCCTGGGAGCTGCACACTTGTGTAACAGTACTTGCTGTTCTGAGAAAGCATTCCCTTTAACATCACTACTGGGTCATGTGTCAGTTCCTAGTGACCGTAGTGGGAACTGCAAAGTGATTGCCTAAGTCCTGCCGGTGGTAAGTGGTGCTATGAAAGGTGCGGGTCCCTCCCTCACCTGTAGCGGTTTTAGAACATTCTATTCTTGTCGCTTGTTTCGTGAGTCATGACTCATGGCTACTGATAAAAGAAAGCCAGAGGGAAAACATAGAGGGTTCTACCTAAAGCCTGCCTTCTGGTCGTCCCATTTTTGTTACTGTCTAATCCCTGTCCGTTTTTCTGCTGTCTAGATGATTCACTTCAAAAATGATTTTTCAGAAACCTTTCAGTAGTTGTGACATCTTCGCTTCTGCACCCTTTGGCGCGGGTACTTTTCTCAGTGTAGCCATACTTTGATTGTTTTGTGTTCATTTTGTTCTTTGGTTAGCCTGCCTGAGCGAACTTGGTAACACAGACTCCACTTCCAGCCCTAGAAACAGCGTGATTCCGTTGTATTAGGATGGACTGACCTACTGAGTGCTGGCAGATGAGACTTGAGTGCTCATTTTTGTCATCTTGTTTCCAGCTACCTTGGGAGCCAGTAAGGGCCCCAGTAGTTTCCCCCCTTTATACTGTCTTTAAAGTTTTTTTGTCTATGTGTTTCTCTGCACTGGGTCTTGGTTGCACCCCACGAGATCTGTGACCTTCACTGTGACACGCGAACTCTCAGCTGGCGGCGTGTGGTCCACTTCCTTGACCTAGGGATCAAACCCAAGCCCCTGGTGTTGGGAGTGCAGAGTCTTAGCCACTGGACCACCAGGGAAGTCCCTCCATACTTTATACTAAAAAGACTTCGTTATCTTTCCATCCCTTCGCCTTCCATGAGCTGAAAGATTTTTTTTTTTTTTAAACCACAGGAACTGTATTTGTGAAGTGATACTTTCTTTTTCTATTATTAACCAAGGGTCTATAGTTGGGTATGAAATAAAAACATGTTTCGGATAGTAGTATCAAAATTAAGTTTGATTTTTGAGAGAATTGTTATTTGTGTCCCTGTGGACCTTTAATATGAATAGACAGTTCTGTTAACCTTTTTTCTTTTTTAATGAAAATAAAGTCTGTGTTCTATACTCTCTTACTTTCCCCACTTATCTCACTCCCTCAGTTGCAGACTTGGTGAATTCCTTTTGGTCCTGGGATCTCAAGCTGTGACTGTGATCTATACCTTGGGAGTTTGTAGTTATATTAGCAATTTTTTTTTTTAACGGAAAAGGTAATTTAAAATACCCACTAAAATGAATTTTTATTAAGCCAAGTACCATTTCCCTCCTCCATTTTGGGTTTAACAATCATTCTTGATTCCGTTTTAAATCCTCTTTCACCAGATGTCTACTCCTGGGGCCCTAACCCCTGAGTTATCACCCTTTTTTTAAACCTGAGTTGCTAAAAGACCATCCCTGTCCTCGGCCCCTCCCACCTCTGGTAGTTGCTCTTTCGCGTGTGGGCTTTGTGCCTTCTTAAACTTGAATCTGCCTTCTTTTTCTGGTACCTGCTGTCTGTTTCTCAGTGAATTAGGAGCCCTGGAAGAGTAAGGGTGTCTCATTGATTTCTGGCCTCACTGTGACCTGACAGCCGGCACGGGTGAACCAGAGTGGGGTGGCGGCAGCCTCCTTGGGAATGCTTTCTGTGTGCTGGGTCGGTCCTGAATACTTAGCGTGGATTCGATTCTAATCTTTTTAATGCCCACCACAGCTTTAAGAGGAAGTAACGATTCCATTTTAAAGATGGGTGACACATTTTTCAGTAACTTGGTTTAAGTCCTCCTTTCATTTAGTGACTGTTTTTCTATCTTTGCTTTGGCTGTTAGGATGGAAAAGTTAATGATTCAGAGACAAAAAGGAAGAAGAAGATAAATAAAGATTCACGGGAAAAAAAGTAAATGGAATAAGTGGTCCCTTGAATGATGTCTCCATGAGAAGTCATTTGCCCTTTCCAAAACTTGACCCCCTCAGTCACTCTGCTGTTCTCCTCCAGCTTCAATGCTTCAGACGTCATGGAGCTTTGTAAACTACTTGCCCTAGAATTGTATTGCTGAGTTTCTCAAGTTGTAAGCATTTCCATGTTCAGCAATTATTTGAGCCTGAACTAGAAACAGAACAGTGTATATATTTACATTATTTTTCTCCTTTGCTCTTCTAGACATGCCTCGCTTCATAACAAGCTGAGTGTGTTAGCTTGCTTGGGCAAATGATCCTGAAGAGAACATTTCCAAATAGTTATTGCTGTTGAGGTTACTATTTAACAGAAAAATAAGGTTTTTTAAGCAAATTAAAATTTGGGGGTAATTATTAGTTGATATTTATATTATTTGTTATATTTTTAAATCCTTGGTTCTGTATAATTGTACTGTCAGATGTCATCTCCAGTTTAGCATAGAGAGAAAGTAAAAAGCCAAACTAGTTTAACCAGAGTATGAGCTGACCGGAGAAATAGTACAGCCAAACTTACTTTATAAAAATGTTTGTTCTTTTTTTTTTTAACAATTTATATGGAAAAATATGAATTTGTTATATCTCATTTACATATGTGTTAATGGTTAGGTTTGGTTACGGTAGTAGCATTAAACATTGTCAGTATTTTAAAGACAGAAGAAAGTTTTTAACTATCCTGATATTTATGTTTATGCATTTTATTGGAGTGTAAATGTTTAACAACGTTGTTAGTTTCTGCCGTTCAGCGAAGCGGATCATCTTGTGTACACACATGTCCCCTCCCTCGTGAGCCCCCTCCCATCCACCTCCCACCCAGCCCTCCAGGCGTCGCAGGGCGCAGGCTGAGCTCCCTGTGCTTTGCGCAGGCCCCCGCCGCTGGCTGTTTGACGCATGGCAGTGGTCTCCTGTCCCGGTCTCCCAGTCTCCCGCCCTCCTCTTCCCCCCTGTGTCCGCATGCCATTCTCTGGGTCTGGGATTCTGTTGCTGCCCTGGAACTAGGTTCATCAGTGCTGTTTTTCTAGATTACACAGACGTGTTAATACGCGATGTGTGGTTTTCTCTTTTTAACTTACTTCATTCTGTACAACAGGCTCTGGGTCCATCCACATCTGTAAACATGACCCAGTTTTGTTCCTTTTTATGGTTGAGTAGTATTCCATTGCACATATGTACCACATTTTCTTTATCCATTCATTTGTCGATGGACATCTGGGTTGTTTCCATGTCTTGCTGTAGTAAATGGTGCTGCAGTTATGGTTTTATGCCCAGAAGTGGGATTGCTTGGTCATATGGGAGTTTTATTTTTAGTTTTTTGTGAAACGTCCATACTGTTCTCCAGAGCCCTTGTATCAATTAGTGCAAGACTGTTGGCATACCCTCTCCAGCATTGTTTGTAGATTTAAAAAAATACTTCTGTGTCTGCATCGCTGTGGGAGGGCTTTCTCGAGTTAGAGGAAGCGGGAATTTACTCTGCTGCGGTGCTGGGCTGCTTGTGGTGGCTTCTCTCGTTGCAGAGCACGGGCTCAGTAGCTGTGCTGCACAAGTGTAGTCGCTCTGTGGCATATGGGATCCTCCCGGACCAGGGATCGCATCTGTGCCCCTGCATTTGCAGGCAGATTCTTGATCACTGGACCACCAGGGAGTCCCTGTGTGTAGTTTTGGATGGTGGCCATTCTGACTAGTGTGAGGTGATACTTCACTGTAGTTTTTATTGCATTTCTATAATAATTAGTGATGTTGGGCATTGTTTTATGTTCCTCTTGGCCATCTGTGTGTCGTCTTTGGAGGAAAGTCTGTTTACCACTTCTGCCCATTTTTGATTGGGTTGTTTATTGTTTTCAAAAATTTTGTTTTTTTGCTATTGAGCTGCATGAACTGTTTGTATATTTTGGAGATAAATTGTCTGTTGCTTCATTTGCAAATATTTTCTCCAATTCTGAGGGTTGTCTTTTCATCTAGTTTATGGTTTCCTTTGCTGTGCCGAAGAGTTTAATTAGGTCCCATTTGTTAATTTTTGTTTTTATTTTCATTATTCTAGGTGGTGGGTCAAAGAGGATCTTGCTGTGATTTATATCAGAAACTATTCTGCCTATATTTTCCTCTAAGAGTTTTATAGTGTCTGGTTTTCCATTTATGTCTTTTACCCGCTTTGAGTTTGTTTTTGTGTATAGTGTTTGGGAGTGTTCTGATTGCATTTTCTTTACATGTGGCTGTCCAGTTTTCCCAGCACTGCTTACTGAAGAGACTGTCTTTTCTCCATTGTGTGTTTTTGCCTCCTTTGTCTTAGGTTAATTGACCATAGGTTTATTTCTGGGCTTTCTGTCCTGTACCACTGATCTATATTTCTGTTTTTCTGTCAATACCATACTGTCTTGATTACTATAGCTTTTATAGTACAGTCTGAAGTTGGGGAGCCTGATTCCTCTAGCTCTTTTTTCTTTCTCAAGATTCCTTTGGCTATTTGGGGTCATTTGTGTTTCCATATAAATTGTAGAATTTTTTATTTTAATTCTTTGCAAAGGTGCCATTGGTAATTTGATAGGGATTGCATGGAATCTGTAAATTATTTTGGGTAGTATAGTCATTTTCACAATATTGATTCTTTGAGTCCAAGAACATGGTATATATCTCCATCTGTTTGTGTCATCTTTGATTTCTTTCATGAGTCTTTTATAGTTTTTTGAGTATAGGTCTTTTGCCTCCTTAGGTAGGTTTGTTCTTAGGTATTTTATTCTTTTTGTTGTGGTGGTAAATGGGATTGTCTCCTTAACTTCTCTTTCTGATCTTTCATTGTTAGTGTCTAGGAGTGCAAGAGATTTCTGTGTGTTAATTTTGTATCCTGCAACTTCACCAGATTCGCCGATTAGCTCTAGTAGTTTTCTGGCATTATCTTTAGAATTTTCTGTGTGTAGTGTCATTTCATCTGCAGTGACAGTTTTACCTTTTGTTATTTGGATTCCTTTTATTGCTTTTTCTTTTCTGATAGCTGTGGCTAGGACTTCCAAAGCTGTGTTGAGTAATAGTGGTGAGAGTGGAGATCCTTGTCTTGTTCCTGATTTTAGAGGAAATACTTTCAGTTTTTCACCACTGAGAATATTTACTCTGGATTTGTTGTCTATGGCCTTTATTATGTTGAGGTAGATTCCCTCTCTGCCTTTTTTCTGGAGAGGTTTTTTTTTTTTTTTAAATCATAAATGGGTATTGAATTTTGTCAAAAGTTTTTTCTGCATCTATTGAGATCATCTCATTTTTATTGTTTAATCTGTTAATATGGTGTATCACATTGATTGATTTGCGTATATTGAAGAATCTTTGCATCCCTGAGACAAATCCCACTTCATTGTGCTGTATGACTCTTTCATTGTATCATTAGATTTTTTTGAGGATTTTTTTGTCCATGTTCATCAAGAATATTGGTCTGTAGTTTTCTTTCTTTGTGATATCTGTGTCTGTTTTGATATTATGGGATGGTGGCTTTGTAGAATGAGTTTGGAAGTATTACTCCCTCTGCAGTTTTTGCGAAGAGTTTGAGAAAGATGGGTGTTAGCTCTTCTCTAAATGTTTGATAGAATTCACCTGTGAAACCATTTGGTCCTGGACTTTTGTATGTTGGAAGTTTTGGTAATAGTTTCAAATTCATTGCTTGTGATTGATCTGTTTATGCTTTCTAGTTCTTCCCAGTTCAGTATTGGAAAGTTGTACCTTTCTGAGAATTTGTCCATTTCTTTAAGGTTGTCCATTTTATTGGCATGTAGTTGCTTGTAGTAGTCTCATGACTGTATTTCTGCCATGTCAGTTCTGATTTCTCCTTGTTCATTTCTAATTTTATTGATTTGAGTCCCCCCCCCTTTTTTTTTTTTGATGATTCTGGCTAAAGGTTTATCCGTTTTATTTATGATCTCGAAGAACCAACTTTTAGTTTTACTGATATTTGCTATTGTTTTCTTTATTTCTGTTTCATTTTTTCTACTCTGATCTTTATGATTTCTTTCCTTTAGTAACTTTGGGTTTTGTTTTTCTTTCTCTAGTTGCTTTAGGTGTAAGATTAGATTGTTTATTTGAGGTTTTTCTTGTTTCTTGAATTGCTGTAAACTTCCTCTTAGAACTGCTTTTGCTGTGTCACACAGGTTTTGGTTCATCATTTGGGTCATGTTTTCATTGTCATTTACTTGTATTTTTAATTTTTTTTATTCCTTCAGTGGTCTCTTGGTTATTCAGCAGTGCACTGCTTAGCCTTCATATGTTTGTATTTTTTACAGTTTTTTTTTTTTTTTTTCCTGTGATGATTTCTAATCTCATAGCATTGTGGTAAAAAAAAAAAAATGCTTGATACGATTTCAGTTGTCTTAAATTTTTCAAGGCTTGATTTGTGATTCAAGGTGTGATCTGTTCTGGAGGATGTTCTGTGTGCACTTGAGCAGGAAGTGTATTCTGCCCTTTCAAGTGGAATGTCCTATAAATACCAATTAAATCTGTCTGGTCTGTCTTGTCATTTAAGGTTGTGTTTCCTTATTTTCTGTCTGGATTATCTGTCCATTGGTGTAAGTGGGGTGTTGAAATCCCCCTCCACTATTATTGTAAAGTCTATTTTATCTAAGGTTATTATGACTCCAGCTTTGTTTTGATTCCCATTTGCATGAAACATCTTTTTCCATCCCCTCATTTTCAGTTTGTATATGTCTCTGGTTCTGAAGTAAGTCTCTTGTAGATGTACATATATATGATATTGTTTTGTATCCATTCAGCCAGTCTGTGTTTTTTGATTGGAGCATTTAATCCATTTACAGTCAAGGTAATTATCAGTATGTATGTGCCTGTTACCGTTTTAAAAATAGTTTTGGTTTGTTTTTATGGGTTTTTTCCTTCTCTTATCTTTCTGCCTAGAGCAGTTCCTTTAGCATTTGTTGTAAAGCTGGTTTGTGGTACTAAAGTCTCTTAGCTTTTGCTTGTCTGTGAAGCTTTTGATTTCTCTCTGCCACTCTCTCTGGCCTGCATAATTTCTGCTGAAAATCAGCTGATAACCTTATGGGGATTTCCTTGTATGTCATTTGTTGCTTTTCCCTTGCTGTTTAATACTTTTTCTTTGAATTTTATTGTTGTTAGTTTGACTATTGGACATCTTGGTGTGTGTCTCCTTGGGTTTATCCTGCATGGCAGAAGTCGCTAACCCTGGTGCTGGTCTGCGGCCTCGTAGTGACCCAGATGCGCATGCAGAGCTTCCCCTGCGGCTCCATTGCTCACGTGACTGCCTGGACCACCTCCTCCCCCACAGTCCATGGAAAAGTCCACCTAAGCTTACCTGCAGTGAAGCTGGGCCTGGTGCCAGGAAGGGCTGGAGGCCCCTGCTATGTGGGACTCTGTGCTTCCTGAGCTTGGGTGCTGTCTCTTTGCTTATGTTAGGGAAGTTTGCATCTGTGACCTCTTCAGATATTTTCTCAGACTCTTTCTCTTACTTGGGGGCCCCTGCCATTTGAGTGGTGGTTCGTTTAATGTTGTCCCAGAGGTCTCTGAGACTGTCTTCAAGTCTTGTCTTTTTTATAAACTCTGCTCCTCAGCAGTTATTTCGACATTCTGTCTTCCAGCTCACTTGTTTGTTCTTCTGCCTCAGTTATTCTGCTGTTGATTTCTTTTGATGTGTTTTTCATTTTAGTTATTGTGTTGTTTATCACTGTTTATTTATTCTGTTGTTATTGTAGGTCCTTGTTACACATTTCTTATATTTTCTCCATCTGTGTCTCCATTCTGTTTCTGGATCATCTTTGCTGTCATTTCTGTTAATTCTTTTTCAGGTAGCTTGCCTGTTTCCTCTTCCTTTATTTGGTCTTGTAGGTGTTTACCTTGTTCTCTCATCAGTGACCTGTGTTTTTGTCATCTCACTCTTTTGATGGGTGGAGCTGTGTTCCTGTCTTGGTGTTGTTTGGGTTGAGGCATTCAGCGCTGGAGTTTGCAGGCGGTTGGGTAGAGCCACGTTTGGCTGTGGAGGCAGGGTCTTGCTGAGGGTGGGGCCTAGGCTCAGGGCCCCTGTGCAGGGGAATAGGTCCTTGTGGGGGAGGTGCAGGGGGCGGAGCTTAGGTTCTGTGTAGCTGGAAGGGAGGAGTTTGGCCTGGGACCCCAGCAGGCTTGCCAAGACCCAAGCAGGTGTGGAAAGTGCTGGCTGGCTCCCCTCTAATTCCCCTACCCCCTGAAGGTCTCCCCCATCCTTGCTGATCATCTTACAGTGAGTGGGCGCCCTGAACGTGGGAAGCCCGCCCCTGCCCCCACTGCCCCTTAGGGGCTCCCGCCCATCTCACCTCTACTTTCCCTCCCCCTCTCCCTGCCTCCCCTTATCCCCCAGGATGCACAAGACTGGAGAGGGCCTCGGAGGACCCAGCAGGCCCCCTGGGGCCTGAGTGGG
>NW_011494743.1:5742327-5758160 GCF_000754665.1 Bison bison bison | reverse complement strand
CCATTTCCTTCTGGTCCTTCAGCCCCCTGAGATCCCCCCTTTTTCCTGATATCCTCACCATGAGTGAACCCCTTCAAGCCTGGGAACCTCTCCCCTGCCTCAGCCGTCCCTCAGGCTTGCTGGTCCCACCGTTTCTGTTTCCCTCCCCTCCCAACCCCCTGAATTACACCTGGTCATGAAGGGGGTTCCTCCTGTCCACTTAGGTGTCCAGGTTCCTGCATCAGTGCCTTGTAGTGCCCTGGTTGTGAGGAGACACAAACTCTGCATCCTCCTACCTGCCGTCTTGACTCCACCTCAGTGCTTATGCATTTTTATTGTAAGCAGTTTAAAATCGCCTCCTCCTTGGGGAGGAGACAGCCAAGTATACATTATAAACAAAAATGTGAATTTCCATTCTTGTGTAATGAAGATCAGTGGAAGGCTTACTTTACAGTTACTTTCTAGATTATGACCATTGTGTGCCATGAAGGACACGTGCATTGAAGGGAGAATCATTGTAATCGCCACTTGTCCACAGTGGCCTGAAGGTTGGAGCAGAGACCAGAAAAGCAGGTTCACGTTGTGCAAATCTGGTTTCAGGTAAACATCAGCTGTATGATTTTCTTTAAAAATCGTAATAAGGTATTCCTAGAGCTGAGGTTAGAAATTCTTCTCACTGAATATTTTAGAAACAGGTGCAAGTAGCCACCATTTCTGATCGTTGACTTTGAGTGAAGATGGCCCTTTGGGTTCCAGAATCAAGATAAAGGAATGCGGTTCAGTGAGTGGAGTGGAATCCTAAGCTGCCTGGTGTCCTGGGGCAGTAAAATAATTCATGCATCCAGCGGGTAATGCCAGGTGACCTCCTGGCGACACTGCAGAGCCAGAGGTTTGAACTGAGGGGTCCTCAGGTCCCTTTCATTCTCATTTTTATAAACGTTTTAATTTTAGTAGATTCCCCCATCTCCTTCAATAATTTCTACTGGGAAAATTAATAAAATTTATTGTACATATAGAAAAATCACAGCGTGTGTAACTTTTGGGTTTCTGCATTTATTGCCCTTTTTGTTTAGTTTGGACCAAGGAAAAGATTTTATTAACAAGTTTTAATTCCCATGGAACCTACATAATTTTGAGTGTTTAACCTTAAGTAAAAGCAGCAGTTGAGTGTTAACAGATGCGGTGACCAAGGCCATGTGCCCTGCCACTTGCTCTCTCCTAAGCTTTTCGTGGTCTAGAAAGCTTCTTGAATTGATGTTGTGTTACTTGGACGTTGATATTATCATGTCTACACTTTTAGTTTTTGGATGAAATGAATGACTTATGGTGTCCTTCCTAAATGGAGTCATTCTTTTTCCATCTCAGTGATGGCTTCATTTTTTATTTAGTGGCAAGAAGTAGCGGGTTATTTGTTATTATAGGAGTTAGTGTAATGCGGGGGTTTTGAAAGTCCTCAGATTATCAGCTGGTCCAGCTTTAAAACTAGTACAGGCGCCTGTGCAGGAGATTAGCCAGATGATTACTCAGCCTTTCCTGAAATACTTAGAGTGGTAAGAAACTTACTGACTTTTCCAGTGTTCTCATGGCAGCATCTGTATTGAAGTCAGGTGAGCCCTCCCGGTTGCTTATACCTTCAATCCCAGTTCTTTCCTCTGAAGTCATACATAACCAGTCTTTCTCCTCATTGACATCCCAGCCCAGGAAAATTTTTCTCCTCATGAGCTTTAATTTTCTTGTCTGTCACATGATTTGGTTACCTAACCAGGATTGAGGTTTAAGAACAACCCAGACAATTGTGACCTTAGGCAAAACCCTTTTCATGTTTCAGAGTATTAGTATCTTAGTTTTATGTCTGGTGTATAATGTAATGGGAAAAATGGCAGTGTGTGTCCATAGATTTGGGAACCCTGATAGGTACTTTAAGTTTCTATTCTTCATTGAACATTTATTGACTGTTCGCTATGTGCCTGACACTTGGATCTTAAGTGAATATAAAAACAGAGTAAGACAGATACCTTCTCTGCCTGATTGGGGCGTAACTTCTCTTCCCTAGATCTTTTTACTTTGAGTTATAAATGGTTTTTTAAAACTTCTGTTTTCTTTGAATTTTTTGATAGTCATTGGAGTAAAGTTGATTGACCATGTTGTGCTAGTGATTTAGTTATACATATCAACTCTTTTCAGATTCCTTTCCTATATAGGTTATTACAGAGTACTGAATAGAATTCCTTGTGCTGTATAGTAGATCCTTAGTGATTATCTATCGTGTGTGTGTGTGTGTGTGTGTGTGTGTGTATTTTTGTGTGTATATGTTAAACCCAGCCTCCTATTTTTCCCTCCCCTCCATCTTTCCCCTTTGGTAACCTTAAGTTTGTTTTCTGAAACTGTGAATCTCTCTCTGTTTTGTAAGTTCACTTGTATTATTTTTTGGATTCCACATAAAAGTGATATTGCATGATGCTTATCTTTGTCTGACTTATTTACTGTGATGATGTCCAGGTCTGTTCAAGTCACTGCAAGTGGCATTCTTGTTTGTTTATGACTAAGTAACAGTCCATTGTAATATATATGCACCACATCTTCTTCATTAATCTAGCGGTGGGTATTTAGGTTGTTTCTGTCTCTTGGCTATTGTAAATAGTTTGCAAAAAAAACATGGGATTGCATGTATCTTTTAAAAGTACGGTTTTCTCCAGATTTATGCCCAGGATTGCTGGAACATTCGGTATTTCTGTTGTTAGTTTTTCAAAGAACCTCAGTACTATTCTCCATAACGACTATTATCAATTTACATTCCCACCAACAATGTAGAAAGGTTACCTTTTCTTCACACCCTCTCCAGCATTTATTGTTTGTAGACTTTCTGATGATGGCCATTCTGACTGATGTGAGGTGATACTTTAATTAGTTTTGATTTACATTTTTCTAATAATTAGTGATGTTGAGCATCTTTTCATGTGTTTTGGACATCTGTATGTCTTCTTGGGAGAAATCTATTTAGATCTTCTGTCCATTTTTTATTGTTTTTTTTTAATATATTGAATTGCATGAGCTGTTTGTATATTTTGGAAGTTAATCTCTTGTTGGTCAGATCATTTGCAAATGTTTTCTCCCATTCTGTGGATTGTCTTTTTTTTTTTTTTTTTTTAATGATTTCCTTTAAGTTTAATTAGATCCCCCCCGCCTTTTTTTCATTACTCTAGGAGGTGGATCCAAAAAGATTTTCCTGCAATTTATGCCAAAGAGTGTTCTCATATTTCCTTCTAAGACTTTTATAGTATTCAGCCTTACATTTAGATCTTTTATCCATTTTGAGTATATTTTTGTGTATGGTGTTAGAGAGTGTTCTGATGTCATTCTTTAGGCGTAGCTGTCCAGTTTTCCCAGCACCGATAACTGGAGAGACTGTCTTTCCCCCATTGTGTGTTCTTGCCTTCTTTGCCATGCATTCATTGACCATAGGTACATGGATTTATTTCTGGACTTTCAGTCCTGCTGATCTATAAGCCTGTCTTTGTGCCAGATACCATATGGTTTTGATTATTGTGTCTTTATAGTATTGTCTGAAGTGAGAAAGCTTGATCCTGCCAGCTCTGTTTTTCTTTCTCATGACTGCTTTGGTTTTTTGGGATCTTTTGTGTTTCCACATACATTTTAAGATTTTTTGTTCTAGATCTGAAAAAATGGTATAGGTAATTCAGTAAGGATTGCATTCAGTCATTGGATAGTATAGTCATTTTGATAATATTGTTCTTCCAATCCAGGAACATGGCATATCTTTCCATCTGTGTCATCTTTGATTTCTTTCATCATTGTTTTATAGTTTTCAGATTATAGATCTTCTGTTTCCTTATGTAGGTTTATTCTTAGGTGTTACTCTTTTTGATGCAATGATAAGTGAGATTGTTGCCTTAATATCTCTTTCTGATCTTGTGTTGTTAGTGTATAGAAATGCAGGAGGTTTCTGTGTATTAGTTTTGTATCCTGCAACTTTACTGAATTCATTGATGAGCTCTAGTAGTATTCTCGGGCATATTTAGGATTCTCTGTGTGTGATACCATCTCAGCTACAAGCAGGGACAGTTTTACTTTGTTTCCAACTTGTATCCCCTTTTTCTTCTCTGATTCTTATGGCTAGGTCTTCCAAAACTGTTGAATAAAAGTGGCAAGAGTAGACATCCTTGTCTTGGCCTTGATCTTAGAGGAAATGCTTTCAGCTTTTCACTGTTGAGAATGATGTTATCTGTGTGTTTGTCATAAATGGCCTTTATTATGTTGAGGTAGGTTCCCTCTGTGCCCACTTTCTGGAGAGTTTTTATCATAAATGAGTGTTGGATTTTGTCAGGAGCTTTCCCTTGCATCTATTGAGATGATCATCTGGTTTTCTTCAGTTTGTTAGTGTGGTATATTACACAGATTGATTTGTGAATATTGAAAAATCTTTGCATCCCTGGGATAAATCCTACTTGATCATTGTTGAATTCAGTTTGCTAGTATTTTGTTGAGAATTTTTGGATCTGTGTTTATCAGTGATACTGGCCGTGATTTTCTTTCCTGTGATATCTTTTCCTGGTTTTGGTATCAAGGTGATCTGGCCTCTTAGAATGAGTTTGGGAGTTTTCCTTTCTCAGGAATATTTTGAAATATTTTCTGAAGGACAGATGTTAACTCTTCTCTAAATGCTTTCTGTAATTCACCTGTGAAGCCATCTGTTCCTGGACCTGTGTTTGGGAGCTTTTGGTTTTTTTAATCACGGTTTCAGTTTCATTATTTGTTATTGGTCTGTACATATTTTCTGTTTCTTCCTGGCTCAGTCTTGGAAGATGGTGCCTTTCTAAGGCTTTGTCCAGTTCTTTTAGGTTATGCCTTTTATTGGCAGACACCTGCTTACAGTAGTCTCTTGTGATCCTTTGTATTTTATGGTGTCTGTTATAACTTTTCCTTTTTCATTTCTAATTTTATTGATTTGAGCCTTTTTCATTTTTTCCTTTTCTGGTTAAAGGTCCATCAATTTTCTTTATCTTTTCAAAGAACCAGGCTTTAGTTTTATTGATCTTTGCAATTATTTTCTTCATCCCTGTTTCATTTATTTCTGACCTGATCTTTATGATTTCTTTCCTTCTACTTTTTTGGTTTGTTTTCTGAAGTAAGATTGTCTTGCTTTGAACTTCCTTCTTGAAACTGCTATTGCTGCTTCATGTCGGTTCTGGATCGTCGTTTTCATTTTCACTTGTTTCTAGGTTTTTTGCCTGTTCAAAATAAAATAAACTTGTAGTCTACTTTTATTCCTCTGAATGTTTTTAGTTTTCTTATTGATTTAGTATTTAACAGTATGTCTTTGATTTGCAGATATATGGAGTCTGGGAGTGATCCTTTTCATGCTGGTGTGTGGGCAGCCACCCTTCCAAGAGGCCAATGACAGTGAAACGTTGACCATGATCATGGACTGCAAGTACACAGTGCCATCCCACGTGTCCAAAGAGTGTAAGGAGTAAGTGCAAATAATGAAAGTACATGTGCATCTTCGTTCATTTTAACTTTTGAACCCTTTTAACCTTCTACTCTTGGTAAGGGTGTTCTGGGAGTTAACCCCAGAATATGATTTGAAATTTAACGTTGGAGAACATAATGTGTTAGTCTGTGTTTCAAATAAGCTAGTTTTCAAGAAACGCATTATATGCCTCCTCGGCCTCCAGGACTGGTGGGTTACTTTCACTTGAAGAATTGCAGTAAGAACTACTTTCTGTTTTTGCTCCTGGAATTATTTAAAGCTCCAGAGAAGAGTTAGGGGATTTGCTTTCCTGAAATAGACTGTCAACACACCTTTTTTGGGTTTACAAAGTGTGCCTCATTTTATTCTTGTACTCCTCCCTGCGGTTGACTAAGAGCTCTGTTTGGTTCGTGTGACTATAGGAAGAGTACATGCAAGCTGATTATTTGGGATTTAAAGTACTATATATAGCACTGTGATGTATATAGTGATAAATTCATAATGAAATAAAAGAACTGTTGGAAGTTCAGTATTTCATTACTTTAAAGTTTTTAGTTTCTCCCATCATTATTTTTATATGAAGGAAAGTCTGATAGTTTGAGGAATCTTCTCTGCAAGTGGATCCCTATCTTAGGCCATAGTTAAGAACTTAGGAATTCAAACTCTCGAGATTCAAATACTAGTTTCTCCGTTTACTACTGATGTGAGAATGGTGGAACCTGCCTTACAGGGTTATTGTGGAAATGAAATGAATTAATGTATATAAAGCTGTAGCTGAGTCTTAGCACATAAGTAGCACTCAGGATGAGTGTTGGTGGTGAGTACCACCGTCGCCATCCTTATGCCCTGACTGCCACTGTTCTCTGTCCCAGGAAGCAGGCTGCTGTCTGTGGCTGTATGTTGTGTGTGTGTGTTAGATGTTTGTCTTTCAGGAGTGTCTTCATAGCCCCTTCTGAGAAAAAACAGAGTAAGGTATTTTTATGATGACATATATCATTCAGAAGAACGGATAAAATGTATATGTGATAAAGTGAGCACCTTTGTACCCAGTAGCCAGCTCAAGAAAAGAAACAGTTCTAATATTTTAGAAGCCTCTTCTTGGCATCTCCTTCTCAGAGGGATTATCTTTAAATAATCATAGGACCAGTTTCTCCTTTTTCCTGTGTCAGTTTTGCTGAGTTTTGTTTTTTAAGGAACTTACCATTTTATCTAAATTATCACATTTCTTAGCCTCAAGTATTCATAACATCCTCTACTTATATTTTTAAAGCCCATAGACTAGTGGGTTTGCTGTCCTTTTTTCATTCTAGTATTGACTTTTTTGCCTTCTTCTATTTTTGCTTTCTCTGTTTTTGTCTTGATCAGGCCTGCCTGATGTTTGTTCATTTTAATGTTGCTAAGAGCTGTCTTTTGTTTTTCTTGATTTACTGTTGTATTTTTTTGCTTGTTTGTTTTATGCTACTGATATTCTTTTGTCGTGTTGTTTCCTGCTACCTACTTAATGGGCTAGTTCTTTTTTCCATTTTCTTACGTTGACTATTCCATAAATTTTTCTTTTCTAATGTAGTAGTTCAGCACCGTTTTACCTGCATCCCGCTAGTTTTGATTTATAGTCCTTTTGTTATTCAGTTCTGATTGTTGTCTAGTTTCCATGTGTTTATCTAACCCATTACTTTTAGAAGGATATTTTAAATTTCCAAATGTGTAAGAGTTTTACTGATCAGCTTTTTGTTATTCATTTCTAACTTAATTGCGTTGTGATCTAAGGCTAGAGTCTATATGGTACTAGTTTTTATTAAATTGGTAAGGCTTGCTTTTGGATTAGCATGGAGTCAGTTTTTGTAAATAATCCTTTTATTCTGGAAAAGAGTGTACACTTTCTAATTGTTGGGGTCAGACTTCTTTATAAATCCTTAAGACTAAGCTTGTTAATTATACTGTTCAAAATTATTTAAATCCTTTCCTAGTTATTTCACTGCTTAATCTACCACTTGGTGAGATATTCTTCCACTGTGTAGAAAGGTATCATAAGCAAATAAAAATATTTATTACCCCCATTAATACAACACACTCAGCTTATTATTTTGTACTTGGAAGTCTGTCAGTTTTTGCTTTTGGTGTTTTGGGGGGAATAGTATTACATCCAGACAAGTTGAAAACTGTTGGGTCTTCCTGGTGAGTTGAACCTTTGCATCACTGTCTCTCTAACAATGCTTTGGGCCTTACAGTCAGTCTGTGTCATCTAGTTGTAGCTGATCACACCAGTCTTCTTTTGGTTAGCAGTCATGTGCTATATAGTTTTCCGTTCTTTAAATCTTTTATTGTCTGGTTTTTAGGTACATATTTTGTTTTAGCAACTAGGAGCTAGAATTTTGATTGATACCATCTAACCATGTGAGCATTTTGTCTTTTAGTTGGAGAGTCATTCGATTTATTATTGTACTCACTGATAGATGGAGATGTATTTGAAGTCTGCATTCTTAATTTGCCATCCTGTCTTTAAGTTCTCGCAGTGGAACTTTGTTTCCATTGCATTTTTTTTTTTTGATTGGGAGGTCAGGTTTCTTGTAAGTTATAGTCCCCACACAAAGAATTTGTATTCGCTTTCCTCCTGGTTACCCAGGGGCATTTCCACCCTGAAACCTCTTAAAAGTAACCTTTTCACTGTGTGTACCACACAGATTTAGTGTCATTAATTTGGACCACAAACCTGTGTGAGGACCAGCTTGTACCTAGAAGTTCGTAGAAGAAACTCCCCTGTCCCCCTCCACAGCAGTGTTGAGGCAGGCAGGTTTCCATCTTGACGTCTTAGCAGGAGACGTGTTTCTCACCTCTCATTCCTCCTCACGCTGAAGCTGGGTCCCAGCTCTTTGCTATGTTCTGGTTGTACTTCTCACCTTCGGGAGGCTCTGCACAATCATTATATTCTGCGTATATTCTGCTTTGAGTTACTCAGTGCAGAAGCAGGAAAAATCTGAACAAGGCCAGCTTTGTCATTTGCTCCCAAGAGTCTTACTTTTACTCTATTTTTACTTGCTGAGTAGTTCGTCCATCTCTCCGTCCTTCTATCTTTTCTTCCCTTCCTTCATCCTTCCTTCCTTCTTGCCAACACAATGCCCTTAAACAGAATATATGTCTAAAGGTAGATGACACTTCGGTCGCTTTGATCAGGATGGTCATTCATTCTTCTGGAAACAAGTTAGCTCAGCACCCTGCTCTGTGTTGCTGGCTGTTGTATCGGGTTCTGGAGCCACTGCCCAGTTAACTCAGGGGCAGATGTTGATGTCTCGTGTTAATCCTAGATGATAGGAAACTGCATTTGTGTGTTTGGCTTCATTCTATCTGGTGGTTACGATTTTTTATTCTGTGAATCTGATGGCACCAAATTTGCTTCATTCCCATCAGCCCCACCATCAGCACTGGCGAACCTAATGAAATTGATGGTATAAGTTTAGGAAACAGTTTTGAAAAATACAGTAGCTCACCATTACTCATCCCTGCCAGGACTTTGCTTTAACAATGGACTTACCTTCCTTTCCAGCCTGATCACACGAATGCTGCAGAGAGATCCCAAGAGGAGGGCCTCTTTAGAAGAGATTGAAAACCATCCTTGGCTTCAAGGAGTGGACCCTTCCCCAGCCACGAAGTATAACATCCCGCTCGTGTCGTATAAAAACCTGTCAGAAGAGGAGCACAACAGCATCATCCAGCGCATGGTGCTCGGGGACATAGCGGACCGCGACGCCATCGTCGAGTATGTCGGCGCTCGCCAGCACAGGGCCGAGGGGCTAGGGTTCTTGGGCTGGGCCCTTTATTTTATAAAATAAGATTGTCTTAAAGTTTTGTTAATTTATTTATTTTTGGCTGTGCTGGGGCTTCGTTGCTGCGTGGGCTTTTCTCTGGTTGCAGAAAGCAGGGGCTGCTCTCTCGTTGAGGTGCATGGGCTTCTCAGATGGTGGCTTCTCTTGTTGAGAGCGCAGGCTCCAGGACTCTTGGGCCCAGGCTCAGGAGCTGCGGTGCATGCCTTGCTCCGAGGCATGTGGGGCCTCTGGATCAGGGAAGGAACCCGGGTCTCATGCATCAGCAGGCAGATTCTTTACCTCTGAGCCGCCAGGGAAGTCCTGGGCTCGCTCTCACTGTGTCCGGGCCTGTGGACGTGGTGTAACGGCTGGAGTTCCCAGTGGGCAGGGCTTACGTCACTTATCTCTGGAGCTCCTGGCCCCGGGCCTGGCTCATGGTTTTGTTGTCTTTTGCTTTTATTTTTTGTGCTAGTGAACGAGCAAACCGTCGCTAGTGGTGTCAGTGGGTCCTGTGGCTGCTCTCCCTTCTCACAGAGGTGAATTGGAGCAGACTGTTTTGTGTCCTGGTAGCTGCGCTGTCCATTGCTGGGTCCTCCTAACTCCTGGGTCTCCCTCTGGTCCCCACAGGGAAGCAGGGGCAGCACCCCAAGTTCTTGAAATCAGGAGTTGGCCTGTCTGTCGTCGCACATTTTCATAAGTAAGGGTGTAGGGGCCCACAGCCAAGCCCGTCTGTGTGCACGTTACCAGAGTCATCGTGAGAAGGACCATACGACGTAATGAGACTTAGAAGATTTTACTGTCTGGCTTTTTAGAGCCTTTGCTACAGTAACCTGGAGCCCATGAGATGCACACATTAGTTATATTTTTTAAAAACCAAAGCCAGTTTTTTATAAACTATGAAGTTTGAAATCAAGGATAATATAAAGATACAGTTGCTTTAACAATGATTCATTTCTCTAAGAGGTCCTGTCTAAAAATATGAAGTGTTTTGCCAAGTCAAAAGTAATTTAATTCGTTGGGTGAAACAGTTGAGGATGATGGAACGAGGATATACTCTGGGGGGCTGCCCTCAAGGGGGCCACTCTGGCCTGGCTGAGTGCTCCGACCCAGGTGTCTGACTGCCGGGAAGAGGCGGATGCAGGCTGGATGTACCACTGCAGCGGGCGGGCTGTCAGGCTCAGCTCCCGGGTCTGGTCCATGAGAAGGGTGGTGTCTTTATAAAGGATGTGCATCTTTAGGGTGTACTGGAAAGAAGAATTTATAAGAATAAACTCAGGCTCATGGTTTTGGTTTAAGTACAAATATCTGCAGGTTTCTGAGTGTGTTTTGAGTTTTCACAGATTGACCCGCAGCTACTGAAATGACCTAAACAAATGGAGAAGAGCAGGACACTTGCTCTTTTTGCCAAGGATACTCACTGTAGGAATGTGTAGAGAATGACTTTTCACTTTTGAGTGGATAAAAGGCTGTTTGCATCTCCTTGAATTGGCTTGAATCTTAAATAAATACATGCAGTGGAGTCCTGTAGAACTGTTTAATTTAGGTAAATTCAATTATAAATCCAAAAGGAGGGACAATTTGAAGCCTCAGGTCTTCCCAGCTGTTCTCAGGCTAGTCTTGCCTGCTGCCCACATTATGAGCAGCTCCTCATTGTAGGATGCTTGCCGAATTCAAAGACACATTTGTCCATCCCCTTAAGACAAGCCCACAGCTTTATCTGGTGCTCAGTTGAGGAAACCCTCCGAGAAGCCATTCTGGTCCCAGATTTCCCCTCGATGTCTGGCTTCAGCATCTCTCCACGTGGCCCTGGCTGCCCTCCTGAGCTGCGGCCCCACCGTCTGTTTTATGGGGAGCAGCCCCTGTATTGCCTTCCCAAGTGCTCCTTGTGTAAGTTCACTAATACACAGGGGCCTGAACAGCAGCATCGTGTGTTTCCGGGCCTTGTGGATCCTCGGTCGTACACCCCTCCAGTGTCTATCCACGGCGGGCGGGGGACGGGGGCGCTGGCTGCCCAGTGGGCATGTGCCCAGCAGTGCCAGCCACATTGAGGACTCAGCACTACTTTTGAGGTGGACGTACCAATTTTATTTTATTCATAAATTTTATTCAAAGAAGGGGCTAATAACATGCTTTCAATAGATTAGTCATGCGTTAGTGTCTGAAAATGCCAGGAAATACCTAGTGTAAAAGGAAGAGCTTTTTCTAATTTTTCTCACTGATACTCGTGTTTGAGTGCACATTCATATAACTCAGTTCATAATTCTGTTGGAAGCAAGTAAGCCACTTTAGTAAACTTGACGGACATTAAATTTTTAGATAATGTATACATTCTTAGAAAGTTCATTATCTTTTCTTAAGCATCTAAAACTGACACCAGCTCAGTTGCCATCAGCATTTTGGGTTTTTCCTACTAACCGAGCATTTTTATGCAGTTGTTTCTTAGAGTTTTAAGAATGATCTACTACCAGCTTTAGTTTTTTTTTCGCCTTTTGTGGGGTTCCCCCCCACCCCTATAATTTTAAAGAATTCCAGGTCCTTGGATTTCATTTGGTTTTACTTAAAAAGCAAAAACTCAGTTGTGTTGTGCAAAATCAGACCTGCTAATGCGGCTTCTGCTCTCTCTCCCTTCCTTCCTCAGGGCCCTGGAAACCAACAGGTACAACCACATCACAGCCACTTACTTCTTGCTTGCTGAAAGGATCCTGAGGGAAAAGCAAGAGAAAGAAATACAAACCAGATCTGCAAGCCCTAGCAACATCAAGGCCCAGTTTAGGTGAGAAAAAAATCTTCACTGATTTTAGTAAGTTACCGTTTTGAAATAGCCACCTTTTCCTCAATGTTTCCTAAGTCTGGGGCGAGAGGATGAAGCAGTGACAGCCTCGCTGAGAGGCCCCGTGTGGGCTCCCCACGGGAGGGAGGGGCCGGGGTCCTTAATCACCGGGGCCGCCCTCCTCTCCTGGGCTCCGCGGGGACATGGGCTGTAGCTGCTGGCCTGGCTGCGAAGACGTCTGTGCAGAAGCGGCTTCAAGCTAGGGGGTGTCTGTCGCTATTTCTGTTCAACTCTTCCAGATCTGACATGTAGAGATGTGTCATTTTCTTTTAAGTTTTATTACGGGAACAAGGCTGGGTTTTCCCTCAGTATCTGGAATAATTTTAGAAAGCCTACGGGGCCTCTCTGTGGCATGATGTTATCTCAGGATCGCAGGAATATGACAGATCAGCTAGTTGATTTATTAGCTACTTCACCTTGGGAGTTCATCTAACCTCTGACTTGGCTTCCTCATCTGTGAAATGGGTGGAATAATGCTCTTTGCTCCTTGGGGGTGTCATTGGGATAAACAAATTACTATCTGTGCGAGGTGGTCTGAACCGGCCTGTGTGTTCGCTGTCGCCGTTGTGGGCGTCCCCGCCGCGTCATCTTCGGCAGAGCAGGGGCCGCGCGCGTCTCCGCTGTGTTTCCCTTCCCTTCCTTCCCCAACTTTTTCCTGCTCCTCCTCTCCCGCTACCTGCCTACTCTTCTTTTTCTTCTACCATATTAGCTTTCCATTTAATATCAAAACTTGGGAAGGGTTACAAAAGGGTTACTTTTGTCACCATTATGAAAATTTATTTAGAATTTATCTTTGTTCAGATAAAATAATGAAATTATAGTGGAATTAATAGTGATTCAGAAACAGAAGGATGCTCTTGATTCTTAGTAATTCTCTACTTGTACATCTAACTATATATGAACATATGTGTATGAATATGTAATAATAAATTACTGTTTTAAAGAAGAGTACCATTGGATTTTAAATTACTTGCAGTCAGCTTGCCACGGGTAGGTTGTTGCTTGGGGTGGCGCGACAGAGAAGAGACAAGAAAACATTCCTGGGTGACCAAAGACTAAATATTTGAAGTTTAGTTTAACTGGAAGATGAATTTGGTAGCTTCATTTATATCCTGGATGTTTTCTTGCATAACGAAAACCAGGCACTCTGTCTGATGTCAGCTTGGGAAAGGACTGGGCCCCAGGGAAGGTGGGAACCTTGCACGTGGGACAAACCAGGAGGAGGTCAGTGAGCGGTTAGGGTCAGCCCAGCCCTGACCCGAGCCCTCCTGTGTGAAGAGCAGCATCACCGCGGGCCTGGGCTGGAGCCACTCCAGTGTTTGGGAGAAGGGAACATTTGCAATTGAACTGTTTTATTTTCAGTGGGACAGAACTCAATCTAAAATTGATCAGACAGGTAAATGAATTAAAGTGGCTTTACTTTATTATAGAAATTACACAGCCAGCAGTAGCTATAAAGAAGTATCAGCGCCTTCCATGCAGTCTCCTTTTACCCAGCTGGGGATTAGGGAGTGGAGGTGCTGTGGGGCCTGTCCTCCTCCTGGGCCCTGGCCTGCTGGCATGTGGTAGATGTCTGCTGACTTGCCTTGTCTTCATTGTCAAAACCCCGGACCCTAACTCAGTTCCATTGCTGGGTGCGCCTCAGGCTCAGGGTGACCTGTGCAGAAACGTGGCCTGAGACAGGAGGCTGGTGTTAAGCGGCTGAGTTAGCTGTGGGTCCCTGGGTCCAGCCAGGGAAGGCCTGCCTGGAGAGGGTCCATTCTTTGTGTCCTGCCAGCATAGGCTGGAAACACGTGCCCTCTGCCTGTACGAGAGCCTTGAGAGGTCCTCCAGGAGCCGACCCTGTCCGTGGGAACTGTGCCGTCGGTGCAGCTCGTTGACGATTCTTGGTAGCAAGCTTTCTTGTCTCTCGTTAAGATAAGCTGTGATTTTCTCACAGTGTCATGCTTATTTAGTCTAGCACAGCATTGGACCCGGATATGTTCTTCATAGATGTGAGCTATTTAACCATCTGATAACTCATGTAAATAAGAACCATTGGTTCAGAGTGATGGTGGAGTGGCCGGTACAGCTGCAGGGCTTTGCCTCTTGTTTCCGGGTGGGTTCTGTTGTGGGGGGAGGAGAGAATCCCCTCCAGTCTTTGCCCCGCCCCCCTCGAGAGGCCTGGCTGTGGCTCTGGGGGGTCTGACGTGCCTCCCACCACAGGGCCACCCCAGTGTTTGCTAGGGTGACATTTTGAGTGGTTGCTCTTTGAGGAATATATCCTGAAAGGAATGTTGGGTGCCATTTCTCAGGGCCCAAGGCTCACCTGGAGTTGGCACAGTTGTGTCGTGAGGACAGAGGACTTGTCCAGAGACGCTGCTTGACCTCAAAAACATTGAACACTCAGCTTCTGTAAACTACCAAGCAGTGAGCAGCAAACAGGCCCACTCCATCCTTGAGAGGAGGAAGCTCTGAGCTGGGGAAAAGAGGTCTGCAGTAAACGCCTATGGGTTCTTGTAAAGCTACAGCTTGGATGGGTTTTACGTCTGGGATAGCAGTTGGTGGGAAGCGCAGTGTCGGTCTAGCTGTGGCTGTTGCAGTGTCTCTGGTGTCTCTTCTCCTGGGCAGAGGGCCCTTGAGAGTTGCAGATGTTTATTCAAGAGAGGCTAGAGACCTCACTTTCAAAAGTTGTCCTTGGGCTACCAAGCAGTGTTCTTACTACTTGGGTGACTCTGGATTGGGAGTAAAATCAAAGTTCAAATAACAGTAGATTTTGCTGTGCAGAACTCCTGTGTGGTCATTAAAAAATATATATAGAGAGAGAGAGAGAAAGAGAGAGAAGGAGCTTATGGGGTGCATAATTTAATTGCTGAAGAGATTTATATGTGCCAGTATTCACTGACTTTGCTCATCAGTAGTTTAAATCCATTAAACTATTTTTATTTTTTTACACACCAACTTTTTACACCACCCTGTAAAATCTGGAGGACTAGAAATTGCAGGTGAATTTTTTAGCAATAATATATACCTACAAAGATTGTGATCTAAGACCAGAAGGAGCAGAACCTGTGTTCAGGTTTGACTCTGGCGATAACTCCCTTGCACTTTTAAAAAGGCTTTTCTTGTGGTGTAAAACACTTATGTAGAAGAGATGTTTGCCCCCTTCTGACAGCTGTGATGAAGTTCTCATTTGGTCACGAAGCCCGAACCTCAGCCCCATGTGAGCACATACTCTAGTGTCCTCGCAGTGCCTTCAGGATGTTGAGAGTTTGCAGGGCTGCTGCTGCTTTTTGTTGCTTTCGTTTTCTTCATGTCTGTGGCTTTCCTCCCAGTGTTTTATATATAAGGTACTTGAGTCAAGTCTACGTATTATTTCATAGCTTTTCCTTTTTTTTTCAATATAGGCAGTCCTGGCCAACCAAAATTGACGTGCCCCAGGACCTTGAGGATGACCTCACGGCCACTCCTTTGTCCCACGCGACTGTCCCTCAGTCTCCTGCCCGGGCCACCGACAGTGTCCTCAACGGGCACAGGAGCAAAGGCCTATGTGACTCGGCCAAGAAGGAGGACCTCCCCGAGCTGGCGGGGCCCGCGCTGTCCTCGGGGCCACAGGCCGGCCTGAAGCCCGCGGCCAGTGGGCGGAAGTGCCTGTTCCGGGTGGAGGAGGATGAGGAGGAGGACGAGGAGGACAAGAAGCCCATGTCCCTCTCGACCCAGGTGGTGCTGCGCCGCAAGCCGTCCGTGACCAACC
>NW_011494743.1:5741888-5742048 GCF_000754665.1 Bison bison bison | reverse complement strand
CAACAGGGCCGAGACCCTGCCGCCAAAGCTGAGCCGCCTCAAGATGAACATCGCCTCCCCGGGCACGGTGCACAAGCGCTACCACCGCCGGAAAAGTCAGGGCCGCGGCTCCAGCTGCAGCAGCTCGGAGACCAGCGACGACGACTCGGAGAGCCGCCGG
>NW_011494743.1:5731873-5741650 GCF_000754665.1 Bison bison bison | reverse complement strand
CCAGCGTTAAGGTCCAGTAGAAGTCTGACTGGAACATGTGCATTGGCTCCGCCGGCGGTGCGGCGTCTGCCCCGGCAGGGGGCGGCATGAAGTTCTTCTCTGACCACGTGGTGGACACCACCGCGGAGTTGGACCGGATAAAGAGCAGGAACCTGAAAAACAACGTGCTCCAGCTACCTCTGTGCGAAAAGACCATCTCTGTGAACATCCAGCGGAACCCCAAGGAGGGGCTGCTGTGCGCCTCCAGCCAGGCCAGCTGCTGCCACGTCATCTGAGCTCGGTGTGCCTCCTGCTCAGAGCGGCCAAGACCGGCTCACTCCACTGGTCCCCTTTCGGTTTTACTCTCTTAAAGCCACAGTTATTTATTACTTTCTTGTTGTTCGCCTGACGACGTGACAAATGCATGGTCTTTGTGCATGCTGCTAGACACTACTTTTCTTTTCCAGCTGAAAAGTCTCGTGTCATTTTTACATTTATAATTTTAATGTGGATGATCAGGATTAAATTAAAATGTATATTTGGAACCTAATATCCATGGAGCACTTAGAAATTTGATGTTCTGCACTTAACTTAGAGAAAATGCTTTTCCTTGTGAAAAATCTAAATTCCCGCCCCGACCTTCAGTGACATGGGAACTCCGTGCTCTGAGGCATACTCTGGTGTCTGAGACAGAACCAAAGCAATAACCTTGTGATGCCGATAGGCCTGGAGCCCGCAGGCGTGGGGTGCCCAGCCTCCAGGGCCTGTGCGGAGCAGAGTGCAGCAAGCGTCTGCACTGACAACCGTAAAACCATGATTTCAGCATAACCCACACCTGTTTGTCTTAAGCTATAGTGTGAAAACAGTTTGGGCTCTTAAAATTTAACTGAAAAAGATGTTCTTGTTTTGTACTAGGTGAGAAAGTACGTAGATTCATTAGGCAGCTTCCTCCGCAGTGGTCAGTCGCAAGCAGACAGTCTCATTTTGTAATGTGGTAACGTGAACTGAAGATGTCTCAACTTGACTTCTAGAGTGTGTGTCTGTCTAACAGAACAAAAGGATGCTTGGTGTAAATTCCCTTGAGGAGGGCGTACCCCAGGCTTCCTGGACAACCATGTAGGTAGAAGAAACGCTAGGGCCTAAATAACGTGGAAGCAAAGGTGTTGGCAAAGTCAAAACCCCATTAAAAAAAAAAATTTGGCATTTGATTTTAGGACTTTGATAATTAGGTTGTCTGTTGGTAACTTCCATTCTTTTATGTCCTTTAGCTCAACTACCTATGGGAATTGGCTGATTAAAAAGATTAAAACTGTTGAATACACAAACAGCCAACAAAAATGCACAAAGCCTGCTTTGTTTTTTCTTTTTGTTTTTTGCTGGAAGTGTTTTTTACCTTACCTTCCTGCCAGAACAATAATCAAAGAACTCTTGCTTTAAAACTACTCCTGTACAAGACTACTCTTGACCAGATAATCATCTTTCGTGGCTTTTATCTTGTAGGACACAGTATCATTTTGGGAAGGGGCGAGATGCTACTTTTTCTTGCTGTGCCCAGAGGGTCTTAAAAGCAGCGCTTAGTGACATTGGTTATAGGACGTGGCCGGTCCCTCTGGCTTTCGCACGCTCCCCAGCGTCCCGTCCTGTCTGAGTGACGGTTGTCTGGTCTGTAGAGTGGGCGGAGCAGCGAAGGACAGCATTCCACTGGTCGCGGTTTCTCCAAGTGTACACCGACTCTGCTACTTTAGGATTCATGTATTTTACTCGGAACTCTGAATTTCACAGTATGCTTACTAACCTAAGTAAAGATGATACTCAAAATACCTATTTTACTTTCTAGACCTAGACTAGATAACGTTTTAAGCTACAGCTCTAGTTCATTGTGATGTTTATAATTGAAAGCTATGAGAATAGATGTGTGGGTGAAGCCATAGAACATATTTGCTTGAAATTTATTGAGCAGGGATCTTATAAAGGGCCAGAAATAAGATGTGTGGTTCACATAGATAGTGAGCGTAACATCTGTATTAAACGTCAGAGAGAAGTTTATAAAGGGCATTGGCAATAAACTCTTTGTTGCAGCTGTTTTCCAAGTAATGTAAATACTTTTTCCTGTGATTATGTATAGCCTTGGAATGGCACCTTTTAACTAACCCGTATGTGTTTGGTTTTCAATCGTTTTTTATATTCAAATGTATATATGGTGCTCACTTTTAGGATCAGCAGTGTTGACCATTATGCTGCATAGCTGTATCATAGCCTTACTAGTCGTGTGTGGTTGGTTGGCCCTCTGGGTAGACAGATGTTAGTCTGCGTGGCGTCTTACCCCTTGTTCATCAGTGAATGACTGTGCATGTGTTGTATGTCATAGTATATTGTCACATAAAAGGGAGGGAGCAAATAACCATTATGTTAAGATAATATTGGACCAAATGACTTACTTGCTCTAAACAGTTTCTTGTACCCCTTAACCTGTCTTCAGAAGTTGCAGAGTTACAGTAGTGTGTAAATTAAATATTGTGGAAAAACAATTAGTCTTGTATTTTCTGTGTGTGTGTGTGTATATATATATATGCATTATATATATATATAAAATTATGTACTTCTGGCAATTCTATCTGTATTTAAAGTTGTGACAATCTTGACACCGATTTTAAGAATAGCCGTGAGACTGAATCAAATTAAAGATGTCCCTTCCAAGTTAGAATCGATGTGTGTTAAGAGGGTACAGAATTATCAGCTGATTTTGGCTGGTTGCTTCCACTGCTGGTTGATTTTCCTCATTGTATAAACATTGACAGGTATGTGACAAATGGGAAAAAACAAAGTCCAAATAATAAAGTGGCATATTGGTGTTCAGCAATATAAACTGTCCCATGTTCTGTTTCTTCTCATGAGCGCAGCTGTGTGTAGCCCTGGCCTGGGTTAGACTGACGCTCTACATGCTGTGTGCGCGCCTGCTTCGCCAGATGTGACTGGAAAAATGCGATCGTGACTGTTCTCACTTTAAACTCGTGACCACAAGTCTCAGGTGGGTGTCAGGACTGTCCCTTAGTTAAACTGTATTTCCCCAGTTACCTGCTTTCTTCACTCGACCAGTCACTATCCTCCCGATAAGTAAACCAGAGCAGCTGTAAGCGCCCCGAGCCCCCGTCTCTGTCTGCCGCCTTGCTGTGTATTCGCGCCTTGCCGTGTATTCGCGCGCCCTGTTGTCCACTTGTCCGGCCCTTCTTCCGGTGGGGTGATTCCGAGGCAGCCCTGCCTCTTGCCCGCGCAGATGCACAGGCGTCAGGGCGTCAGACCCGAGTACGTCGCCATTCTTTTTTTCGCCTTGCACCATCAACCTTCGCTTTTCCACTGGATCGTTCTAACAGCAAACAAACACGATTTTATCCCCCTTTCGTGTTTCTGCTCTCCCTCTAGCTGTTGTCCCTTTTCTCCTTCCATTCTCCTCTCTGAACCCTTCCAGCCAGGCAGGACTGCTGTCCCTGTACCAAAACTGCTTTGCTCAAGGTCAGCAGTGACCTCCTCCCTGTGCTAAACCCAACAGTCAATTTTTAGAAACAGCTTTGAGATGTAATCCACATACCACATAATCCACCTATTGACATTGTACAGTTCAGTAGATTTTAGTAAATTAGAAGAGTTGGGCAACCATAAACCCAAAAAGAAACCTTGTACCCTTGAGCACATTCTCCCTTTATCCTCAACTTCCAGCCCAGCCTCAGCCAGACAAACCCTGATCCAGTGGTGAGTTCCAGTCCCATGTTAGCGTTTAATGAGCACTCGTCCTTGCAAACTCTGCATTGCTCAGGACCCGACTTCTTGCTGCTCTTCAGTCCGCTAGCTCCACAGTCTCCCAACTGCTAAACTCGGAGTACCGCAGGATTCAATTCTGGATCTTTTCTATATCTACACAGAGTCTCTTGATGATCCCATTCAGCTTTGTGCTGACAGAAAACCCGAAATACATTTAGCCCACATCTCTTGACAGGAACGCCAGATTCCAACTACCCATGTGATTTCTCTCCTTAGATGCATCTGATAAGCACCTCAATTTGTACAACTTCCGAACGCCTTCCTAATCCCCCTCAAATCTTTACCCTTTCCTAATGCTTTCCATCTCGTAAAACACAACTTTGAACCTTCATTTGTTCTGCACAAGTCAAATATCTTGGTGTCAACACTCACTGTCTGATCCCAGCATCTAATCCATGAGCACATCTTATTTATCATCCAAATGTTGACACCTCCCTGCCACCACTTCTAACGTTCTGCTCCGTGACACCATCAGTACTCGCCTCTAAAGAGTTTCGCCAGTTTTGCCCTTGTCTCTCTCCTCCATTCAGCACTGTGAGTGATCCTTCTAAAAGCTAAATCGTGGCATGTTTTAAAAGGTGTTTAATTTACAAATATTTGAGGATTTTCCACATAAAGTTCCTAATTTCTAGTTTAATTGTTTTAGTCAGAAGTTGTCCTTTGTGTAACTTAAATTTTTTACATTTACTTAAATTTGTTTTATGGCCCCGCTCCTGGCCTGTCTTGGTGAACGCTGACGTGAGTGCTTGAGGAGTCCTGCTGTTGATACAGTGTTCTGTGTGTTCTGTCAGTAATTAAGTCGGTTGACAATGGTATTCATGTCTTCCACATCCTTACTGATTTTCTGCCCCATATAAATTACCAAGACAGGAGTGTGGACGTCCAACTGCAGTGGTGGCTTTGCCTGTTTCTCCTTTTAATTCTACCAGTTTCAAGTTAAAATTTTGAAGCTCTGTTGTTAGATTGAAGATTGTTGTCGTCTTGATGAATTGATCCCTTTCATCATTAGAAAGTGTTCTTCTTTATTCCTAGTGAATAATTCTTTATCCTGGAGTCTGCTTTGTGTGATGATAGAGCCGTTCTCTCTCTTTTTTTAACTTAGGGTTAATAACCCTATCTGTATCTTTATATTTAAAATGAGAATTTTGGGGTTTTTTTGGCAATCTTTTTATAAAAAGCATGTAGTTGGGTCTTGCTTTTTTGGTCCAGTCTGCAAGTCTTTGCCTTTGATTTAAAGTAGAGGTCCCCAAACCCTGGGCCACAGATGGGTACCAGTCTGTGGTCCTTTAGGAAAAAGGCCACACAGCAGGTGAGTGGTGAGCAAGCAAGTGCATTTGTTATTTATAGCCTGCCGCTCCCCATCGCTCACGCTACCTCCTGAGCTCTGCCTTTTGTCAGATCAGTGGTGACCTTAGATTCTCGTAGAAGTGTGAGCCCTACTATGAACTGCACACTCACAGGATCTAGGCTGCCTGCTCCTTACGAGAATCATCATCAAACCATCCCCCCTCAGCCTCCTCGCCAGTCTTTGGAAAAACTGTCTTCCACGAAACTGGTCCCTGGTGCCTGAAGGCTGGGGACCACTGATTTATTCAGACCAGTTAGCTTTAGTGTAATAGTAGGTGAGTGTAAATCTATCTTCTAATTGTTTTCTACTTGTCTCATCTGTTCTGTTTTTCTCTTATTTACTGTCTTCTTTTGGTTTAACTAGCACTTTTTATTGGCTAATTGGCTATATGCCTCTCAGTTTTTTTAGTGGTTGCTGTAGGAGTAGGGGTGTGTGTGTATTTTTTTTTTAAGGTAGACTGAGTTTATACAAATGTAATCTACCTTAAAATAATGCTCCTTATAGAACATAACGTTACAGCTCTACACTTCCATTTTTTTCCTCTTCTTTTGTTGTCAGTCATTTTATTTTTATATTTACACAGATGAGTTTGTTTTAGGCAGTTTTCTTTTTGAGAGATGAAACGGGGAATGTCTTATTGCCAAAATCTTTGTTGTTTCCATCACTCTTCATTTTCTTGTAAAAATCTGCATTTTGGTATCTTCCTTCTGCCTGTAGAACTTTAAATTTTTAATATTACAGGTCTGCTGATCGCTTTTGTCTGAAAACGTATTTTTACTTCACTTGTGAAGGATGTTTTCATTGGATATAGAATTCTAGCTTTTTCACTGCAGCGCTAATCACTGTGAATTTCACTTTGTTGAGTGCTGGATTTTGTACTCAAGTAAAAGGTGCTGGGTTTCATTTTGGCATGGGGTTATTTGGAGCTGTTCTAGTTTGGGTCTTGCATTTCAAGTGTTAGGACAGATCCAGAGGGGTCTTTTAGGACTGACTTGCCCACGACGGAGGCAGTGCCCTTCTGAGCAGTCCACCGAAGTTCTTTCCACCCTGACTGGGGAGCGTGAGCTTGTCCCAGCTTCGTGTAAGTTCTCAGTGTTGGTCAGCCTCCAGCTTCAGGTAATTTTCTACCTGAAAACATGTATTGATTGGCACTCAGTCATAGGCCACAGATTCTGGTGCTCGCTCACTCCTTGTGCAGCAGGAGACGCCAGACTTCAGGCCCCTTCTGCCCTCCAGCAGGGATTGGGTCCCTCAGAGCTGTGGGCCTGGCGAGGGATAGTTGAGAAGGGGATGGTAGGATCTGGTCTTTCTGGAGCTAATAGAAGCCAGGCGCATAGTGACCGCTGGGGAGTCACCTGTACTCCGGCCCTCTCTCTCCCAGCAGTGCTAAAGGTTGGCAAGTAAGAAGAGGAACAAACCAGAATCTTGGTCTTTGTGAGTTCATGATGCCCTTGGGGAAGAAACAGGGCTTTCAGTTAGCACCAGACGCCCATCTGAGATGGTGACATCTCAGGGCCCTGTTGTGAGGTGCTGTGAGAGTTCCAGGAATGGGGGGGTCAGGGAGGGGGTGCGGGAGGCAGAGGGGAGGAGGGCGGGGAGTGCAGAAGAGGAGCTGGGCAGGATTTGAGTCCAGGGTTCCTGTGTGAGCCACGGGGGAGAGAAGAACCACCCATTGTTCTCCTTGACTGCTTTATCCCTTCACAGGGACTCCAGAATTTGTGGATTGGGGGGCCTGGAAGAATCGGAGGACCTGGGGGCACGGCTAGAAAGAGTGTTGCTGGGTGGGAACACCGGCGTTCGGGCGGGAAGAAGGTGGAGTCAGCGCCCCACTCACTCCGGGAGCCCTGCTTATCAGAAGGGCCCTGTCTCGGTTTAATGCTCTGTTCTTAAATTATCTTGAGAGTCTTGACACTTTTTAAGAGGGCCTGTGCGTTCATTTTGCCCTGGGCCCTGCAAGTTACGTACCACGCCGAGGGGTTAGGTCTGTATTCTGCAGGTATGAAGGAGGGGGTCTCAGGCGCGAGGATGGGAGGCTTTGGCGAGAGCAGAGTCCCACAGAGAGCAGCCGAGGCTAGAGACAGAAGCCCGGGAGCCGCCTCCTGTGTGGGGCTGAGGAAGCCTGAGGACACCAGGAGTGGAGGCCACAGAGCAGGGAGCAGCAGGTGAGCGCCGAGGCCATGGCCGGCAATGGGGTGAGCAGGCTGGGCGGCAGCACTGCCCGAGGCGGAGCAGAGCTAGTGGGGCTGGGAGGGGCCGGGGTGGAACAGCGAGCGTGTGGGCGTTACTCTGAGCGCCCCCGGAGAGGGAGGGGAAGGCCGGCCGTGGGGGCACGGGGTCTGCCCGTGGGCACGGCGCTGATCTTCACCCCAGAGCCTGCCCCTGGGGCGCCTCCTGCTCAGGGACAGATGAGACGGTGGTTGACCTCTGACTTTCCAGAAGGCTGGGCCAAGCCCTGTTAAACCTCTGGGCTACGGGGTCCACTGTGAACCGCACTAGAGCTCCTACATAGCAGATTTCTGTGCATCTCATCACCTAATTCCTGAATTGTCCCAAATCCGGTGACACATGTGGTCCTGAGGGAAGCACGTTACCCTCGTGAAGAGAAGGATCTACACGCGGGGCGGGGAGACCTGGTCTCGCAACACGTCCTGGGGGTTCCAGCGGCTGAGGCTTCCCTGGGCCCCGCCATCTGGGAGCAGATGGCTGAGGAGCGGCTCTGGGCCTGGGAAGCTTGTGGTGTTGAGAAAGCAGTGCCTTGTTTTGGAGTTGTGTTCTGGGGTTGGAGGGACAGCAGCCACTGTCATTGGCTCCTCAGCTTCCCTTTAGGGTGGAAGCCCTTGTTTTCCATGTTTATAGCCAGACAGCTATGTAAAGGGCGGCGTGGAACTGTCTGCACCGTGATTTTCCTGGTACTGAGCGAATGACCGTCTTCACACCCTGGGCTGGCCATGCAGGCCTCTGCCTGTGCTGGGGGCGGGGCTGTCGCGCTCCCCCTGGAGCGTCCGCAGACCTGGACCTGGCAGGCTGTGCCTTCCCTGCGTCCTCCCACAGGAGGTGATGGGTAGCGGCAGGAGCCGTGTTTCCCTGTCCCCGAGGGAGTTCACCAGCACCCAGGAAAGTCTGGAGAGGAGGCCACGTGTGGTCCACGTGATCTGTGCTGCAGCTCAAGGAAAAACACCACTGTCCCTCTTCTGGTCAGTTGATGGCTAAGGCTCACAGACCCCTGAGCAGGGAGCCCAGCACCCCCTCCCTCCCGCAGGATGCGGCTCCGCCTGACCCGCCCAGATAGCCAGGGGCTTCCGAGGGGTCGTGGGCAATGTGGGTCATCCAGTGACGGAAAGTGAACGGCAAGTCTCTTTGATCCGAGAATCCCAGGCCAAACTGCCAAAACCCCGTTCCTCATGCCTGGGTGGTGGCACCAAGCGTCGCTCTGATCAGGAGCAGGTTCTCTTGGGGGGTCTGCAGCTATATGCTGAGGCCAAGCTGCTGATGCCAGCCTTGGCTGGGGCTCCTCCTCACTTGCTAGGCCTCCTGACTTGACTCTTAGAAAGCTGGGATGAGCAGTGTGCCCACCCTCCCCCAGTGCCTACTCCTGCACGTTGGAGTAGGCAACGAGCAGCTCACCGTTGCTGTCCTTGCGGGGCTGTGAGTTAAACCGGGTTAGGAGGCGTCTGGAGCCCAGGGTTCCTGTTCTCGTTGCTCGTTTCCTGCCGGAAGTGGGGCTGGAGCTCAGGGTCAGGACTGAGGAGAGAGCTGAGCTGGGCTGTGCACAGTCCTGGCCATGCTGCTGAGAGTTCGGGGAGGTCACTGAGGTCCCTGTGCCCCAGCTTCATCTATAAACACAGACGGGAGGAGGAAACCGGAGCTCGGGGGGCACACCGAGGACGGCAGGGGCTCCAGACTGCCAGCTTCACGGTAGGGCTCGGCTTGCCTAACCGTTTGCTTCTGGTTTCATGCCTAAAATCAGAGGATAAAAATTTGTTCTCAGATCTTTGTTCTGTTTTGGAGCTGCTGATGGGGAGTGAGTGTGGCCACCAGTGGGGAGGGACTGGGCCACTGCCTGCCTCCCACCCCATCCAGGCCTGACCATGGAGAGCATGGGGGCGCCCATAGCGGGGGTGTTGGCCCAGCCCTCGCCCAGGGGCCCCAGCGGATGTCAGTGGCACAGAACTGAGTGTGCTGCTGCTGGCGTGAGAGGGGACAGCTGGGCTGAGCAGTGAGTCTGGCCAGGGCCCACTGGCAGTGTGTAGATTTGGTGAGTCTGGATCTCATGCCTGAGGGAGGCGGAGGGGGGAGGGTGGTAGTTGGGAGAGGCTGCGGTGGGCTCTGCCTGGTCTCCCAGGGGCCTCTGTGCGGCTGCGCACGCCTCGTTTGGCTCGGACCCTCCCAGCAGGGCGTGGACGGTGTCACCTCCATGTCCGGGCTCCTCCCCGGGGACCTGCCCATGCAGAGCCGTCTGGTGACCTGGCTCGGGTCCGGAGACCCCAGGTCACCACCGCGTGGACAAGGCCTCGCATGCCCTCTGAGAATCGAGGGGGCTGTGCACACGGGAGGCTCTGGTTCCCATCCGCCTGCTCCCTGCTTGGTCCGGACACACTGTTGTGTCTCCTCCTGGCACCGTTTCTTTCTACACC
>NW_011494743.1:5731466-5731734 GCF_000754665.1 Bison bison bison | reverse complement strand
TTCTTTCTACACCTTTTCTTCCGTGGGCTCAGGCTCCACCTCTGGGGGTCTTCTCTGTTTCAGGCGGGCGATGCCTCAGCTCCTGTCAGCCCTGTGGGAAGAGGCGGGCTAGGAGAAGCGGGAGGAGGCTCTCACCAATGGGTGTCGGGGAGAACCGGTGGGGGAAGGGGGACAACCTGTGGGTCACCACGGGGCTGGAAGCAGCAGAGCCGGGTGGGAGCATGAGGACCCCGGGGCTAGCGGGGCGGGGGCTGGATCTGAGCCTGGG
>NW_011494743.1:5718258-5731366 GCF_000754665.1 Bison bison bison | reverse complement strand
AGAGGATGGGAGGAGACAGTGACCTCAGGGGCTGAGGGTCCAGCCGCTTCATGCACGTGAGCCCAGTGTGCTGCGGGACAGCGTCACCGGGTCCGTCTCGGGTCAGTTACGGTGACAAGACCATAACTCGTGAGGGACACCGTGGTTTGTTCCAGCCCTGCTCCCGGGCACCTGCCAGGGGCCAGACGCCGCCCTCTCTGGGCACAGGCCACACAGATGAGTTCCGGGGGCCTGGCGGGCCCATGCGGATCCGCTTCCTGCCAGCCCCTCTGGACACCACTGAGCGGCTCCCACATCCGTCCTCCCGCAGCCCAGGAACGGGCCCCAGTGGAAGTAGGTCCGCTTCCCGGGTCCCCTGCTGCCCGCGCAGGACTGCCTTAGTGCTGGCTGAGTGATGGGGCTCTTCCAGGTCAGGCTGAGGACGGGCAGGGCGGGCTTCTGGGAAGGACAGTCATGCGCGCAGGGAGCCTGGGTCCACGCTGATGCAGGGCGGGCGGGGGGCCGCCAGGAGCAGCTGGGAGCTCGTGGGTGGGAGATGAGCCCATGGGGTCCACGCCCGGAACCCACTGCCGCACCCCCCCACCTCCCGCCAAATGTGCTCGTGTGACTGTCCCCAAAGCATACTCTGGGGGAGACGGAGTCGGGTCAAAGGACCCACCTGAACTTCCTCCTTTACCAGGAAACACGGGCGCCCTGGCTGGGACTGGAGCCCATTGGTGTAGAAGCTACCAGTCCCTGGTGTTCTGAGCCAGGAGCATGTTCTAAAAGAAGTATCCACCAGGGAGTACTTGTGCCGTGGAGGGGGCTGAGACCAGGGTGGGCAGGGCAAGGCTGACCATAGGTGTCCACACTGGTAGAAGGTGGGCTGGCAGAACCCCCAGAACAGCCACACGTGGCAGACAGGAGAGTCAGGCTTCCGTGTGAAGCGGGTGTGCTGCGGCCACCCTGCCTTGATGAGAAGGAGGGGATCGAGGGGCCGGGCCCAGAACGAGGGAGACTGGTTGAGACCGCCCACCCTCCCCGTCTTCCCCTGACCGGCTGCAGCACCCGCAGCTTCCCACAGGAAGGTCCCGCTGGCCATGACTCCCGGCTCTGCGGGCCCCGTGGGGCAGGGCTGGCTGGGCCCTGGGGTGGTTTGAGCAGCCGTTGGTGGGAAAGGAGACCAGGCCGGGTGTCCCAGGAGGGCTGGGGGCTGCTGCGCCTGTGAGCGCCGCAGCCCCTTGGGCATGGACTGGGGACCCCCGCCCCCAAGCAGGTGTGTCCCAAGCACCCGGGGGCTTCCACAGGCTCTAGGAGGGGCCCGGCCTCCAGGTAGGCCCGGCCCTTGGCTCCCCTCACGGCCCCCCATTCCATGACTGGGCCCAGAGCAGAGGGGCCGCTCTGTCTACACACAGGGAAGGAGACATCAGATGTGCACGTGGCCTTTAATAGCTCGGTGGGCACTGTTTCCGTCGATGAAGGGTTTGTGAACTTATTGCAGGACAGAGCCAGGAGTGTGGCAACCACCTGTCACTCAGCGGGGGCGTGGCTGATGCCACCCCCATCGGCCAACCGTCACCGTGAGGGTGGCATGGGGAGCTGGTGGTCGGTCCATATGCGAGGCTCCAGAGCGAGGTCAGGCGGCTGGAGTTGGTGTGGAGCTCGGGCAGGAGCCTGGAAGCGGGTCGGCCCACCCTCAGGGTGCCTTCTCCTTCCCGCCTTCCCTGCATTCCTCTTTCAGGTTCTCGGCGGTGAGCTTCATTTGCTGTTGAGAGAACACGGGACGCGCTGAGCCACGCGAGCCTGGGTGGAGGCACCTCAGGGGTGCCCCCCCGACACACACACTGTGGGAGACAACTAGCGTGGCTCATTGAGGTCCGGGGACACGCACTTGGAACCAAGGAGCCGGGGTCACTGATGCGGCCCAAGGCTGCCCACGAGTCTGGAGCCTGTTTCTGACCCAGAGGAGCGGGAAGCGGTAGGTTTGGATGGAATGTGCTGTGTGCGCCCAGCTCGGTGGGGGTTTACAGACGCTGAAGTGAGAAGCAGCTGGCACCTCTTCCTCCCTGGACGTCCAGGAGAAGGCGGGGAACCACAGGGCTGGGGACTGCAGCCTGATGTGGGGCCAAGTCCTTGCTCCGCCCCCGCACACCGAGTGACCTCGGAAGTGTGGCCGCTGAGCCTTATGTCACACCCTCTCCGTGGGTGAGAGGTGCATACCCTGCAGGCTGATGCTGGGGTTACCGCCCCTGAAGTCCCTGGCCCAGAGCAGAGGCCCCAGAAGAGCGGACGTCTCACCAGCCCTCTGCCCCAGCAGCCACATCCAGGAGCGTCAGGGACATCCTGTGAAGGCTCAGAGGAAGGGGCCTGCACCCAGGACCACGGCCTGTGAGGAGGGAGCACTCCGGCTCCAGTCCTGGGGCCCGGCCTGGACACCGCTGCCATGGGCACTGGGAAACGTGAGTACAGCTCTGCACTGTTGACTGAATCAATTACACCTTTGGAATTTGACTTCACGCGCGCACACACACACACACAGATTTTTGATAACAGCTATTTACTTATGGAGAAAACAACTCTGAGCACAAACATGGCTGGGGCCGGGTTCCTGGCTGGTTAGCCCTGAGTGCCACACAGCTGGACAGGACACACACTCCCTCCGCTTTTGGGGAGGAGACCCCTCTGCAGACTGTAAGTCAGAGTCTGTGCCTCCTGCTCCGCTCTGAAGGCCGCTCTAGATCTCCAGTAACTCAGGAGGCCCCCTTCACTCCGGACAGTCCTCATCTCTCTCGCCCTGGGTTTAGGGGACCTTTTCAAACGTCTTCTCATGAGAGAGAAAAAGGAGTTGGGGACAGAATTTGACGAGTAGCCATCAGAAATTAAACTGATGAGGATAAAATGTTCCCTGGTTTCTCACAGAATCATACAGCCAGGAGTCCTCCTCCATATGGGAAGGGAAATCATAATGAGGTTTTTTTTTTTTTTTTTTAGGTCTTTATTGAGTTTGTTACAATATTGCTTCTGTTTCTATGTTGTGGTTTTTTGGCCAAAAGGCATGTGACCTTAGCTCCCTGACCAGGGATTGAACCTGCATGCCCTGCACTGGAAAGCGAAGTCTTAACCACTGGACCACCAGGGAAATATCCACAATGGGTTTTGATCAAATGAATTTTGATTGAAAGGCTCCTCTGAGGTTCAGACAGCCTCGAGGTGCAGACAGCCTCCCGATCTGTTTGTGTGGCTGTGGATAGGCCCTCTCCCCTGAACGACCCTGCTCCAAGTGCCCTAATTCTGGAGCTGACTCTCTTTTCAGGTCCAAAGCCTGGGAGGAGACTCTGAACCCACCGGCTGGATGACTCCCACCTGCAGTGCCGGCCCCACTGAGGGCAGCTCCTAAGGGCAGGGGTCTGCACTGGACTGCGTGGCTGGAATCAAAGGTAGGGACTCTCCATCCCCTCGGCCTCTGGGTTGGGCCAACGCTCCCCTGATCCCCACTTCCCACCCCAGGGCCCGTAGGCCTCCATCTGTCTCGTGGAGCTTTGTGATCCCCAAAGGCCACATCGACCACAGTGGGTGAGGAGCTGGGGCTCAACAAGGTCTCCCCCTTGTCTTCCACACCCCCAGCTGGCTATGCTGAGCAGAGAGCAGGACCAGACCCTAAGACCCTAAAGAAAAACCTAAGAGGGAACAAACTGCCACAGCCCGCCTGCCTGAGGTGAACAGTTAAACCGCATGTGAGGTCAGTGAGCGACGCACCAACCTTTCCGGCACAATCGGGGCAGGTCTCCACGGCTGCTGCCTGAGAGATGGGGTTGGAGGCCATCTGGCCTTGAGACGGCTCCCCTGGGTCACCCAGTTGCTTTCCACTGCTCACAGGTCTGCATCCCCTCACAGTGTGCGGTCATGGAACTCGTAATGAAACTGCCCACATCCTCCTCGCCTTCCAGCGAAATGGGGGGCTTTAGCAGAACTAACTCGAGAAGCATAAAAGTTCTGAAGGAACCTTGATGATGATTTGGTACTCTGGTCCCTGGACCTTGTTAAACGCAGACTCTTGGTCCCTCCCTGAGATGTTAAGATGCCATCATGCTGGTATGTAGAGGGAGCCAGAACTCTCTTGAACTTTTACCAGGCCCTCCAAGTCCCTCCATGGACAAACTGAGGCCTGGCAGTCTGATTTGTGGTCTGCCTTCTTTTACCAGAAAGCAAACTGGGTCACTGGGCAGGTCCAGACCACAGTCTGTGCTGAGGGTGCTGGGGTGGACCCCAGGCTGCCTCCTGCAGCTCAGCTCTTTGGTGAGGGCGCTTCAGCTGCACTGCTGAAGAGGGTGGAGTGGGAAGGAGCAACCTCATTCCCTTAAAAAAACAAAGTAGCTGGCTTCTTTGGGGACTTTAGAATCAAAACCTTTAAAAATGTAAGCACGATAATAATGCTGACTTCTTTCCCATTAAGAAGCATCAGAATGAAGAGCAAACAAAATTTTCCTTAACTCATGAGTCATTAAAACACTCATGTTCCAAATTATTCTTTAAAAAGCACAGACTTATTTTTGGTATCATTATTAACAATGATTATATAGGCAGACCTTTTACTGTGCTTCCCAGTATTTTTTTTTTTTAATAAACTAAAGGTTTGTGGGCAGTCCTGTGTTGAATGAACAATTCTATTGGTGGCATTTTGAACAGCATTATTTTTAAGGTTATGTACAATGTTTGTTAAAACATACTGCAATTACACACTTAATAGACTATACTACAGTATAAACATAACTTTTATATACAGGAGAAAAAGAAAAATTCACATCTTGCTTTACTGTAGTGGTCTGGAACCAAACCCACAGTATCTCAGAGGTCTGCCTCTTAACAGGAACCGACTCACTAAGTGTGTTGGCCAAATGTGCAGCTTAACCTGAGACAAGGTGAGCGACAGGATCCCTCTTCCCTGCAGAGAAGTAGAGAAGTGCTGTCTGAGACCTGCACCGCTCCGCACGTCCACAGACATGGCCTTCCCCTCCCAGACTCGTGGCCTCGCTGAGCCCGCAGTCACTCTCGGGACCCTTCTCTTCACCTGACTCAGGAGGTCAGCTGACGACACCCTACCCAGTTTCCAGTTTGCTGGCAGCTGCTGTTACCCCTTCCCCTAGAAGGACCCTGCGCGTTCCTCTCCCCCGTATGCTGCAGGCTGTCTCAGGGCAGAGCGCCACCCTTACTTCCCCTCCATTCTGATTTAATGGAAGGCTCCCCTGGGTGATTTTCTCGTGCAGCTGGGGTGGAGAAGCACTACCCGCGGGGGAGGCCACTTTGGCAGTTAAGGTGGGCAGGGGGGTGACGCGGGCAGAAGGGGACCAGGGCCTCCGTTGCCCACAGCTCTGCCCGTGCTTGCTGTTCAGCCCGGCGACCACGCGCCTGTCTTCTCTGCCCGCGTCACTAGCTTGAGATCATGTAGTTAAGAGTCAGGGCAGACTAAGCAAGGGTCTGCCATTCCTTGAAAAGAGGAAAGTAGAGAGCAGGCCTTCTGACTTGCACCTCGTTTTCACAAAGGTGAGCTTTGTCTGAGAGACCTAGAGGGAAGTCCCTCCAGCGAGCAGCAGCTCCCCGCGCCCCCCGCCAGCTCTCTCTCAGTCTTCCCTGCTCAGCCCCAAACTCGGAGGTCATCACAGATGGTTCCCTGCCCCTCCCCGTCAGGTCCTGTGGCCTCCGCCTGCCAAGCACACCACCTCCTCCCACCTTAGGACTGTTGCCCCTCCTGCCCTGAAACTACCTCCTAGAATCCCCCACCCGTCTCCAAAGGCAGCCCGAGTCGTGTTTAGAACAGGGGACCAGAAACATGTCACTCGAGGGCTTCCCGAAGACTCAGGGCTAAGGCTCAAGTCCCCCTTCTCTCTCTCACCCTGCAGCCTTGGCTGTGCTCCCCAAGCACCAGCTCCTTTGCCGTCTGCCTCATCTGCCCTGCTGCTGAGCTTTGCCCCTCAGCCTGGCTCCTCCCGGAACACTGAGCCCAGAGGACGCGTCTCCATCATGTCTCTCTCCTGGACTCTACTCGGGCTGTCGGGCTCTCTGCGGAATGTCCAGCTCTCCTCTCCTGACCCCATCCCGGGGCCTCCAGCAGCTGCACCCCCGGTTGGTGCTCCGTAACTACCTGTGGGGGGCCCCCAGCACATTTCCAGCAGCAGCCCGAGAGAGGACAGCTAAGCCGCTGCGAGAACAGCACAGGTGAGTGAGACACACCCACCTTCCTTAAGTTAGCATCATTTTCTGAACCCAGCCACATGTCTGGGACCAGTGAGCACACGCCGTAATACGAGCTGCACGTCAAGTGCCAGGGCTTCTGAGTCTAGATGGTGACCTGGCCTGGTAACAGTGCAGACCTGGGTCCAGCCCCTCAGGCCTTCAGGGCTGGCTCTGGTGAAGGGAAGGGGGTCTGCAGGTAGAGCTGGGGGAGGAGGAGGATGGAAAGACGCCCGATATCAGCTGGGTCCCTGCTGGAAACCAAGAAGGTCCAAACCCAGCTCCCCCACCCCGTGAGGTGTGGTGGCCACAAGTTCAGTAACTGCATGAGCCGACCCTGGGGAACATAAGTGTCAGTTTGACTTAAAAAAGAAACCTAATGTCTACTTATATCTTTTGGAAGGAGGCCACTGAAGTGGTGAAGTAGAAGAACGCAGAGTCCACTCCACCCACAAATACATCAAAACTACACTTAAAACTGGAACAATTTTCACAGAACACCAGCCGAGAGCAGCTGGGTATCTCAAATACCCAGCACTGAAAGAAAGACCCCCACGTAATCTGCTAAGACTAGAGGAAAAAAACGGGGCAGGGAGAATCCAGGTGGGGCCTGTGCCCCAAGGGAGGGAGCTGTGACAGAGGACAGGTTTCCGCACCTGGGGAACCTCCTGTGCCAGGACAGAGGGGAGGCTGCAGGGGCCTGGACTTTGCCCACGAGGACAATGCACTGGCCACCAGCAGAGAGAGGAGCCGAAACTGACAGCAGCCACATTCTCATGCTTCCCAGCCCGAGACATGCGCCTGCTGTTAACATATGTGCCTGGTACTGAAACTCGGGCTTTGGCGGAAGGAGGAGACTTGGTTTGGTGGTGTGGTCCAGGGCAGACCCTGGAAGCCTCGTTCTCAGGGTGCTCACAGTGTGGCAGAGCTCTCACGGGCTGCAGGGTCTCACACCGTGTGAGTATGCGCATGCCCAAGGCAGGTGGAGCTGATGCAAGACCTCTTGCAGTGGAGACAGGTCAGTTTTGTGGCTGTGCATCCTGGGTGGCGGGCAGCGTCTCAGAGTTGCCTGTCCCAGCAGGAGTGCTCCAGTCCCACCTCCCTCTCACTGCAGCTTAGATCCGGGTCTGGGGGCTTCTACTCCCAACAACTGGGCAGCAACCCCTACCCCAAACAGGGCAGTGACCAGCACCGAGCAAAGAGGTGGCTGTGATCATCATAGCACCAAGCACACCCCATCCTCAAGGGGACAGTGGCCAGCACAGCCTGAGCCAAAGACATGGCTGGTGTCCACAACAAATACAGTCCTTGAACCAGAAATACTAGAGTGACATAGTTCTACAGAGGGGTGTTCCCACATAAAAGTCTTTCAGGACCATAGTACATCACAGTTTCTCCTAAGTTTATAGAGAAAAAGAAATACATATAAAATGAAAAAGTAGAGGAACTACTCCTAAGAGGATCCCCTGAAAGAGCAAACAGACCCTTCCAGTCTAGCAGGCCCCAAGTTCCAGAGGAGGCATAAAAACGCTGAAGTAATTAAGAAGGCTATCAATAGAAATGCAGATCCCTGTAACAAGGAACTGGAAACCATAAGGAAGAGCCAGTCAAAATCAGACAACTCAATTACCAAGGTTAAAAACCAGCAAACTAAGCAATTCAGAAGAACCAATAAGTGACCTGTAACAGACATCACCCAATCAGAACAGCAGACAGAAAGAAGAAAAAAATGAAAGAAACATATTAGGTATATAAGATAATACTAAACCATGCCAGCCTATGCATTACAGGAATTTCAGGAGGGGGAGAAAGGGAAAAGTGGATCAAAAATGTATATGAAGAAATTACGGCTCAAAAGTTCCCAAACCTGAAGAAGGAAAAAGGTATCCAGGTGAAAGAAATAATGTCCCAAACAGGATGAATCCACACCAAGACGTGCCATAATTAAAATGCCAAAAGTTAAACAGGATTCTAAAGGCAGCAAGAGAAAAAGTCAGTTACAAGGGAACCCCCCTAAGGCTACCAGCTGATTTCTCTGCAGAAGCGCTGAATGTGTCTTACCGCTCTCTGGCCTACAAAGTCCTAAAGGGGAAAAATCTGCAACCGAGGACAAGATTCAGAAAGATTATCATTTAGAATAGGAGGAGATGGGAAGAATTTCTCAGATAAGCAAAAACTGAAAGAATACAGCAATATTAAGCCTATCCTAAAGGAAATACTGAAAGGCATTCTCTAAACAGAAAAAAGGAAGAACCTATAGGAAAGGGAAAGTCACATTAGGAAAGGCAGAGACATAAAAGGATTGAAGATCGATTAAATAAGCCAGCACATAATCATTTTCACACACAAAAAATCAACCATAAGATGTAATTTTGTGATTTTTTGTGATTCATCAGAATCACAAAATGTGGAGGAGAGGAGTAGGAAAATGTACATCTTTTAGAATGTATAGCAAAGAGTGCACGACTATCAGTCTAAACCAAGCAGATATAATAATTAAAATAATAATAAACTTGAAATAATTAATAAATTTGAAAACCACGGTAACCACAAATCAAAAACATACAGTAGACTCACAAGTATCATTAAAAACTCAAGCGTAATACAAAAGAAAATTATCAAGCCACAAAAGGAAGAAAAGAACAAAGAAGAAATTTAAAATGTCAGTAAATACAGACCCATCAATAAATAGTCTTACATGTCAGTGGGCTAAATGCTTTGATCAAAAGACACAGAGTGACGGACTGAATAATAAAACAAGAACCCACCACATGCTGCCTGCAGGAGACCCACTTTAGAACGAAAGACACAGAGATTAAAAGTGAGGGTGTCTTCTTCAGAGAAATGTCTATTTTGGCCCATTTTTTTCATTGGGTTGTTTGGTTTTTTTGATACTGAGTTGCATGAGCTGTTTGTATATTTTGGATATTAATCCTTGTTGGTTGCTTCATTTGCAAATATTTCTCCAAAGAAGACAGACATGGCCAATAAACACATGAAAAGATGCTCAGCATTACTAATTGTTAGAGAAATGCAAATCAAAACTACAGTGAAGTATCACCTCACACCAGTCAGAATGGCCATCATAAAAAAAAAATCTACAAACAAGAAATGCTGGAGAGGATATGGAGAAAAGGAAACCCTCCTTCACCGTTTGTACCAATTTACATTCCTACTACCACTACGTAGAACAGTATGGAAGTTCCTCAAACTAAAAATAGAACTACCATATGACCCAGAAGTCCTGCCCCCCAGGCATATACCTGGAAAAACCATAATTCAAAAAGATACACCCCAATGTTCATTACAGCACATCTTAAAATAGCCAGGACATGGAAGCAACCTAAATGTCCATCTACAGGGGTGGATAAAGATGTGGTACATATACACAACAGAACAGTACTCAGCCTTAAAAGGAACAAAACAGTGCCATTTGCAGAGATGTAGATACGCCTAGAGACTGTCACACAGAATGAAGTAAGTCAGAAATAGATTCCATATTATACAACTTTTTTCTATGTGGAATCCAGAAAAACTGTACAGATGAACCTATCTGCAAAGCAGAAACAGACAGATGCAGAGGACAAACTTACAGATTCTAAGGGGATGGAGTGGCATGAACTGTGAGACTGGCGTTGACTTAAACACACTACTGTGTATAAAGGAGATAACTAATGAGAACCTGCTGCATACCACAGGAAACTATATTCAATAATGTCCTGTGATGAACCATAGTGGAAAAGAACACGAAAAAGAATATATATACACACATAACTGAATCACTCTGCTGTACACCAGGAACATTGTAAATTAACTATACTTCAATAACATACAAAATAAAACATGGTTACTGAAGGGTAAGGCGGGTCAGATGGATAAATTCAGAGTATGGGATTAATAGATACACATCACTATATATAAAAAAGATGACAAGAATTACTGTATGGGACAGGGAACTACATTTAATATCTTGCAATAACCTATAATGGAAAAGAATCTGTAGCTGTACACTTGAAACTAACACAATATTCTAAATCAACTGTAGTGTAATAAAATTTTTAAAAAGTCATATATTGAGCCTGTGTTCTCTGCATATTTGAATTTCAGAGCAAAATTCCCAGGACCTGAAGCCATTTCAAATGAAAACCTCACAGATAACATCTTCCAGTTGAGAGCGAGGGGCCCACAGAGGCCCGAGGCCTGGTTCTCAGCCGCCCTGGGTGTGTGCTGCGCTGACGCTGCTGGAGCCAGGAACCCGAGCCGCACGTGTTACCAGCCACAGCCGATCAGAGCTGTTCATCATCCTAGACCTGCCAGGGCTACGGGCCTCAGGGTTCCGCAGGCGGCGGCAAGGCACGGGTTGCTAAGATGGCAAAGCGCAACCAGGGAGAGTCTGCCTCACCTCCCCGGGTTTGGGAAACGTTAGGAAAAATGAAAGGCGCTCATCAGAGCTGCTCTCTGCCGGTGTCCTTTCCCACTCCACCAATATTTTCTTCAAGTCAAGTGATCCTTACCGCTTACCCAAAACCCATATGAAATCACGAAGTGAGAAGTCTTAACAGACACCTCCGTGGGCGCCCTGGGCCTCCGCGTAGGGCAAACACACTCTGTATAGACTGTCTCCCGCAGGCAGTGAGCTCAGGCAGAGTCCAAGTCCTCGTGCATCACACATGCTCCTCTGTGCCAGCTTCACGGGCGTCTCGGCTACTGACCTCCCCGCTCCTCCCCATTTCCTCCATTTCTCACTGTGCTTCTGTGTCAAAACCTCTTTTTTCCTCCTGCTTTGCTGACATAACTTTTAATGTCTGTTACATTCTGTCACCTACTTGTAACTTAATTAACAGTGACCAACACTGGCCACTTGATGCGAACAGCCGACTTAGTGGAAAAGACCCTGAAAATGGGAAAAGATTGAGGGCAAAAGGAAGAGCGCAGCAGAGGATGAGATGGTTGGATGGCATCACTGACTCAATGGACGTGAGTCTGAGCGAACTCCGGGAGACAGTGAAGGGCAGGGAGGCCTGGTGTGCTGCAGTCCATGGGGTGGCAGAGTCAGACTGAGTGACTGAACAACAAACAACACTTAGGTTACACAGCAGGTGCTGATGTTTTCTCCAAGTTAAGTGATCCTTAACACATCCAAAAATCCACACGAAATCACTAAGTGAGAAATCTTAACAGACACCTCCGTGGGCACCTGGGCCCCAGCGTAGGGTGAACACTCTGTATAGACTGTTTTCCGCGGGCAGTGGGGCTCAGGCTTACTTACATTACATACAACGTGCATATACTATGTGTTCCTCGTAACTGCCCTCTGAGAGGCACACCGTTATCAACATTTTAAACATGAGACACAGGGAAGTTAAAATCCTGCCCGAGCTTGCACAGTTCAGAGGGGGTCTGCACCCAGTCCTTCTGGCTCCAGAGCCTGTGCTGCTAGCCTGAGCTGCCCGGCTCCTGCTTGATAGCATGCCAGCTCTGGGCTGCTTTTGGACCACCTATAACATCACCCCACTATTCACTGGGTTCGCCCAAGCTGTGAGATTCGGATTCCAACGAATCACACTTCCATCCTGTGAAAGTTTGCCTGTATTTTGGAAATGCTAGGTGAGGCTGAAGTTTTGTCCTGTCCCATCTGGCTCAGATTTTTTCTGCTTTGGCTAAATCTCTCTAAACCAAGGGAGTCCAGTTCTAGAACACACCTTGGTTACCCTACCCTGACCTTTAAGCACAAATTGAATCAAGATTTTAAAAGTTGCTTAAAATTCTGGGAAGTTTGAGAGTTAATAAAAAGCACAGAAATCCATTTGAGTATGTTTCAAAGAAAGGCTTCTAAGGTGAGGCGAAGTCCCTCAGTCGTGTCCGACTCTTTGCGACCCCATGGACTGTAGCCTACCAGGCTCCTCCCTCCATGGGATTCTCTAGGCAAAGGTACTGGAGTGGGTTGCCATTTCCTTCTCAAGGGGATCTTCCCGATCCAGGGATCGAACCCGGGTCTCCTGCATTCCAGGCAGATGCTTTAACCTCTGAGTCTCCAGGGTCAGAGGTTAAAGGCTTCTAAAGGGCACAAGAACAAGAAAGTGTGGAAAATATGGGGAAGTTAGTTGGCAAAGCACAAGCACTTGAGTTGCTAAAACTTGGAAAAGAAAACTAGTGATGGGCAAACTGCTTGAGGGAGCACCTCCAACAGAGGGAGCATCCCCAACGGAGGGAAACATAAAGAACGGGCAAACCTAAAACCGGCAACAAAGTGCCACTTACTCAGCACCTGCCGCGGGGAGTCAAACTGTTCAGGAATCATCCGGGCACAGGAAAGGTTAAGACAAACCATGTCTCCTTTGTTGGATAATGAGAAAAGCGATAACAGATGCTTAAAAGGCCGCCGAGTTGAATGGATGTAATGTGGACATGCCCAGACATGAGAGTGGAGAATAAGAGCTCTGGGCTCTGGCGGGACTCGGGGACATGCACCAAGGGGACAGCAGAGCGATGGCGCGAGGCCAGCTTAGGTGGACCATGCCTTAGCCCTGGCCACTCGGGCCCAGGGCAGTGGGCCCCACCGTGTGGGGTAAGGTCAGAACGCAGATGGTGTCTATAAGAGAGGAAGGTATCAAAACAAAAAGAACCGGTGTCCGTAAGATCAAAAACAAGCCATGACTAATCATGAGGAAATAATATACATAAAAACCATGATGAATACTTCTGGAACATCGCATCATGTAATGTGCATCGTGGCCGTATCAGAGGCAAGAGTGACGTCACAGGGATGGCCCAAAATGCCAGGACAGAGAAGACAAAGGCGACGCCAATTCTGTGGAAGAAGGGGAAAAGAGCATTTTGTGTTTTGCCAAGTAATGATGTAAAACTAGTACAGTGACTCCCAAATCAGAGGACTAATGAG
>NW_011494743.1:5714971-5718059 GCF_000754665.1 Bison bison bison | reverse complement strand
AAGTTTCTTGTAAAAAATGGAGTTCCTTTTTTAAAGGCAGCACTCACTGTAGTAACTAGATCCCTGGGTGTGATGTTATCCTGCAAACTGAAGTGCAGGAGGAAATCATTCAGGCCCTGCTACAACACGATCCTGGGCTGTTTATCAGAAGAGAGAGGTCACCAGTCTGATCTGTTACCACCAGCCCAGAACACCAACACTTCCACAATGCTGCCAGGACACTAACCCAGTTGTCCGGGCCATCCAGGTGACCCAGAGCATCTGGTCTGCAGGAGGCACTTCCTGGTCAAGACGTGCACAGGAAGTAGCTGCCTCTTGATCTGGATACAGGCCTGGGAGGAAGGGTGTGCCCTTCCTATCTGGAAGCCTGGAGGCAGGCGATGGACAGGGGGCTCTCCTCCTGCAGCACGAGTTTGTTGAGGTCAGGAACCCCCTGTGGAGTTCACAGGTCACTCAGGTTCCTGGGGACACGAAACCCAAGGAGTCTGGAACCAGCCAAGGCAGTGGCATGATCTCTCAGTCCTCATCTTTAATGGGCAGTAACACCCCCAGGCTCAGAGTTCAGGCTGGGGGGCAAGGCATGGATGGGGGAGGACACAGGGGTAACAGCACCCGCCCACAAGGGGCCGCTCCAAAGAAGCCTCCCTGTCCCTCTCATGAGATGCGACTCGGGGATGGGTCTTCACTGTGGCATGAAGGGAAGACCCAGAGTTCAGAAAACGAAAGGCTGAAGTAAACAGTCCACTAAATGACATGTAGGAGACCTGCCACTGCTCACACCAAGGCTTCAACCAAGAATTTTAAAAAATTTAAGCATTTTTCCTAAATATCAAGGGGGAATAGCGCTCCATCTAAGGAAACACAACTGGTCGCCACCAGGAGAGAGTGAGTGGCTGCCTCTGCGCCCGCGGCAGCCGCGCCCCTTTCTGGCCCCATCCCCACTGCAGACGCTCCTCCCCCGTCACAGGCATGACTTCAGGCCACAAGGCGTCAGAGCACCAGTCACCCATGGCAGCGTCCCTGGCACTGCTGGGTTTTCTGCCATCTACATGGGTGTGGCCCTTTGATCAACACAACATATATATCCTCCATTCCTGTCATCGTAATATCTAAAAGTTAACATGATGACTAAACGAAGGCCGTGATCACCATGTTGACTCTGATTTTATTGGCTCCACCCCCAGGGTTCGGAATGGCCAGCTGGGTGCCTGTGACGCGTGGCGCTGCCGGCACTGACGCCCCTTCTGAAGCGCCTGGGTCAAGGTGGGGCCAGAAATGGCGGATGCTTGATCTCTTTCCGCAAGAAAAACACCCCCTATTGAGCAGACACGTAAGCCTTTGTTCTCTTGACTTCCTTTTCCCCAAAACGGCTAATTCCCACCTCTAAGCCTCGTGAACAAGGACGAGGCCCCGTGTTGCCTCTACCTCTTCATTTCACTTGAATTCCCCATCACCTGCATCCCTTGGGGGGCAGGGGATGGCAGAAGGTACTAGAACTGACGGCACTGGCCCAGCCCGGCCCCCACTGCTCTGTCCCCTAGAGCTGCAGTGACACACTACCGTGACATCGTCCTGAGAACCCACAGCACCCAACCGCAGGGGACACGTCTGTGGCTTCCCACTTCCTCTTTCGTACTGATGCCCAGAACTGACCTTTCTTAGAGGAACCAGCTTAACAGTGTGTGTACACGGCAGAAACACCTGCCTTGGGACACAGAGCAGCTTTGCTCATGAAGAAATGACTTCTGCACAGACCTGTACTCCAGGTGTTTGAGAGCAAAGAGAACCCAAGACCCCAGTGTGATCAGAGCATCCAGTCCATGTGGTCAGTGCTCTCTTTAGTGCGACCTTTGGAAAAAAAGAGATCACGGTCCTCTCTGAGGTTAATCTGTCAGCCAGCACAAGCCTGCTTATGCCTCGGACTTTGGTTCTGACAAAAGTTCTAACCAAAAATCTCGTGGTCTGGAGTAGATCAGAACTCAGTCTCCTCACTTTGTCATTTAGAAACATAAGTTGCTACATACATGTTGAATTAAACATGTCTTCACCTATTCAGTTCTTCCTCTACCATTGTCACTGTTTTCTTGTGTGAAGCCAAGAGCAGAGAGCATAAGAGAGAAGCTATTTGCTAACAGGGACTCCCCTGGTGGGAGTCATAAAATACAGATGATTTCTGCCTGTTACCCTGAACGACCTGCAAGTCATTTTGTTAAGACAGGATCAGTGTTTTAGGAGCACTTGGCCAGGTTTGGGTGGAGTGATATCTGTTGTCTCCAGCAAAGCCCACGGCTGATTTGCAGGTAAGTTACGCGGCTCTAGAAGAGGCAGTCAAACCAGTGTTTCCGTAAGCTGTTTGGACATTCAGAACAAACCAGCTTGCACCAAACAGTCATGCAGTTGTTCAGGTTGTGGGCATATGTTTCTTACCCTTTGAACCAAGCATTCCAGGTAAGTACGTGGCAAGCCACGCAGATAAATGCTCTTATTCATATAGGCTTAATTAGACGGGCATGAAATGACTGGAAGGGAAGAGGATAACATCCATAATGACTAATAAGCTTGGGGTCAAGGCCTCAGCATTCCTGTTTTCAGAAAGGAACTGGTATCAGTAGGAAGGCTTCCCCTGGTGGGCTAGAAAGTTAGTGACGCCCTGGGTACACACATGGCCACGTGTCCTGAGCTGCGAGGAAGTGATGGCGACCACAAGAGGAAAGCACGTGCTGAAAGGAAATGGAACAAAACCAACAGCAGGTGAGTCGGGGCCCAGAGGCCTCAACCCAAGGAGACGATAGCTCTTCTCAAACATGCTGCACACTCAAGCTCGCCCCACGGTGCCGGAGCCCCGCCCTCCAGGGACTGCTCCTCACCCTCCGGGAAGCCGAGTCCCACTGACCCACCGACGCTCTCCAACCCGGCTTGGCATGCTCCGTGCTGGGAAGAACTTGCAGCTCCCGGAAGAGGGTAGGAGACCCCTGGGCTTCCGACCAGGCTGACAGATTGGACTGGCCCTTGAACCCGCCTCTTGGGTCTTCTCTCCGGGTCCTCTAGTCCCCTCCTTCTCCCCTGCCCTCAACACCAAGGACAGGGC
>NW_011494743.1:5629791-5714871 GCF_000754665.1 Bison bison bison | reverse complement strand
CGTCCTCGCCTCTCACCTCCCAGACTAGCACCTGGCTGCTGGTGGCCAGTCTCCAGGTCCCACCGCGTTACAGGAGCTTGTGAGTTCCTGCTGCTCTTCAAAGACACACAAGTGTTGCCCCTTCCACAAAGCCCCCTGGCTGCCAATGGAAGGTGCTGGCCCGCACCCTGTGCTCCTGCTTCGCCGTGCCTGGGCGCAGAGGCAGCCCCAGACGGCAGACTCCCAGGCAGGGTCCCCTGCAAGGGGGGTGATCGAGATGTGTCCCGATCTGTGGCTGAGCCCGAGGGGCAGATGGAGCAGACGCACAATTCTGTGCTGAGACCAATGGCGCCTGCCCTTCATGGTGACCACAAACGCCTCCTGGGGCACATTTTTCTTCCCGAGGCTTCAGCATCAGAATCCCTGTGCCTTCAAAGGGCCATTTCTACAGCTCAGGGAGAGCTGAAGCTCTGGCGAGGGGATGAACAGCTTGTGGATGACCTCCTTTAGCACAGAAGCAGAAGCCCACTTACAACCACAGAGATTTGATAGCAGCTTTGGAGCAAAGTGTGGTGGGTTCTCAGGCAGTGAGACCCAAACCTTGATGGTCAGTCATCATCAGTCTGTACCTGATGATCTTTCATAAAATGAGTTCTCACTTGCAGTGTTCATCTAGAAGGTTTGGGAATTTCTTTTTACAAACTCTAAATTTGCTGTTATTTCAAACTGTCAGAAAAAATTGCAAGCAGACTAAAGAGATCTTAAATAAAACACCCTTACTCGGATTTACCAACTAGTTCCGCTTTGCACTCTATCATTTATATTACCTTTTTCTTAACCATTTGAGAGTAAGTTGTAGACAACACACCCCTTGCCCCTAGGCACATCCATACATATTTCCTAAAAACAAAGCCTTTTTCTTACGTAGTACAGGAGAATGTTCCCTGACGATTTTGAAGGGTGAGGTGATGGTTATTTCCTATTTTATCAAACTTCCCAGATGTTATCAAGTTGACAGAATTCAGAAAGTGTAAAAACAGCTGGGAGTCCCTAAAGCATCACCGTAGGATGATGAGACAGCAGCTGGTTCTTCTGAGGAAAAGCAGGCAGTGATGCCCGCATACTTCCCTCACGTTCATGGCAGATGCGATTTTGATGAGCTGGGGTACAACAGGACCATGTCAACAAGTGTTCCACTGAGCCGGATCGACGGTCGGCAGGCCCCTGTGACAGCCCCTGCCGGTGCAAACCCCTCCCTCGGAGTGTCGGCTGGAGCCAGGACTTGCTGTAGACCACCAAGCACAGCACGGTGAGGGGACGTCATTCCAGAGATGAGACTGCAGAGAGGCTGCGCTTCCGTCCTGGGGGCCCCTCTCTCACTCACTGGCTCTGATGGGAGCCGGCGGCCGGGTATGCACAGCCCCGTGGAGGGGCCCACACATGAGGGATGATGTCCCGGCCCTGAGGCCGGGAGCCTGGGAGGGGACCCCCGCTCCAGTCAGCCGTGAGACACCTGCAGGCCTGGCCGACTCCTTGATTACAGCCTCGAGAGGCACCCTGGTGAGCCTGTGCAGACACACGGACACTGTGAGGGGGCCAGCGTCTGTTTTGGGGTCACTTGCTATCCAGCAATAGATGCAGGGGATGGTCATGATGGAATATCACCAAATCTCATCTGAAGTAAAAATATGCTTGACTTCATGAAGCTCCGGTCAGTGGTGTAATCAAGGGTCCAGGGGTCCTGGCCACAGAGGAGGGAGGCTGTCACTTCACTCTCTCCTCTTCTGATTACTCAACCTCTCTCTCAAATGAATCCTTTTGAAAAACTTTTAAGTTTATTTTAAAAATACAAAAATAGATAAAAACCTGCTGTATAACACAGGAAACTCTACTCAATACTCAGTAATGACCCATATGGGAAAAGAATCTAAAAAATAGAGTGGATATATGTATAACTGACTCACTTTGCTGTACACCTGAAACCAAGACAACACTGTTGAACGCTACACTCCAATAAAATTAAAAAAACAAAAAACAAAAAAAACATAGAGTAAAAGGGCCAGAAGAAGAGGTAGGATGATTTGCTTATTTTGGTGAGAGTTATAGATGCATAAGTGTTAGTATTGGTTTGTTTTTTTCTCTGTATCTTGCTAAGTAATAAAAAAAAAATGTTGGTCTGATTAATCATAAAAAAATACATGTGCATAGTTTAAAATACTCAGCATTAAAGAAAAAATACTGTGAAAAAAATTCACCCCATCTTGTGCCCCAGTCCCTCACCTTAGAGGCAATTTCTTATTAATTGCCAATTTCATGATCATTCTTTCAAAAGATCCCCACCCCAGAAAAAAAAAATATGTCAGCATATGTTACTTTTGAAATATCTATCTTCTTGTTTTTAATACAAAGTGCAGCATAAAATACCCTATTTTGCATTTTGCAAAATAAATCTTGGGATGGCCTGGTAACAGGAGTTGCAGAAAGTTCTTATTCTTTTGACTATCTGCAAGAACTCTAGTGTATGGACGGGACAATTCACTTAACCAGTCTCCCCAAACCAGGATATTTAGGTTACAGCTGTGTGGGTGTCCTTATGAACATATGCACATAGTGTCAGTCGTGTCCAACTCTGCGGCCTCGTGGACTGTAGACCTGCAGGCTCCTCTGTCCATGGGATTCTCCAGGCAAGAATACTGGAGTGGGTTGCCATGCCCTTCTGCAATATGCATATATCTGGGACATAAATCCCTAGAAGTCTTCTCAGGTTACTAAACACCCTAGTTTCTCTCATTAAACAAAGCTCTCCCCTTCACCTCATATCCAAATGCTGACATTGTAGTTAGTGTCCCCCTTTTCTGCCACACTTGGTCACGTGTCTATCCTGATTGTTTTCTCACCTCTCACTTCCCAACCACTCCAAGTAGCTCCCAGTTCCATGAAGCCACTGCAGCAGTCCCACTGAGGCCCCCCTTGGGTGCCATACCACTCAATCCCAGGGGCATGCCCTGATCTTCCTCTAGTGTTTTCACGGCCGCATTTGACATGGTGCAACTGCCTTCTTCCTAACACTTCTGCCCTTGACTCTGTGACATCACAGCTCAGCTGGTCTCCTGGCCTCCCACCTCTCTATCTGGTGGTCTTCTGGCCTGCCTTCAAGAGCTGGCCTTCTCAAAACTCAATTCTTGGCCCTCTCTTCATTCTAGATCAGCACCATCCAACAGAACTCTCACTGATAATAGCAATGCTTTATTAAGCACTCAATGTGGTCAGTGCAACTGAGGACCTGAGTTTTTTTATCTGATTTAATATGAACCAATGTAAATGTCAGTAGCCACTAGTTATGAAATTAAAAGCAGCCATGAAATTAAAAGATGTTTGCTCCTTGGAAGAAAAGCTATGACAAACCTAGACAGCATATTAAAAAGGAGAGACATTACTTTGCTGACAAAGATCCATCTAGTCAAAGCTATGGTTTTCCCAGTAGTCATATATGGATGTTGAGAACTGGACCACAAAGAAGGCTAAGCCCTGAAGAATTGATTTTGAACTGTGGTGTTGGAGAAGACTCTTGAGAGTCCCTTGGACTGCAAGGTGATCAAACCAGTCAATTCTAAAGGAAATAAACCCTGAATACTCATTGGAAGAACTGATGTTGAAGCTGAGGCTCCAATACTTTGGACACCTGATGCAAAGAGCTGACTGGTTGGAAAAGACCCTGATGCTGGGAAAGATCGAGGGCAGGAGGAGAAGGGGATGACAGAGGATGAGATGGTTGGAGGGCATCACTGACTCAATGGACATGAGCTTGAGCAAGCTCTGGGAGTTGGTAAAGGACAGGGAAGTCTGGCATGCTGCAGTCCATGAGGCTGCAGAGTCCGACATGCCTGAGCAACTGAACAAGCCACTGGTGGCTAAAGGCTACCATGGACAGCGCAGTTTGACATGCTCTCCCTACGAGAGATCACGTACACCATGGCCTCAGCTACTGGCTCCGGGCAGAGCACACACACACAGCTCTATTTCCAGCCTGGATTTTCCCCTAAACTCACGTAACACACATAACCAAAGTCCACTTGACAGCTTCCTTTGGATGGTACTAAACTGACAGATTAAACTCAAGATCCTCTTCTGAAACTAGGTTAGCTTCCCAATTAGGGAAATGCATGGATAAAGGAGTCCATTGACTGCATCCCCTAATCATTCCTCAGCTTAGTCTATCTCTCCACATCTTGACTCCCTTCCCATGAACCCACCATGGAAACTGGTGGGACATGCTCTTTACTGGACCACTGGTATCCTCTCTGGCTCCACCTCCCAGTCTGCCCTCTATGATGTCACATAATGTAACTAAGAAGATGCTCAGGCCCCTTCAGGGGCTTCCTGCGCTTTGGGGATGAGTGGGCAGTCCAGTGTGCAAGGTTCAATGCTACCAACCACTGGCCAGCTCTTGGTCGCCCTCCGCCCTTCCCTGCAGCCACCCTGGGCTTCTGTCTTCTGCAGTTACCTTGAGGGGAAGATACCATTGCTTTCTGATCCTTTTCATTGTTTTAAACACAACCTTCTCTAACTCTGGAAGCCAAACAAAACCCGTCTGTTAGTCACACCATGAAGATTCCCAAAGAGCCGGCTCCTGAGTCCATGTCCTTTCCATACCAATGCACAACCGGAAGGGACTGTGCTGGTTGGCCCTTCACCTGCCCTCCTGCCAGGTGGGCAGCAAAGTCTGCTGAGACATGCCCAGTCAGAAGGAGGGCACCCCTCTTAAAGCAGACCCTTCCTCCCCTTCCCAGGGCTAGCTCATGTTGATAATTAGAAAGGTCTTCTTTATACTTCCCACATCTGCCCCATCACCCCTTCCAGCCTGACCCCAGGTCCCCCGTTGGAGTCATAACAGAAATGACAAGAGTGAGAGCGGCTACCATTACCACGCGCCTGCACCGCCAGCCTCGCAACCTCTCCACGAGCTGGTACTATCACTGCCGCTAGCTGCGAACACAAGAACCTAAAATGCAGAGCGACCAGTAATCGTTCCCCAGTATCAGAGCATTCTGATTGCTCCTGAACTCTTCCATGTCTTTCCTGCAGTGCCTGTAATTTAATGACACTCTGGTCCTTGCCACGCCAAGTGTGGCCCAAGGAGCAGCAGCAGCAGCTTCACCTGGGAGCCCATCCGGACACAGAATCTGGGGCTCATTCCCAGACCAGCTGGATCAGAATCTGCATTTTAACAAGATTTAGAGCTTGAGAGACACTAGTCTTGGTGTGCCCAGGACACATTGGAACGTACACTTACTAATTCACTAGACCAATGACCAATCACAAACACCTACTATTTGTGCCTGGTACTATACAGGCACCAGGATCCTCTCAGCCCTTCACAGCTGAGCTTGTGTCCAGCAGAGAGATGGGAGGCTAAGGCATGGAGTAGGTGTTAGGCAGGAGTGTGGTGGGGGAAACAAGGTGTCACTGGGCCCGGGGGCCATGCGTCAGGGAGGAGCTTGCACCTGATCGAGGGGACCACGGGTCAGGGAGCACTGAAGGAGCCTGCACCTGATCCAGTGTTAAATGAAGGAAGGAACTGGCTGGGCTGTCACTGAGATGGGCTTTCTGAGCAATGGGAGGGTGACACCAAAGAATGAAGATGGCAGAGAAATCCAGGGAAAGAGAGTGGGCAGGAGACAGGGATGGGCCCAGGAGGCCTTGAGGTCGCACCCCCTTGTCCTGGAAATTATTCTCTTCCTGCAGCCTCTGGTTATGTAATCTTCTCTGGCCGCCTCACCTCTAGCTTATTTGAACTTGCAGCTAAGGAGACAGGCCTGCTTTTCCACATGTACTTGATCTGGTCAGATTTTTTTTTCTGCCTGTACTTCTGTGATTGATTTTTTTTTAAAGCAAGACCTTCAGTTGATCCTGATTAAATTTTAACTTGTCCTTTTTGACCATCGTCACTGAAGCCTGCTATGATCTTTTTGAGCGCCTTCATCCAGCACATCCCCCCAACTTGTCCCCCATCTTTCCTTTTCATCTTTGTTTCTTACAGTTCCCTTTGGCTATGCATTTTCCTGATACTCAGAGCTTCTGGCAGACTTTCTATCAGAGGAAATTACAGGCCAATTTCCCCGATGAACACAAATATACTCAATAAAACACTAGCAAACTGAACTCAACAATACATTAAAAGGATCATATATTGTGATCAAGTGGGATTTATCCTAGGGATTCAACATATACAAGTCAATCAATGTGATACAACATATTAATAAACTGATAATAAAAACCATATGGTCATCTCTATAGATACAGAAAAAGCTTTTAACAAAATGCAACACCCATTTATGATAAAAACTCTACAGAAAGTAGGCATAGAGGGGACCTATCTCAACATAAAAAGGTCATTTATGACAAATCCACAGCTAATGTCATTCTCAATGGTAAAAAGCTGAAAGCATTTCCTCTAAGATCAGGAACAAGACAAAAATGTCTATTCTTGCCACTTTTATTCAACATAGTTTTGGAAGACCTAGCCATGGCAATCAAAGAAGAAAAAAAAAAGAGGAATCCAAATTGGAAAATAAGTAAAACTGTTAGCATCTGCAGATGACATGGTACTAAATATAGAGAATTCCAAAGATGCTGCCAGAAAACTACTGGAGCATCAATGAATTCAGTAAAGTTGCAGGATACAAAATTAATACACAAATTTCTTGCATTTCTATACACTAACAACACAAGCTCAGAAAGAGAAATTAAGGAAACAATCCCATTTACCATCACATCAAAAATAACAAAATACCTAGGAATAAACCTACCTAAGGAGGCAAAAGACCCATAGTCTGAAAACTGTAAGACACTGATGAAAAAAAATCACAGATGATACAAACAGATGGAGAGATATACCACATTTCTAGACTGGAATAATCAGTATTCTCAAAATGACTATTTTACCCAAAGCAATCTACAGATTCAGTGCAATCCCTGTCAAATTGCCAATGGCATTTTTCACAGAACTAGAACAAAAAATGGTACAATTTGTATGGAAAAAACAACAACAACAAACCCTCAGTAGCCAAAACAATCTTGAGAAAGAAAAATGAAGCTGGAGGAATCAGGCTCCCTGACTTCAGACTACACTACAAAGACTACAATCACTAAAACAGCATGATACTGGAACAAAAACAGAAATATGTATCACTGAAACAGGACAGAAAGCTCAGAAATAAACACACGAACCTATGATCAATTGATTTATGACAAAGAAGGCAAGAATACACAATGGAGAAAAGGCAATCTGTTCAACAAGGGGCGCTCGAAAAACTGGACAACTACATGTAAAAGAATGAAATTAGAACATTCTCAAACACCATTCACAAAAATAAACTCAAAATGGATTAAAGACCTAAATATAAGGCCACATTCTATAAAATTCTTATAGGAGAATATCATCAGAACACTCTTTGACATAAATTGCAGCAATATATTTTTGGATCCATCTTCTAGAGTAATATAAATGAAAACAAAAATAAACAAATGGAACCTAATTAAACTTAAGTTTTTGCACAGCAAAGAAAATCATGAACAAAATGACAACCCACAGAATGGAAGAAAATATTTGTAAATGATGTGACCAAGGGATTAATCTCCAAAATATACAAACAGCTCATGCAGCTCAATATCAAAAATACAAACAACCCAATCAAAAAATGGGCCAAAGGTATAAATACACATTTTCCTAAAAAAGACATATGGATGTCCAAAAAGCACATGAAGAGATGCTCAGCATCACTAATCATTAGAGAAATGAAAATCAGACTATAATGAGTTTTATCACTTCACACCAGTCAGACTGGTAATCATCAAAAAGTCTACAAACAATAAATGCTGGAGAGGGTGTAGAGAAGAGGGAACCATCCTACACTGCTGGTGGGAATGTAAACTAGTAACAGCCACTGTGGAGAACAGTATAGAGGTTCCTTAAAAAATGACTAAAAACAGAGCTACCATATGACCTGGCAGTCCCACTCCTGGGCCTATCTCTAGAGAAATATGTAAATGGAAAAAATATATGCACCCCAGTTCTCACTGCAGCACTATTTACAATAACCAGTACATGGGTGCAATCTAGATGCTCAATGACCGAGAAGTGGATAAAGAAGATATGGAACACACACACACACACACGATGGAGTATCACTCAGCCATAAGAAAGAATGAAGTAATGCCATTTGCAGCAACTGAGATGGATCCAAAAGATTGTCATGCAAAGTGAGGTAAGTCAGACAAAGACAAATATCATATGATATCACTCATATGTGAAATCTAAAAAAAGGATACAAATGAACTTATTTACAAAACAGGTAAGTCTGTGAAGATTAGTAAACATAAATAAGTCTGTTATTTATCTCACAGACTTATTTATCTAACAGGTAAATAAGACTCACAGGACACATGTACACCAGTGGCTGATTCATGTCAGTGTATGGCAAAACCCACAATATTGTAAAGTAATTAGCCTCCAATTAAAAAAAAAAAAAAAGACCCACAGACTTCAAAAACAAACTTATGGGAGTTCCCTGGTGGCCCAGTGGTTAAGAATCCGCCTGCCAAAAAAAAAAAAAAGAATCCGCCTGCCAATGCAGGGGACATGGGTTTGATCCCTGGTCCAGAACTAAGAACCCACATACCTCAGGGCAACTAAGCCTGTGCACCGGAACTGCTGAGCCCGTGCACTCCAAATACTGTAGCCTGCATTCCCTGGAGTCCACACTCTGCAACAAGAGAAGCATCACAACGAGAAGCCTGCACACTAGAGAGCAGCCCCTGCTCGCTGCAATAGAGGAAAGCCTGCATGCAGCAATGAAGACCAGTGCAGCCAAAAATAAACAAATTTATGGTTACCAAAGGGGAAATGTGGGAGAGGGTGATAAATTAGGAGTTTGAGATAAACAAGCACACTATGTTACATAATCAACAAGGTCCTACTGTATAGCACAGGGAACTCTATTCACTATTCCGTAAAAACCTGTATGGGAAAAGAATCTGGAAAAGAATGGATATAGGTATAATTGATGCACTCTGCTGAAAGCCTGAAACTAACATAGCTTTATAAATCAACTCTAAAATAAAATAAACCTTTAATCTATTAGAACAAGGTGCCTTCCCTTCTACTGCTGCTCAGCATTGTCCCTTCCCAGCCAGTCTCGACTTCTTCCTTCCTACCAGAGCCTGTCTTTCCCTTTAGAACCTGAAGATGCCAGGTGCTTCCAGTCTCCCCATTGGTCAGGGCAGGAACCAGTAACTGAATTCTGGCCAGTGGGGCTTAAGGATGAGTCTGCTGGAGGACTTTTGGGTAACGTTTTCTTCCTTAATATAAAGAGGCTCTGAAGAGCAGCACCGTTTTCTCCCTTGCCTTTGGATGTGGGTGTGAAGCCTTGATGCCTGGAGCTGTGGCAGCTGCCCTGCAACCATGAGGAAAGTCAACGCCCTGAGGGTGGCTGGACTGGAAGACGGAAAAGGCTTCCCTAGTTCCTTAATGATGTCACGGGCTATTCCTAAAACCCTGGGCCAGACCCACTTAGGGATCTACTGTTGTATTACACTTTAAATCCATTTAATAACATTTATTATTTATAAATAATATTTATTCTTTATATGGGAACAAACCAGAAATATCCCAGGTTATGAAAGTTCCAAAATCTCATCATTCTTACATTCTCCTGTAAATTACTGGGCATTTTCTCAACTAAATGTGTCATCTCTACTGTTTATAATTCCACCTTGTCTGAAGGCTCTGTCTGGGCACGTTTTTCTCATTTAAATTATAATATAAAGTTCTCTTAACTGCACCAGTCAATTTTCTGACAAGTTCATTCTTCTGGTGTATGTAGAGGTACTGTCGAGGTTCTTAGTTATACTATATTTTATATATTTCATACTGTGATATTTAAAGGTTTGTTCAGAAATCCAAATCACATTCTTTGACATTCCAGGCAGCTATTATTTCCCTTTCTCTTTGGTTACAAGCTCTTGACCTCTCTCTGCACAGGGAAGCAGTTCTAGGCCCCTCTCTGCACACAGGGCTCCAACACAGTCCAGAAGCACCTTGAGGCCCTTCCTGTGAGCTGACCCCTGTGGCCCATCTCAGTCTGCCCCACAACACAGCCCACCTCGGGCATCCCCAAGGCCCCCTCGGCCCAGCGAGTGTGCCCCGGCTCTGGTCTCTGCTCCCTCGTCCATTTTCAGATCTCTTTCTTCCTCGTCTGCTCTCATCGGTAAAGCAACCTGGCCATCGCCTCAGTCCTCTCTCCACCGCACTATTATGCTCTGCACACAAGCCAGTGCCAAGCTGGCAGAGACAGGACCCTCCCGCTCTAGGTAAGGTGTGGACGCACAGGTATGACAACTGTTTTTTCGATCACACTTCATTTTCACAAGAATCAGGAGGAGTTTAGGGTGACGGGCAGGGTGAGAGGTGTTGGCAGATTTGCTTCTGCATCTTGGAAACACATGCCAAAGAGACTACATCCTTCCAACTTGGCAGTGTGGGCCTTATGCTCACGTCCTCTGGTCCCACTTGGGCCAGTGGCCTGTGTGGTCAGTACCAGGCGTCCTCTGACCAGGCTGACGCTTCTTCTTGTTCCCGGGCCCAGCGTGCCATTGCCTCTCAAGCCGGCCAGAATCTCCCGCCATGGGAATAGCATCTGCTGTAAATACTCTACCAGTAGCTCTGCATTTTTCCTTTTCCCTCGTGTCAAATTCTTCCACCCTCACCTCTTGACTCTAAGCCTCCTCGGGATACTTGTTTTCCTGGCTTCCTTCTTGAATTTTTCCATCCTGCACAGGAATTTGTTTAATCCCTTCTGAAATGTTAGAGCCTCGACCTTCTCTTCTAACAAGGAGATCAGTGAGAATTTATAGGAAACAAATCACCTTACACTTGCATGCACTTTCCACATGTGATGGGACTTGTTCTCAGGCTGGCCAGGAGACCCAGAAGCGTCCCTGTCACACCTGAGTAAAGAGGGGCTCGCTGCGGGCCACTGGTGCTGGTGTGGGGGCACGTGGCCTCCCCTTCTCTAAGTCTCACCAGGCTTCCTGCCTCACAGGTGGGATAACTGTGCTGAGGTTACACGTCTGCACCTAACAAGCTTAGCAGGCTATAACGCAGGGCTGCCTGGCACCGAACCACTACTTTCCCAGTCCCCTCCGTTTCCACATTTTCTGTAACTCTAGGGAAGTATACATTTCTCTGTGACTTTTCCTAAAAACAGCTGTTTTGATTTCAGGAAACTGCGGTTTTTCTAGACTTGTCTGCAACTCTATTTCTGCTCCTACCCTAGGAGCAGGGCACGGGCTGTGTAGCTCAACTCTGATGTAGCACATTTCCAGCTCTGAGTAACCATCAATGTTCTAGAGCGCCCCCCAACACCGGATCATTTTCCAGACGATTCTCCTGCTTGTTTCTTTTAGCTTTCTCACTGTACAAACGACAGATTTGGAAAAGCATGTTTTCAAGTTTGATGACGTGCTATTTATCCATTCGTCCTTTTATGGCTCATGCTTTAGGAGGGTAAGAAATCTCATTGCCTAATGCAAGAGACTCTTGAGAGTCCCCTGGACTACAAGGAGATCAAACCAGTCAATCCTAAAGGAAACTGAATATTCACTGGAAGAACTGATGCTGAAGCCGATGCTCCAATACTTTGGCCACCTGATGCGAAGAGCCAACTCACTGGAAAAGACCCTGATGCTGGTAAAGACTCAGGACAGGAGGAGACGGGACGACAGAGGACGAGATGACTGGATGGTATTACTGATTCAACGGACATGAGTCTGAGCAAACTTTGGCACATGGTGAGGGACAGGGAAGCCTGGCGTGCTGCAGTCCATTGGGGTCACAAAGAGTCAACATGACTGAGCAATAGAACAACAAATGCAAGGTCACAAAGATTTTGTCCTATTTTCTCTCCCAGATGTATAGTTCTGGGTTTTACCTCTAGGTCTGTGGGCCATGGTGATGTGAAGTATGGGTCTGTGTTCATTTTGTTGCATATGGAAGCCCAATTGCTCCAGCACCATTTGTTAAAAAGACTACACCTTCTCTCTTGCCCTGTCTTTGCATCTTTGTCAAACACCAGTAGTACAGCCTGGTGTCTGTCTCATATTATTGCTGCTGCTAAGTCACTTCAGTCGTGTCCGACTCTGTGCGACCCCATAGATGGCAGCCCACCAGGCTCCCCCATCCCTGGGATTCTCCAGGCAAGAACACTGGAGTGGGTTGCCATTTCCTTCTCCAATGTATGAAAGTGAAAAATGAAAGTGAAGTTGGTCAGTCGTGTCCAACTCTTAGCAACCCCATGGACTGCAGCCTACCAGGCTCCTCCGTCCATGGGATTTTCCAGGCAAGAGTACTGGAATGGGGTGCCATTGCCTTCTCCGTCTCATACTATTGGTTTTCCTCAAATTTCTTTTGCTCCTTAGTGGTTCCTTTGCATTTCTGAAAGAAGGCACTGGGCGATCTTTGGTGGAAGGAGGACTCGGTGACAAGACGGGGAGCCTCCTAGGTTTCCTTTCCTGGCCCCATGCCTCCACTTCGTCCTCCCCTCTGGATGGGGGAGGGGCGTGGGCTCCGTGGAAGCCGACTGCATCACCCCCAGCCTCCTTCTCTTTGGGGTGTGCGTGCAGGCAGCAGGAAGGGACCTGTAGCCGCAGGGAGTGCAGGCTTAGCATCTTCCAGCCCCAGGTACAGGGCCTTTCCTGCGGCCCCTCCCTGTGGGTCATGGAAGTCCAGAATGACTTGGAGATCCCTCACAGTTCCAAAGCTCCTGGCCTGCCTCACCCGCTTCCCAACTTTTCTCCCTCTGGGGAAGAGGAGCTCCCGTAATGATGCTGGCCTGCTCCCCAACCCCCTTCCCCATGGTGCCGCCCCCAGCTCCCAGCAGTCGGCTGCAGCATCTCTGCTCCACTTCTCTGTCAGCCTTTCCTAGTCTGCTTTCTGTTCTACAGAAATCTCTCCCATCTCCTGAGGTTAGCTGAGGGTGCTCTTTCTTATTTTCCCATGTTCCTAATGCATTATGCTTTTATTTTCTTTTGTTTGAAATGGTCTTTGGAGGAGGCAGAAGGACGGGGGCTATTTTGAGCTCGGAAGTCCTACTGGATGGTCACAAGGGTCGGGGACACATGAACTCACTGTCCCACAGAGCGTCCGGCAAGTCATCCCCAGAGACGGAGGGCGGGCTGGACAGGTCACAGGCTGACTGGACGCACAGTGTGTACAAAGCGGGCTGGCCGGGAAGTCTGGGAGAGTCCAGAGCTTGTGTGGTCTCGCTCTCCACCTGGGAAACACTGCATCTTCTAAACAAAGGCTCCTCTCACCCTCCAGCTCTGTGGGAGGGAGCCAGAGAGCAGGGCGTGGGAGGCATGCTGGAAACCGCAAGTCACGTGTGACTGACTGGCCTGAACCAAGCCCATGGTCTGTCATATCAACAACTTTGTTTCTTTCCCTTAATCATCTTTCACGAGTCTGCCTCTGTTTTCTGGAAGAAAAGTACACATGTATGTATTTGTAACATCAACCCAGTACTCAGTCCTACTAGGCTTTTAAAAATGACATTGAGAGATTCTCTGTTGTCCTTAAAAGCACCAATACTCTTGGTCCCACAGACTGTTTTTTTAAGTTTCTGTAGCATTTTCTTCTGTGGTAAGGCCAGCTAGCCACACCACTTATCAAGGAACTACAGGGTCAAGTAGCAGGGACCAGCATCGTCAAACGTGCAATTTCCATCATGTTCATGATCCAAAGAAGGACACAGTTGAGTCTAAAATTTTTCAGGTTCCCATACAGATTGAAGTTCTCTCATTAAATCACTGTGTAAAAAATACATTAAATTTTTAAAAAGGGGGAAAAAAGTAAACAGAAAAACACACCACAGATATCTTTCAAGACTCACTTCGTTTGTTAATGGGTTCCTGCTTCTGCCGCTGGTTCTCTTGTTAACTTTGATCTGTGTGTTTACACACATTTTTAATTCATTCAATGATTTCACACACCAGCAGTTTCAATTTGTTTCAGGCAAAACTGGACTGTTAAAAAAGATCCAGGCTATTTTCAGGTTGGAAAAATAATAAATTGAAATTGAGATGATTCTACAGGATTGACTTTTTTTGTTCTAATTACAGAATGGAGTCCTTTCCATAAAAGTAAAAATGTTCAGTTCTCGTATAACACATATAACGTGCTCAGTCATGTCTGACTCTTTGCGACTCCATGGGTGGTAGTCCGCCAGGCTCTGATGTCCACTGGATTTCCCAGGCAAGAATACTGGAGTGAGTGCCATTTTCTCCTCCAGAGATCTTCTCAACCCAGGGATCGAACTTGTATCTACTGCAGCTACTGCACTGGCAGCTGGGTTTTTACCACTGGGTCATCTGGGAAGCCCATAGTACATATAACAAACAAGATCAGTTCAAATATCCTCCTATATGTCCTAATCTTTCCCTCACATTTTTTTTCTGGTTTGTTTGCTTTTTGGCTACACCACACAGCATGTGGGATCTTAGTTTCCCAACCAGGGATAGAACCCAAGCTTCCTGCAGTGGAAGAGTGGAATCTTAACCACTGAACAACCAGGGAAGTCCCTCCCATGCATTCTTAGAAGCATCCAAAAGTCATCACGTTTGTGGAGGCACATTTAACCAATGCTCACTCAGTGGTAAGTGACAGGCGTGGGCACTGCTATTTTGTCTTCATCTGCACTGGTTCTGAGAAGTGGAATAACCACCCCGCCCTCCTGATGAGGAAGTTCATCTCTGACAGAGAGGCTGCTATGCCTAGAGTCAGAGCAGCGCTGGGGGCGTGGAGCTCCCCCGCAACACCCTACCCCCAGCTTTTCCCTCAGCTCAGTGGCCAAAGAACTCAGTAACCACAGACCGGAGGGGCCCTGGTGTGCCTGCTCCTTGGCTGCTGCTGCTGCTGAGTCACTTCAGTCGTGTCCGACTCTGTGTGACCCCATAGATGGCAGCCCACCAGGCTCCCCTGTCCCTGGGATTCTCCAGGCAAGAACACTGGAGTGGGTTGCCATTTCCTTCTCCAATGCATGAAAGGGAAAAGTCAAAGTGAAGTCGCTCAGTCACGTCTGACTCTTAGCAACCCCATGGACTGCAGCCCACCAGGCTCCTCCGTCCATGGGATTCTCCAGGCAAGAGTACTGGATTGGGGTGCCATTGCCTCCTCTGGCTCCTTGGCTAGTTTTCCTCAAATTAAGAACACAAACGGAGCAACTTAATTCTCACAAACATGTGAAATATTACTCTTCCTATTAAAAATTATAAAATATTTCACAAAGACATTGCATGGGAAAGAATTCCGTACAATCTCCGCCCCTCCTCACCCAACTTCTTTAAGAAGTGAGCATTGTTTACCCAACCCCTCCTGTCCTGGCAGCCCCTTGGAGCTCATCCTTCACCCTCCACCCACAGCGGGGTCCACTCCCCTGGATCTGGTGTTTATATTCCCACATGGTGGTTCTCCCCAGATGTACTGTGCGTAAGCAATATATAGAATTACTCTGTATGTTTCAAAGCTTTACGTCAGCAGTAGATTGGCCCACATGGGGCTCCACGGTGAACGGTTACTAATGTGCCAATTACTGCACCCCCTGGAGAGTGGTCTCCCCTCCCAGCAGCCCATTCTGTGTGTAGCAGAGATGCCTTCACCTGCTGGATGTTGGGGGAGTCCTGGTCCTTGCTGTCACCTCCACCCCACAGCTGTCCTGCATCCTGGCCCCATCAGCACAACGCTTGGCTGCCAGCACCCAGGACCTCTTGGCCAGCCCAAGGGTGAGTGCTGAGGTGGGACAAGTGACTAGAGTTCCTATCTTATCCTCAAGCCAATTAAAAAACACACCTCGATGTCCTCACTGAGGATGATCAGACAGCTTACATCTCAACTGGAAGAAATGAAGATATGAGCTACAACAAATCAGCAGATCACCAAGGCCTCATCCACTGTCGGCCAAGGGTGTCAGCTCTGCTCCAGGCAAATGAGAAGGGCATGTTTTCAGGAACCATCCTGCTGTGGCTGACACTTGTTTTGTCTTAAGGCAAATGGCCCCTTTCCACACCAACAAGGATTAACCATGCCTCCTCTGTCCTCCCCAGAGGGAGGGCCTGGGAAGCCTCTAATCCATTCTGCTCAGTGTTCAAGTCCTTGGTTGACATATTCCTGCCTCCACTGGCCACTGAGCCCCAGACACTGGACCCTGCAAACAGTGAGTGCTCAGCAGAGGCATTGGCGGGGGGGAGGAGTCCCCTGCCAGAGTAGAGTCCCAGCTCTCAGTGGTGTACTGGGCACCCAGAGCACTGCACTGCACTCACAGCAGCACCACAGACACTTCAAATTTTCCAGGAAAACAATAACACCCAGCATCAGCTGTCAGAGAGGAGCCAAGGACATCAGTCTTTCTCCCCAGGTTAGACATAACATGGCAGAGTAGAAGCACTTGAGCTCATCTCCTCTCACGAAAACACCAAAAATCACAACTACCTGCTGAACAACCATTGACAAAAAAAGACTGGAGCCTATCAAAAAGATATTCTACATCCAAAGACAAAGAAGAAGCCCCAACGAGATGGGAGCAGACACCAGAAGCATGCAGAACTACGATTCTGCAACCTGCAGAACAGAGGCCACAAACACAAGAAGCTAGACAAAACGAGATGGCAGAGGAAATGTTCCAGATGAAGGAACAAGATAAACCCCCAAAGAACAGCTAAGTGAAGTGGAGACAGGCAATCTACCCGGTAAAAGAAGGCTTAGGTTCTTCATTGCCAACTCTGCAGAAGTAACTGCCAGCTTGTGAGAGGCCGATGGAGAGGGCTACCTACACAGGAAGGAGCTGTGGGTGGCCTCCAGGAGCCAAGAGCAGCCCCCAGCAGACAGCCAGCAAGAAGACAGGGACCCCACAGTCTTACTGCCACAAGAGATAAATTCTGTGCATCTCAGGAAATTGAAACCAGACCTCTCTCAACTTAAGCCTCTGATGAGTCCAAAGGCCTGGCCTGTATCTTGATTGCAAGATGGTAAGACCCTAAGCAAGGGACCCAAAGAAACTGTGAGATGATAAAAGTATGTTGTTTTAAGCATCTAAGTTTGTGCTCATGGTTACAGGGCAATAGAAAACACAGTATTCAAGCTATAAGCTATTTATGCTACATTCTTGGTGCACTGAATACATGAATAGTTAAGCAGAAATTATCTCCAAAATTTTTATGGTCTTAAATAAAAGCAAACTGAGAAAATGTCTCAAACACGGGCCATAATTTTCATCTGTAAATTGACCTAATATCCTTTCAATCTTAGGCAAAGTCATAAAATTCCTGTGTGCTGCCTGTATGTAGCTCTTCTGGAAAACTCTTCCTAGTTTTGCAGGATTTTGGCAGCTCTATACTTTTCAGAAATGCTACCCTTTGGTCACATCTAAACACTATAGTTTCTTGATGAAAGTGAAAGTGGAGAGTGAAAAAGTTGGCTTAAAGCTCAACGTTCAGAAAACAAAGATCATGGCATCCGGTCCCATCACTTCATGGGAAATAGATGGGGAAACAGTGGAAACAGTGTCAGACTTTATTTTGGGGGGCTCCAAAATCACTGCAGATGGTGACTGCAGCCATGAAATTAAAAGACGCTTACTCCTTGGAAGGAAAGTTATGACCAACCTAGATAGCATATTTAAAAACAGAGACATTACTTTGCCAACAAAGGTCCGTCTAGTCAAGGCCACGGTTTCTCCAGTAGTCATGTATGGGTGTGAGAGCTGGACTGTGAAGAAAGCTGAGCGCCGAAGAATTGATGCTTTTGAACTGTGGTGTTGGAGAAGACTCTTGAGAGTCCCTTGGACTGCAAGGAGATCCAACCAGTCCATCCTAAAGGAGATCAGTCCTGGGTGTTCACTGGAACGACGGATGCTGAAGAGGAAACTCTAATACTTTGGCCACCTCATGTGAAGAGTTGACTCACTGGAAAAGACCCTAATGCTGGGAAGGATTGGGGGCAGGAGAAGGGGACGACAGAGGATGAGATGGCTGGATGGCATCACTGACCCGATGGACATGGGTTTGGATAGACTCTGGGAGTTGGTGATGGACAGGGAGGCCTGGCGTGCTGCGATTCATGGGGTTGCAAAGAGTCGGACATGACTGAGCAACTGAACTGAACTGAAACACTATAGTTCCAAGCGATCCAATCTAGAGAAATCTTGGGATAAACAGGATGCTATATCTTTTTTTTTTTTTTTTTAATTTGGCCATGCTGCGAGGCATGTGGTATCTGAGTTTCCCGACCAGGAATCAAACCCTTGGTCTCTGCACTGGAAGCATGGAGTCCCAACCACTGGATTTCCAGGGAAGTCCCGGGATGCTGCATCTTAATTAGAGGAAGGACTCATGAATTCCTGAAGCAGTTTACAGGGAGGAGGCAGATACAATGTGAGACTGATCACCTTGACCCAGGAAGTAAATTCAGTGTTAGGACTTTATCAAGATTCAAAACTTTGTGTTAACTTATGAGAAATTGGAAAACTTCTTAAACCTTTTTTAAACTGTAGGTTTTCCCCAAAGAACCTAAAATGTATCCTTGTGTGTGTGTGAGTCACTCAGTTGTGTCTGACTCTTTGTGACCCCATGGACTGTAGCCTGCAGCTCCTATATTCACAGAATTTTCCAGGCAAGAATACTGGAGTGGGTAGCCATGTCCTTCTCCAGAAAATGTATAATTATTATTGCCTAACCATTGATAGATGTATCTGATATTGCTATATTTTCATCAGCTACGTTGTCAAACGTAAATTACCTAGTTCTGGCCTGAAGAGAAAAACAGTTTTCCTCTAATTTATTTCAAGTGGCACCGTAGGTAAGGTAAAATAATGTTAACTGTTCTTGAAAGTGTACTGTGGAGAAGGAGAAAGAAAAGAAAGAAATCAGGACAATGGAGAGGGCCCTGTCAGCATATGAGGAAGCTGATCACACACAGCTCCTAGGATAAACACACATCAGTCACAGCTGGAGCAGGAGTGAGCCCACCTGCCATGGCAACGACTCAGTGCCGCCCTCAGGCCCCTTCGAAACAGGCCTCCAGATGGAGACGGGCCTGGGTGCAGGACGACATAAGACTCCTGCTCCCGAGGGGCCGCGCCCGCCCCCTGGAGTGCTGGAGTGGCGCTTGCTGAGGGGGAGCCCGAACGACCCAGAAACAAGAAGGAAACACCAGGGCCACACAGTCCGCAAATGTGTCCACTCACCACTCGACTCGTTTCCAAGTCGGATATTTACTTAAAACTATCATGACCACATTTTCGGAGGCCAGTCTTTAAATCCTGCAACACTGAGATCTGGGAGGTTTAAAAAAAAAAAGAAAAAAGGAGCCATCATCACCTGTTTATTGCAAAATCTGAAACAAAAGTCATATTGTTATGCTCATAATGTAACCAGTACTTGCAGAATTGTGTCTTGCACACATAACCGGCTGATAGGAACATCAAGTATTAACGACACTGGAGGGCTTACATCTTGAATTGTGTGACAACCAACTCCTGGCAGCCAAAACATGCAGAATGCACTCTAAAGACACGTATGCTGGACGTCTCTCCCAAAAGCAAACTGCTGCTTCATATCCCTTGTTACCCACAAAGCAAGAAAGACGAAGTGAACACTAAATCCCGGGTACTGTTCGCTCTCCATCAACGGGCTCACAAGCAGCTTTGGACAACGGTGCAGCTGGCCACAGGACTACTGTTTGAACACCCGAGGGGAAGCCCGGTGGCTCACCCTACCGCACAGTGTGCAGGCCAAACCTCTGTAAGAGCTGATGCCCCGTAACAAACAGGGACACCTGAGTGATCGCATGGCCCAGTTATCGGTTTAGTGATGGGAACAAAGAAGCCAAGGCTGGGAGACTCACCCAAGCTTCCACCATGGCTTCTCCACTCAGAGCTCAGACTGGAATTCAGGCTTCAGCATCATAAACCCCTAGGAGGCTGCTGGTTAAGGTCCCTTGGGACCCCTGGGTCACACAGCAGGAAGTAAGCGGTGGGTGAGTGAGAGACACTTCATCTCTATTTACAGCCACTCCCCGTCATTCTCATTACCACCTGGGCTTCTAACGATTCTGCATTATGGCAAGTTCTAGAATTATTTCACTATATATCTGATGTAATAATAGAAATAAAGTGCACAATAAAAGTAATACACTTGAATCATCTGGAAACAATCCCTCTCCCCTTCCCTAGTCTGTGGAAAACCTGCCTTCCATGAAACCAGTTCCTGGTTCCAGAAAAAGTTGGGGACCATGGCCCTAACCCAAGGAATGTGTCAAACTGACTGCAGGGGTTCTAATCCCAAATAAAATGTTTCTCTCCCCACTCCATCCTTCTCTGCTCCCAGAAACAGGGCCTGTCCCTCAGGATCCTTCACAAAGATGGTACTACCTTCTCTGGGTAAACAGACACACAAACAGGGGGTCGCCAGGTCAAGGGGGAAGACGTCACCCTAGAAGGCACGTCCACAACAAGTTGGGTCCTGAGCACACACAGAGGAGCCACACTCTGGCTGCGGCCCATCCAGGACACAGGGGTGTACAGCAGAGAGCACAGGGGGCAGGACCCGTGCCTGCAAGTGACAGCCTCCCTGGGGCCATGCCCACAAGCCTTCAAAGAGAAGAGCTGCCAGGAAGACAAGGGGACACGGGAGCCAGCGGAAGGAAGAGGACGTGCAAAGGGAGAAGGCCAGGGGTGTCCTGGGACCAGAGTGCCGTTCTGTGCGGCCGGGCAGAGGGTTTGAGTGGGGAAGTGAGGCGGAAACACGGGACAGTGAGGGGCCAGGTGCCTCCTGAGGAAGGCGGAGGTGCTGAAGGACTCTGAGCAGGAGCATGATGCAGCGTTATGCTTACATCTGGGAGAGCAGCTGTGGCCACAGAGCGGGAGCTGGACCGAGAGGAGAGAGGGAGGCAGAGTCCAGAAAGAGGGCAGGTGACACCTTCCCCCAGGGTGAGAGGGGAGCCTGGTGACACACTCTACATCACAGTCCTGCTAAAAAGAAAGTGTCCCTAAAAAAAAAAACGGTGGCAAAGTCCACGTACCCTTTAAAGTCACAAGTCAGGGATGTGAGTTCCTAACGCAAGCAAAGGGAACCTCGAGACGACACTGCTTGTTACCGTCATGAGCAGTTCTTGGTCAGAGAGACTTCCCCAGTGATGTAAAAGAAGAATCTTAGTTCTTCTAAAAACTGATTTACAAGCATAGTTAATTTATTAAGTACACCTTAGAGGTCTGGGTTATATTATTATAGTCCTTAGAAATCATAATTTCTGTACTTTTTAAGACACCAAATGAAAATAGAGACATAAGGAAAACCAGCAGTATATACTGTGATTTTTAAAATGGGTTTGACTTTCAACCCAAGTGCTTCCTCCTTTGAGGAATTCAAAGGCATAATTTAAGGGTCTGGCAAGTGAAGAATTTTTACCAGCACTTAAGAGATATAACGGATATATACCATGTCCCAATCTGCTCCTCTCACACTGCCCCATGTTTAAGGCACCTCAAAGGTGCACAGTGTGTCTGCTGAGTGAGTGAGTCAAACTGCAGAGCTCCTCACCCTCACCCAGTGAACAGACCCACACGGGCACCTGGCCCTGGGGGCAGGACTGGCTCACCCTCTTGCTGGCTCTTCGCTTATACTTGATCACAGGGTAAGAGTTCTGTACTCCAGGTATTTCCTGATTGGTTACAATACTTGTCCAACATCAACCTCTTCTTGCTTTCAAGTTACCTTAACTATGAAGTATTCAGCACTATCTGATGACGCCGATTTAAACACACACATCACCACCACCAGTGCCCAGATAGCCAGCATCCATGGGAGAGGACCAGACGTGGAACAGCTGGGGCTGAGGCCACCAGCAAAAAGAGGAAGCACCGCTCTTACTTCCTCTGTAGTTGAGCATCTGTATCTTTCAGAATCCTGTTTCCTCAGATACAAAACATAGTTCATGTTACTTTTAACTAACTGCTCCCAAGAAAGAGAAGGAATTTTACCACTTGATTTTAATATACAATAGAAGAACAGTTAATAACAAACAAGAAATCCATTCAAGAGCATATGCATACAACATTACTAAACTGTGAGTCAGATCAAAAAACTAACCCATACAATTTGTATCTCTTACTCAGGGTGAATGTCGTGTTAACAAAAAGCACTATCAAAGCTAAGTGTCTTTAAGTGGGGGTTGACTTTTTACAACTTTTTACATTACATACGAATATTATTCTTTGTCAGCATTATTACTCCTGAGGATCCATCCTTTGAGAAGAAGATTCAAAGGAGGAAGAGAATGATTTGTGTCCTTCACTTGTGTTAGATGAGAAGCTGGGATACCACCACACTATTTGCTTTGGAAAATGAACAATAAGATATATTCTACTCTGTGAGATGATCTAACCTTTTCCTGCCTCACAAAATCTTCTATATTTAACATATGCTGAGAAAAAGGTAAAAACAAAGGGAATGAGAATGTTGTACAAGTTGTGTTTTTCAAGGGTATTTACTACAAAGTTATGTCAAGAAGATTTTCCCTCCAAGTAATTTTAAATACATTGTATTAATGTCGTTTTAAAATATATTTTAAAATATTAATATCTTCTTGCTGGCCCCATATCTGATTCTGCTGGGTGATACTACTTGAATTCCATTACCTAGATGGTAATGAAACATTCTATGGCTGCAATATCCTGAGTCCTTCTGAATTTAAATTCTCTTAAAAAAAAAATAGACATTCCAAGCCAGCAGCATAGTAAACTATTTTTGATGTGCTCTTAAAAACCATAAGGAAGCACGATGTACCTTTTGTAAGACTAATGAGGCAGGAACGTCTCCAAGCCCACTGCACCCTATTAGCCTCACCCATCTTAACAGGCAGAGACATGTGCGCCAGCCCTCTGCACTGAGCTGCATTAGGACTTCTACTCTGAGTACAACGGTGCTATACTTGCAAAAAAGATGTTTTCTGTGACCGTTTCCAGGTGGAGAATATGACCGCAAGCGGTCTGAAGGATCACTTTCCTCTGATAACTCTTGATAAATGATCGTGGTTCTGGGGATGTGACAGATAGAAGCTAACACCTTCCTCACTGGTTCACTTATAAAAAGACATTCCATGACGAGGTTCTGGTGTGTGCACTGAAAACTAATGATTACCTCAACCGTCACATCTACGGCCTTGGCAATAAGTGATGCGATTTGCTATTACACGTGAATGTAGTTACCCTGGAAGAGAGCTGGTGCTGGGTAACTGGACAGGCACCAATGCCATCTGACTGACACATTAATCCAGGATGTACTGGGTGCTACACTAGGGACCAGAGGGCAACCCAGCCGACTCTGGTGCCACACTTCATACCACCTTGGTGTCTTGTAATTTTCCCATGAGAGAAACTTGCCTCCCCATTCACATTCCTTCAAAAGCAGATCATACTGATTTTGGCCACTGTCTTCCAGCTGAAGACTCATGACTTTGTGTGTCTGAAAGCAAACACTGATGTCTCTGATGAAGGAAGATTAAATGAGATTTAATCCTTGGGAAGCCCAGGGGGCTGGCAGAGGAGTGGGGCTCAGTTTTGAAAAGACATTCTATTTTTCTTTGGTTCTTTGTTCCCTAATCAAATCGATGGAAACACACTTGAGGTAACTCACAGAGCAGGCTGGGGGGAGTCTCCATGAGGCTCCCGTTCGTCCTGACTCTCCATGGAGTGATGCCATCGTCAGGGTGCCCAGAACAGTGGATAGTGTATGCCTGGGCTGCAAACAAGCAGGAGGCTTCACACCTAGTGGAGGCCCATTGAAAGATGGCTCCATCTGTACTGCAGCGCCGCGACGAGAACATCCTGGAGTCGAGCCACTGCTTCTCAGAAAACTTAGTTTCAAGGGGATTAACTATGGGCTAACCAACAATTTCTTCCCAAGATTTGGGAAGTGGCAGACTTCTTCCCAAGACTGCCACTGTGTTAAGATGTAATTAACTCTCAGGAACTTCGATGTTTTCTCTCTACCGTGAAACTGTTTGATGTGAGTGCCCTGTGTCTGTCTACAGCACAGGCCCAGGTACTAGAGGGGTGATGTGTATAAGTATTTTATTAAATTTTTTAATATCTTTTTTTTTTTTTTTTTAAGGCCACACTGCGCAGCTTGTGGGATCTTAGTTCCCCAACTCTGGATTGAACCTGCACTCTCAGAAGTGAAAGTGCCAAGTCCTGACAACTGGACTACCCGGGAATTCTCAAGTCCAAATAACAGACACGTCTGAACTGTCACAAGCTCATGACTTAAATTTAAGATTCCTGAAGCCAGGGATGGAAAAACAACCAGGTCACACAAGGATACATGAATGAAAACCAAACCCACTCTGCCCTCTGAGTTGGTGATACTAACTCAGTGATGCTAACTAGTTATACTAGATAGTGATACTAACTAGTTACCACTCATCCACCCTCTAACCAAGAACACAGGGCTCGAGTGGGAATCTGAAGAAGGCTGAAGAATGGTGAGTAAAAATGTGGCAAATCGGAAATGCCAGAGCAGAGAGTTGTAAGAGAACGTGGAAAGGCGGTCATGAGAGCTGTCAGCCCAGAGCCCTGGTGGCACCATCGTCCCAGTGTGACCGCTGACAGTGGCTGACAACAGTCAATGGCTGAGGCACCAGCCCACTTAGCAGCCAGACCTATGGAGCGCCCGGTTCCCACTCTGGATGGTTCTTGGCCCTTCTCAATCAAATGCTCATCTTTACAGGGAGGTGCTCTAGTACCACTTCTCAGTTAGAGAGAGAGTACTCCTTTTTGATCAAATGAAAGAAACCATACACGAGGCAAACAATGGCCTTTATTCCCTGCCTTGTTTGAACAATGAAAATGATGTGCACTATGATCTCAAACAAAATCTTGGCTATGATAGAGCCATAAAAACAGCCTGTACTTGGGATTACAACAGTCCAGATATGTCTGGAGGCCGCAGCTGTGGGAGACCTCAAACGCTCCACTTTTTTGTTTCCTGTTCAGTCCTACTTTCCACGTTTCTGTGCCTATGTCTGACTATAAAGGAGGCCACAGGAGAGGATGAACATAGAGTTTTCTCCACCCTAGAATGTGTGAACCTTTCTGGTTCCAGTTCAGTTAAAGACACGTTCCTTGTTTGCATCTAGTGGGGCAACCCTTACAAGTGAAAAATTATACAATCATCCACGGAGGCAGAGCATTTTCTTCAGAGAACAGGCAATTAAGTGGGCTGCAGGGCTGCGTCCCTGACAGCAGGGTCTGAATCAGACCCATTCTCACCTCACCGGCTCTTACCAGGAAAGCAGCCTGTGTGTCCCCTGGGACACCCGCAGGGATCAGTGGCACTGGGAGGGCTTCACCAAGCCTGCCTGGCCAGCGTGGGCCACTTGCAGCTGAAAAGGCAGGGCTCTGAAGCCCCCAACCACACAACAATCCCCTCCACCACAACCATTCAGAGAAGCCAGGCCTTATGACGGACGTAATCCTCAACAGCTTCCCCAGCAGGAAGGCTGGCTGGCAGCACAGACCTCTGGGCCTGAGCTCATCCCTGGAAAGGGTGTGAGACTAAGTCCTAGGAGGCTGAAAGACAGAAACAGCAGAACAAAAGGGATGCACGAGCCCCTGCAAAGATAAATGGAAGGAAAAGCAGGATAATTTACTAAAAGGAAATGAAGCCAAAAAAAGAGGTTCCAACTAGTAACCCAAAGACAAAGAATGAAGGTTAAGGGAAGGCTTTTGGACATCAACAAATTCAGAGTGGCTACTCTGCCCTTTTCCTTTCTTGGAAAACTGAAAAAGAAAGAAGAGATAAAGATGAGGAGTGGGAGGAGGGGGTAAAAGAAAGGAGAACAGCGGCTGACTGGCATGCAAAGATTCTATAGAATTTTATACCTGGAGCTCAGCTCTATCATGGTGAATTAATATCATTATTCTTATGAGAAACTCTAGGCTCTAATTCATTTCTACCACTCAGTGAATTCTGCCACTGAATGAGCAAAGACTTTCAAGCATGAGCCCAAGAAGAACCATTCATTGAGAGCCCCACTGTGATTTCTGAAGGAAGGGGTGCCATCCGGTGACCTGCCACCACTCTTCACTTCCAGAATCCACTTGAAATCCAAATTAATTTTTGTTGATTAGAATTTCAAGAGGGCTTGTTAGGGGTTAAAATACAGCTGGACAGCAACAATTTTTAAGGAATCCCAGGGCTTGGAGGGATCCAAGACTGCTCATTGCCAGAAAGCAGGGCAATTTTCAAAGTAAGTAGTTATTTCTCTTCGGCAGGATCTCCATGGATGAACTATTAAAAAGGAGGATTTTATTTCCTAGTGGCCAAAAGTTTCTTGTGGCACTCCACTGAGAAGTCTGTTATTTACCCTGAGAAAACCATAAGTAAAAATGATACATACCTTCCAATGTTCACTGCAACACTCTGTACAATACCCAAGACATGGAAACAACTCAGATGTCCATTAACATGGATATGGAATGGATAAAGGATAAAGGAATGGATAAAGAAGATGTGGTACATATATATAATGGAATATTACTCAGCCATAAAAAGGAACAAAATTGGATCATTTTTAGAGATATATATGGACCCCAGAGTCTGTCATATAGAGTGAAGTAAATCAGAAAGAGAAAAGCAAGCATCATATATTAACACATATAGGTAGAATCTAGAAAAATGGTACAGAAGAACCTATTTGCAGGGCAGGAATAGAGACGCAGATGTAGAGAATGGATATGTGGACACAGAGCAGGAAGGGGAAGGTGGGATGAATTGGGAAACTGGGATGTATAACCACTACCATGTGTAAAACAGACAGCTAGTGGGAACCTGCTGCGAAGCACAGGGACCCCAGCCTGGTGACAGCCTAGAGGACTGGGGTGGGAGGGAGGTTCGAGAGGGAGGGGGTATATGCATACATATAGCTGATTCACTTCACTACGCAGCAGAAACTAACACAGCATTGTGCAGCAACTGTATTCCAATTAAAAAAAGTCTGTTCTTTATACCCATTTGTTCTATGGTAGAAAATGGTAGAAAAGCCATAGATTTAGAGGCTCTGATTTGTGCCTCCATCTACTTGCTCACCCCATGTGTTTGTTCCTGACATTATGCCCATTTTACAGAGGATGAAACTGAGGCCCAGAGAGGTTTCGGAACTTGTCCAGTTACTCAGTAATGGTAAAGCTGGAATTCCCAAGACACCTATACCTGATGCCAAAAGCCATTTGCAAACCACCCACCCAGTTCCTGGCACACTGTACATCCTCAGAGGATCTACACACTTCCTTTAAGGTCAGTATTTTGGTAGAGACTGTGAGAATTACAATTCCTTAGTACACTGTTCTGACTGTAATTGTTTAATCACAGATCATTTTCACAATGATTTGTGCATGCTATCCTGCATACAGTTTAAATAAACCAGATTCAAGTTTTTGCAAATGGTTTTCTACAACATACCTTAAAAAATGGTGAATCCATTAGTCCAAGAAGTTTAAAAAAAACAATCTGGATTTTTCTGTTTCTACTCAAAGCAGTATTTATCACATGTGAAAGTAGAGGAGGTTGGAGTTGTGTTTTCCAGACATTTGGCAGCTCATTTTTCTCTCGTGCCTATGACTAAAACCAGACTTGCAAATTTAAAATACGATTATCATTTTTTTCCCAAAACAATTTAAACAAAGGAAGCTGCAAATCTACCCACAAAAACACTGCTTTAAGCAACTTGAATGAAGAACTGGAGAGAAACTTAAGATTCAAAATAACAAATAAAATAACAATATAAGATTCCAAACAAATGAGATTTTTTCCCCAAATTTGCCTTAGGGTGGGGGGAGAATGAAGGATATAAAGCTACAGCCCTGAAAACAAAGTTACCTGGCCAGTAGTAAGTGCCTTGTAGACTTTATCTAAAAGGACTGCCACCAATAGGAAGGAAAGAAATGAAAACTCAAAAATGTTTGATGGAAAAATTCATTTCCTCCTAACCACATGCTAAGGATAGGAACACACAACATTATTTAGACAGATCTCTGAAAGAAGAAAGGAGAGAAATGATGTCCTGGTGAACTGAGTTTTGGCATTCAGAGGCATTTTTTCACATTTGGCATTTTGCTCTCTGCTTTCCCACTACCTTCTTCGCCTGTTCTCAAAGTTGTATCTCATTTGTAAATGTCATCACCAAGGACATTTGGTTAAGTGTACAGAAAGCATGAGCTGTTCAAAATCTAACACTAAAGCTTATTTCATGATTGTCCTGGGGAACTACAGAAGCAGAATAATCCAGACCTGTTCTCTGAATCAAACACAAGAACCCTTTTGGGGATCAGTGTAATCAATCAAAAGATAGGTTATTTCAAATATCTATTTCATGCACCTAACAATTAACACATTATCATTTATACTGCCAGTTAAAACCCTGTCAAGGTGATTTCCAATTTCGAAGGTGTTTTAAAGGGAATGTAAACACACTGACTGAGAGCCCATGTGCCAAGTGCTGTGTGAGGTATTTCACATAGTCATTTCATTTGAAGTCAAATTCTACCTGCTTCTCCTCAAGCCTGGGAGAGGTGGTACAGGGAGGAAGAAAGAACACTGGACCAGAGGCTAGATTCTGGACCCTGCTGAACACTGGAGTGGGTAACCACTCCCGTCTCCAGCGGATCTTCCAGACCCAGGGATTGAACCCAGGTCTCCTGCATTGTAGTTGATTTCATTACTGTCTGAGTCACCAGGGAAGGCCATTTAAACTCTGAGTCTCCAAATTTCTCATCTATAAAATGCTAGAGTGAAACCTGCCAGACCTACCCTCCCAGGCTGTGTAAGAATTCATTAAGGTATTGGATTTGCTAGTATCCTCCTGAGAGCCAAGATCAGTAAGAATGTAAACTATTATTATACCCCAGGTCATGTCAAGGCTGGACTCTGTAGATCTTTGAACAGGGCTCCATCTCTCGGTAATGACTGTTTTTTACAGTCTACAGTGTAAAGAGGGGCTTCCCAGGTGGTTCAGAGGTAGAGAGTACGCCTGCCAAAGCAGGGGTTTGTTTCCAAAGTGGGTTCGTTCCCTCGTCCAGGAAGATCCTCTAGAGAAGGAAATGGCAACCCACTCCAGTTCTCACGCCTGGAAAAACTCCATGGACAGAGGAGACAGAGGAGCCTGGTGGGCTACAGTCCACGGGGTCGCAAAGGGTTGGACACAACTTAGTGACTGAACAGCAACAACAGTGTAGAGGAATAAAGTGGAAAAGCCTCAAAGATGGTTCAACGGCAGCAATGGCATCAAAGTTCAAAGAACTATCTTGGATATTAAGTTGAAAGTATTAATGTGGCAATGAATCGATGGAAAAATACAGGCAAACAGCCAAGGCTTTGCTAGAAGAGGGGGCCAAGAGAACACAGGGTTCAGAGCCAGAGACATGGGTGAGCAGCACAAGCACCAGGATTTATTGATGCTCTGATTTTAGATAATTCTCTAATAGTTTCTTTTTCTGTTTTTTTGGGATTCCTTTTAACCTTTTATTACACAGAAGTAGAGATAATAATATAATGAACCTCCATGGTGCTACCCACCACCTAGCTTCAATAGTTACCAACTCACAGCCAAGCTTCGTTCATCTGTCAGCCAGCCTCCTTTCCTGGATTAGTTACCTATTTAGTTATCTACTATTGTGTGACAAAATACTTCAAAACTTAGTGGCTTAAACATTAAGTATTTATTCTCAGGAATTTGGAAGCAGCTGGGTGGCTCTGGCTCAGGGACTCTCAGGAAGCTTCAGTCAGAACACAGGCAGTGACTGCAGTCTTCTGAAGGCTTGACAGGCTACAGGAGGGGTGATAAGCTGCAGTCCTCAGGCCAAACCTGGCCTACTGCCTGTTCTTGTAAATAAAGTTTTATTGGAACACAGTCTCTTCCTTTCATTCCCATACTGGGCATGGCAGCTTTTGCTCTATAATAGCAGGACTGAGTAGGTTCAAGAGAGAGTCTATGGCCCACACACCTAAAGTATTTACTATATTTTTACAGAAAAAGTCTGCCAACCCCTGGATTAGACTATGTGCTTCCAAGATGGTTTGTTCACGTGGCTATTGGTGGTCAATCACATTCCTAGTCATGTGGGCCTCTCCACTGGTGGCCTGAGTGTTGGTCTGCAACTTCAGGAATGCCCCAGGTGACTGGCCCCCTTACATGGCGGGCAAAGAGAGACCAAAGAAAGGGGAAGAGCACTCCAGACTGCTAGGGGGAAATTTTAATAAAGAAAAGAAATTACAGACAACGCTTGTCTTGGATGGCTGCAAGATCTCTGCATCCACCCATCAAAACCTTAAAAATTAATATAAAGGCTTTCACTGGGTTCAGTCACAGGCACAAGACATGACTCCCTCAAGGCTGCGTCCTTGAAACCGCTCCCAGTGTGGGAATGGTGGGCAGAACGTACACTCCAAGGACGGGGGAGGGCTGAGGAGCCTCGACTGCCTACATCCACCTCTGGGGCCAACCAGCAGTTGTGTCCTCTGGATGACCTACCTAATGTAGAGTGTTCTCACAGCATGGCAGCTAACTTCCCAAAAGCAAATGATCCACGAGGGAGAAGAGGGCAGAAGCCACAATGTCTGTCTTATGACCTAGCCCCAGAAGAGACATACCAACACTTCTGCAGTACTCTACTGATTACACAGACCAAACAGAGTAGAGGGTTGGTGGGGACTCCCACGGTATGGACGCCAGGAGGCAGGGGTCACTGGAGACCACTTTGGAAGGTAACAACCATAGCTAATGACCCTTTCCTTAGACTGTACAGTCTGCCTTTGGGACAGGGTCTTTTCTACAGGCTTTTCAATTCTACCATTTGACAATCATATGAGTTATGGGACTTTGTGATGCTCCACATTTTTGTGCTTTGACCATACCATGTCCTCGATATTTGTTGCTGAATTTTAATATCTGTACTTTAATTTTGACTCATTATGAATTCAGTAGAATTAACTACTTATATTCTTAGAGCTGTTATCAACATGAAATGGTTACCTTCCTTTAGTTAAATATTTCAGGAAGTCCTTAAATCTGAATATTTCCTGTTTTCTGCATTCTATTCTTAGGAGAAAGAAGCAAATCACTATATATCCTACTCTTACGGATTTACTTTAAAGGCTCAATTTCCAAGGCTCTCAATCACTGTATTTCCAGCCCAATCTCAGGTTTACATTCACTATATGATACGATATTCAATCATATCCCTGAGGTTCTGTAGCATTGGAAATCCATGCAAAATAATATTATTTATTATATTTAAAAAGAGGTTTTCCATTTTAACAGTTTACTAGTAATTAAAAATGGAAGTAATTTTTAAAAGAGCCTATGGCTTCCTGACACAGTAAGAACTCAACGATGGTTTCCTAAATCCCAAATCTAACACACAGAGGACAACCTCAAAGCCAAAGGACTACAATTTAATAACAGAAAAAGGCACAAAGGGATGAGGCTGTGGCCCATCACCTAATTACTGACTCATTCATTCAACAGATATGAATTCTGTGTCTGAAGCAATCCTGTCTCTAAGATGCTTCTAGTCTGGTAGCCACAGAAATATATCTTTGATATTAATAAAGCCAATAATACAGTCTTTTAATATCTTAGAACAACAAAGCTACAGTAATAAAGACAGTATGGTACTGGCACAAAAAACAGAAATATACATTAATGGAACAGGATAGAAGGCCCGGAGATAAACCCACACACCTGTGGTCACCTAATCTATGACAAGAGAGGCAAGAGCATATAGTGGAGAAAAGACAGTCTCTTCCACGTGTGGTGCTGGGAAAACTGGATAGCTACATGTAAAAGGATGAAATTAGAACACTCTCTAACATCATAAACAGAAATAAACTCAAAATGGATTAAAGACCTAAATGTAAGTCTGGACACTAAAAACTCTTAGAGGAATACATAAACAGAACACTCTTTGACATAAATAGTGGCAAGATCTTCTCTGATCCACTTCCTAGGATAATAAAACATAAAAACAAAAACAAACAAATGGGACCTAATGAGACTTAAAAGCTTTTGCACAGCAAAGGAAACCATAAACAAGAAGAAAGACAACCCACAGAATGGGAGAAAATATTTGCAAATGAAGCAATGGACAAAGGATTAATCTCTAAAATATACAAACAGCTCATGCAGCTTGATATCAAAAAAACAAACCAATCAAAAAATGGGTAGAAGACCTAAACAGATATTTCTCCAAAGAAGACATACAGATGGCCAAAAGGCACATGAAAACATGCTTAACATCACTAATTATTAGAGAAATGCAAATCAAAATGATAAGATATCACCTCACTCCAGTCAGAATGCTGCTGCTACTGCTGCTAAGTCGCTTCAGTTGTGTCCGACTCTGTGCAACCCCACAGACAGCAGCCCACTAGGCTCCTCTGTCCCTGGGATTCTCCAGGCAAGAACACTGGAGTGGGTTGCCATTTCCTTCTCCAATGCGTGAAAGTGAACAGTGAAAGGGAAGTCGCTCAGTCGTGCCCGACTCTTAGTGACCCCATGGACTGCAGCCTACCAGGCTCCTCTGTCCATGGGATTTTCCAGGCAAGAGTACTGGATTGGGGTGCCATTGCCTTCTCTGCCAGTCAGAACAACCATCATCAAAAAGAACTATAAACAATAAATACTGCAGAGGGTGTGGAGAAAAGAGAACCCTCTTACACTGTTGGTGGGAATGTAATTGATACAGTCACTATGGAGAACAGTATGGAGGTTCCTTCAAAAACTAAAACTAGAACTACCATATGACCCAGCAATCCCAGTCCTGGGCCATACCTGGAGGAAATCATAATTCAAAAAGACACCTGCACCCCAATGTATACTGCAGCTCTGTTTACAATAGCCAGGACATGGAAGCAACCTAAATGCCCATCAACAGAGGAATGGGTAAAGAAGATGTGGCACATATACATACAATGGAGTATTTCTCAGCCTTAAGAAGGAATAAAATTGTACCATTTGCAGGGATGTGGATGGACCTAGAAATGAAGTAAGTCAGAAAGAGAAAAACAAATACTGTGTATTCAGGCATTTATGTGGAATCTAGAAAAATGGTACAAATTAACCTATCTGCAAAGCAGAAATAAGACAGAGATGTAGAGAACCAAGGTATGGACACCAAGAGGGGGGAAGCCAGGTGAGATGAACTGGGAGACTGGGATTGACATACATATGCTACTATGTATAAGAAAGATAACTAATGAGAACAGTGGAGAAGGAAATGGCAGCCCACTCCAGTGTTCTTGCCTGGAGAATCCCAGGGACAGAGGACCCTGGTGGGCTGCCGTCTACAGGGTTGCACAGAGTTGGACACAACTGAAGCGACTTAGCAGCAGCAGCAGCAATGAGAACCTATTGTATAGCACATGGAACTCAGTGCTCCTGGTGACCTACATGGGAAGGAAATCCAAGGAAGAGGGGATACATGTATACATATAACTGATTCACTTTGCTGTATAGCTGAAAATAACAGAACACTGTAAAGCAATTATACTCCAATAGATTAAAAAAAAATACATCTTAGAACACTTGTTTTTTTTTTTTAAAATAAATAGATGTATTTCTAACAGCCCACGCATTTATGTGGAGAAGGAAGACCTGCTCTCACACATGTGGGCCCTCAAGGCAGTATAATCACTAATCTAGTATAGAAGCTGAGACTGGAACTCTAAGAACTTTTAATACCTCACCAGAAAACATCTTTCTTTTCTTTTTAAACATGCAGTTCCAAGCATTCTGAAATTTCTAGAATAGTTTATTATAGGGTGAATTTTTTCCTTTACAAACACAGACGTATTTTAATGACATACAGTCCAAAGCACAGGGCATCAGTCCCAGAGCACAGTGAACCTGCGGCCCTTCTCTGCCGAGGACAGCTCTGCTTCCAGGCCATTTCTGCCCTCACTGCGGCTCATCAACTCATACAGTGACTAGGAAGATGCTACATTTTATTCTGTTCCATGGCTTATTCAGTAATTTCCAGAAGAAAAAATAAATCTGGTCCTGATTTAGCCATGTCTTTTACATCTGGGGGAATAATCAAATGTACAAATATTAAATTTTTCCCAGAGGACTAGGAAATGAGAGTAAGTAGCAATTTATATACATTGTTTACTATGGAGACAGAAATGATCAGAGGCTTTCTTGGGCTTTCATGAAGCATCTTATTCTAGTGTCTGGACGCCTTCATGCACTTTAAAACGTTTTTTCTTTAGTCAGAGCAAAAACTGCAGAGGGGGAAAAAAAAAACCCTAACCAACAGTGGTAGGGACAGGATTATTTCAGAGTCAAGCAAAAACTACTTTAGAATTCTATCTGGCTTGATTCAGGGTTATTTTATGGTCTCTTTGGGAGCTACCCTTTTTACTGATATCAACCATAGTCGGTCCTTTCAGAAAAAGTAGGATTTGGGCTTCATCAAGGCTAGGCATGGAGTCCTTCTAAAGTGCTCTCATGTAATTCCTCAGAATGTATTCCCTTCCCCAGTGATCCCAGAAAGGCATATGACCTAACTGTTTCCATTTTTGCCCGAGCACCTATTTTAAGATTCCTCTTTTTTTGTCCAAGGACATCATTTGTCATTTACCTAATGTATTAGCTTCTGAACTATGTATGAGTCAACAAACTCAGTTTGATTAAGTGGAGATTTAGTCAGAGCTGGCTGAGGGGACTTGGGTATGAAAGGCGTCACCTGGCCAAGGGCAGAGGGGTAGAGGGGTAGATACACAGAAGTGGGCGCCAGGCCCCTCTGTCACATGCCAGAGCGGGGCTCTCCGGGGAGGGAAGGTCTGAGCAGCTGGCGGTGCCTGGGGTCCCTGGGTGGTCAGGGTTACCAGCAGTGTGACTCTGTGAGACCCAAAAGTAAGAGGAGACCTGCTTTGGGGTCTCAGTAAGAGGTACATGAACCAGTGTTTGCTAGTGCACTAGTTACTTTGAAGACAGTTATCATTTATGAATTGGAGAGAAATGTACCATGTGAAAAATCAAGTGCAAATGGCTAACGGAGCCCACCTCCGAGTGCTGCTATCAGGAGTCGCAGCCCACGTGGAAGGCTTAGAAGAATGCCTGGCTCAGCCGTCCTCCCACTGCTTGCTGCCTGCTACTACCCTTGGTCGTCGCCACTGCCCGGCTGTGCTCTTATCATGAAAACAGGCGGGGCTGCTGCAAAGGTGGAATTGACGCGCCATTCCCTCTGGTTTCGTGGCACCGTTTCACCAACCATCTCACTCCTGGTTTGCCCAGTGAGTCAGGGCACCCAAGCCTGAGGTGGTCCTCCTCCGTCACCAAACTCATCTCCCTGCCACTGCCCTGCTTCACATGGGTGTGTCACACTGTGTCACTGCTGCCTCACTCTGCCCGTGTGTGCGAGGGCCATCTGTGGAGACTCCAAAACAGGGGGTCAATCCACTTGCCCCGAAGCTGCACGAGGCTGTGAGACAAACTCCTGACATGGGAGAGAGGGAGAAGCCAGCTCAGAGGGTCTGCTGGAACTGTGGACTTCAGTTTACCTTTAGGTCGCTTGGGCTCATGAAGCTGGGGCCGACTCGGCGCCCAGGGAAATGGACCATCCCCTCCCCAACGATGGAGGCTTCGGCACCAACTGCCTCCATAACCGGCTCCTCAGCAGTCAGTTCTTTATCTGGATTCAATATTTCCTTCTGAACGACATGCTGGCAGACCAACATGTGATTACATACTCAATTGTCAAATACTTTAACATCCTCATTCCTCATTGTGAAACTCCTAACTTTCCATTAAGAATGCAGATCTTGCTACCACACCTTGAGAGCACAAATAGGCAGGGAAAGGAAAGTTCAGAAGCTCCTGGGAAACGTCAGAAATGGCTTAAAAGCACGTAACCCTAGAAAACAAAAATGTTACTTCATGCAGGCTGGCCCAGACGGCCAGCTGGTCAAGGTCTCACATCTGGTTAGAACCCTGGAGGGCCATAATTCACATCGTGGCATCTTCTTCAAGTCCTTATTTGTTCTTTCAACTGATTTCTGAGGCTGTTCTTTCTTAGAGGCTCCACTGGACCAGCTTCCGGGCTTTCCGTGGGCGCTCGGCTCCTGAGAGGGCGGTCTGCCCAGAAGGATGACTGTACTGAGGATGTTGTGTCCTTGTGCTCCAGGCCAGCCAGGGAGCAAATGGTACCTGGATAAGACTCCTTTCTATTTTTAACTGGATCTTAAAAATTACTGAGAGTTGAATACATCAATTTGAAAAGAAATAAAAGGGCATCACTAGGCTGATATTTACTGTCTAGAATTCTCTGTAAAGGTCTCACCGACTGAAGTCTAATCATTTCAAGATGCCCTTTGCAAAGCAAACAATTTTATTTTCCCCAGTTTGCCTCTCACCTTCAAGTATAGCTCATTTGCTTATGTATTTAGAAATGCCACAGTTTCCTATCTGATGCTGAGAAAAGAACTGCTCTGGGTATCCTTCTTCTCCATGCGCACTCCCCCACTCCCCGCGGCCCCTGCCCCATGAGCTGGAGGAACAGCCATGTCCATAGAGCACAGTGGGTCCCCCGGTGGGTCCACACCTCCCGCGCTGGAATCACTTGGGTGTTCGCTACAACATGCACATTTCTGGCCCACGAGTCCAGCCTTTTATTTTATTAAACAAAAATCTGAGGTGTGAATATGCTACCTGACTTATTCCTGGGGCAGAAACTGACTCAGAATTTGCTCCTTCTCAGCATTCACCTGACGGTACTTGGGATCCAGATTTGCTGGGGGCTGGGGTTGAGGAGAAGGTTCCTGGAGCAAAAGGAAGGGTCTTTTAACTGTAGGTAATCTGGGTCCATCTTAGACTTAGGGGAACAGAATCTTCATGGTGTGGTGCCTAAAAATATGTTTTTTTTTTTTTGGCTGCACCACACAGCTTTCGGGATCTTAGTTATCCTACCAGGGGCTGAACCCTAGGCAGTGAAAGCTTGGAGTCCTAAGCACTGGACCACCAGGGAATTCCTAACACATGCGTTTTTGAAAGTTTTACTTTCAAGATGTACAGCCCAATGTAAGAACTTTCCAGGGCTTCCCTGGTGGCTTAGTGGTAAAGAATCCACCTGCCAATGCAGGAGACATGGGTTTGATCCCTGGTCTGGGAAGATCACACTTGCCGCTGAGCAACTAGGCCTGTGAGCTGCAGCTGCTGAGCCCACGCGGCAACTACTGAAGCCCACGCACCCTAGCGTCCGAGCTCCACAACAAGAGAAGCCACTGGAATGAGAAGCCCGCACACTACAATTACAGAGCAGCAGGCCCCGCTCTCCGCAACTGGAGAAAAGTCCGTGCAGCAAGAAAGACCTAGCACAGCCAAAAATAAAATAAACAAAATTACACACAAAAAAGAACTGTCCAATGACTTAAATTTCTCAATCGCATTTGTCCATAAAATGGAAATGGAATTGAAAAGTAGCAATTCAAATATAAATTAAACACAATATAATAATTATTCATGAATGATCTTTCCTATTGACAAGTCTGTTGTCAATTTCTGGTCACTTGACAGTGAAAGAGTCTGGCGACAGGCTCGGCACTAATGAGATTTATTCTTAAAAATGTTTTCCATAACTCCACTTCTGATCAGGGCCCAACTAACCAGAAGATGTGGCAGAAGCCCTCCTCTCTGCCTTTAGTCCACGGGAACAGCCCAGTGAGGTGAAGCTCCACTTGTTTACAAAACACACAGGTAAACATCAGAGTGAAAAAGAAAAAGAAAAACTCTATATCCTAGAAATGACACTAGTTGGGCAAGTAAACTAAAGACATGCCACTGAATTAGAGTTTTTGAAAAGCACAAAATGGGTGACCTTCCACACCTATGACCTTCCAGAACCTCCGCACAGTGAGACTAAGGAGGAAACATGATGAAAATCTTTGTCTCCAACTGGCAGCAGTGTGAGCTTGGTGACCCAGGCAGCGGTGTCAAGCACACAGCAAAGCCCTGGGCCAGAAGGAGACAAGAGAGCAAGAGAGGACCTTCTGCCCAGGTTGTACTCTGGATGGATTTTAGTCTCAGATTATAATTTTAATGAAAACCAGCAGGGGTGGGAGGTGGGGGGAAGGATGCTTTTCCTGGGTTTGCAGTCCAGGCCCTAGGAAACCACAAGTACTCAACATGACTCCCTCCCTACTTGGATCCAAGACACTGGAGCTGCATCTGCACAGATTATGTCACCTTCAGGGCAAGGAGAACACCCTCTATGGAGGCATTTGATACACATACTGAGTCAACAGGCTTCCCAGGTGGCTCAGTGGTAAAGAATCCATCCTGCCAACGTAGGAGACGCAGGAGATGGGGGTTCAATCCCTGGGTCAGAAAGATCCCAAAGGACAGAGGAGCCTGGGGCTACAACCCATGGGACTGCAAAGAGTTGGACACAACTGAGCACATGTGCACACACACACACAGAGTCAACACCTCCTGGGTACCTCTGTTCCACCAGAGACTTAACAGTAAAATCAACACCAAAATCACGTTTTCCTAGGGATGTTAATCAGAGAATCATGTCTGTGTCCTCCGGAGAAAAGACCTCAGAGAGGCTTAAAATCACTTAGAGGTTTTCGTCTTTTAAAAAAATAGACAGACTTTAGGTTAATGTTTCACTTCTCAATGAAGATGAGCGTAAACCAAACTCATCTTTGACTCTGGACTTTGCTTCACTGTCAGCTAGGGAGTATCTGAAGATGAATCCAGGAGCCGAGAGGACTGGGGACATTACTTAGTCACATCCATAGTAAACACTATTATCCATCAATCCCTCCAAAGCAAATATGACAAATCTGAAGTAGGGCTTTCAGGTAAATATGTTCAGTAACATGAGACGTGCTAGTCATCTCCAGCACTGAGAAAGACCCTTTGCTTTTTAGAACAAATTCATGGCAGGGTGAAATCCTAAGTGAGAGGAGAAGAAAGCTTAACTAACATGAAATAAGACCTCCTTGACCTGGAGGAAAGGTGTGTACACAGCCAGCCTGCCCCAGTCTATGAAACTTCACTAGAAATGGAATCAGTGGAGAAACCTGATTTACCAAAACTCTTCCATAGACAATGCTGTTCAATTAAAACAATTTCTGCTTACATCACCCCTAAAAGTTTTGAATGCCAAATGCCCTCCCATACAATTTTAAGCTGACATCTAACATTTCATCATAAATTAAAATAGCTGCAAAATGTATTTTCTAGCATACTGTGAATATTGACATTTTAAAAGTAAATTCTAAGGTCACTCTTTTAAAGATATCCAAGAAATGCTTAACATTATAGTGATGTGATATCCACCACCATCCATTCAAGAGACACAAATATACTCCTAATGATAAGTAAAAATTTTGTTTTTCCTTTTCTCCTTTCTTGAAGTACTATTTTCTTTCTACTTCTTCCAAAGAATCTTACCCTGATCAAATATTTTTTTGCTTGAAAGTCTTTATCAATCACTTTTTAATACTTTGCTGTAATAATTTTATGCACAAAATGGAAACTTAAGAAGACTTTAAAATTTCCTATGAACAGAAGTCTCAAGATAAATATTTAAATTTTCTTCTGGTCTGACTGATCATTACAATTATTATTAGCCAACCCTCAGCATGAGAGAAAATAATAGCAAATTAAACAACTGACCAAGGATTAATCTCCAAAATATATAAGAAGCTCATTTGGCTCAATACCAGAAAAACAAACAACCCAATCAAAAAGTGGGCAGAAGGCTGAAACAAACATTTCTCCAAAGAAGACATACAGATGGCTAATAGACACATGAAAAGGTGTTCAACATTGCTCGTTATTAGAGAAATGCAAGTCAAAACTACAATGAAGTATTATTACCTCACACAGGTCAGAATGGCCATCATTGAAAAATCTACAAACAACAAATTCTGGAAAGGGTGTGGAGAAAAGGAAACCCTCTTGCACTGCTGGTGGGAATGCAAAATGATACAGCCACTATGGAAGACGGTATGGAGATTCCTTAAAAACTAGGAATGAAACTACCACACAACTCAACAATCCCACTGCTGGGCATATACCCCGAGAAAACCACAGCTGAAAAGGACACGTGTACCCCAGTGTTCACAGCGGCCCTACTCACAATAGCTAGGGATGGAAGCAACCTGGACACCCATCGACAAGTGAATGGATAAAGAAGTTGAGGTACATACACACAATGGAGTCTCACTTAGCCATCAAAGAGAATGAAATAATGCCACTCGCAGCAACATGGACTGACCTGGAGATTATCATTCTGAGTGAAGTAAGTGAGACAAAGACAAACATCATGTGGTATCACTTATATGTGTAATCTAAAAAAAAAAAAAAATGACACAAGTGAACTTATTTGTAAAAATGAGAAACAGACTCATAACCATAGAAAACAAACTTACGGTTCCCAAAGGGGAAAGGCATGGGGGAGGGGTAAATAGGGAGTTTGGGGCTGAAATACATTCATTACTATATCTGAAATACGTAACCAACAAGGACTATACTGCGTAGCACAGGGAAGTGTGCTCACTATTCTGTAAGAACTTAAAGAATTTGAGAAAGAACAGATGCATGTGTGTGTATAACTGAATCACTTTGCTGTGCGCCTGAAACGAATGCAATTGTTTGTCAACTATATCCAAATACAAATGAAAGAAAATAAACTGGAATCTTCTATACTTACTTAAACTGGTTAACTTCAAGGCTGCAGGAAGTGCTGAGCAGCAATTCTCCGATTTATGTCTCCTGGCATTTGCTAAAGAAATACATTCTTATTCTCAGGACAGCTGCCCTTACCTGCTGCTTGAGCGCCTCCAAAGATTCAAATTCCAATCTGGCCAGTTTCATCTGGATATGCCGTGGCTTATCAGGTATGGCAAATGCAAGGATGAACTTCAAAGCCAGGAGCATGTGCTGAAAAGAAGAACAAGCACACGTTGCCGGGACACCCTGGACCATGTGGGCAAGGAGGCAAGTTAGCGCCTAAACACTGCGATCCTGCTCATTAATCGTTGGTCACTTCCAACTACTGGCCTGTGATGAGCCACAGATCAACCAGGCCCGTAACTTCTATTCATTTCACCCTACTGTGGCCACTCAATCATTACTGACTTACTTTGCTTTCTTCTTTTAAAACCAGTTATTCCCTTACAATGATACCATATGCTAGGCTCAATGAAAAATGAAGTTTGTTCTAAAAAGTCTAACACAAAATGCATTCTTCTACTTGTGTCTTAATTCCCAGTATATTTAGGGTGCCACATGTGCACTCACATGTTTCTCTCTGTGTAACCACACCCTCCGCTGTGCTGTGCTTCAGGCTGAGTTACATGAAACATGCATGTGCCTTAAACAGCAGGGGCCTTGAGTCCTCTGCTGCCCCAGCAGTGTCTGCTGCAGTGTCTTTCATGAAATGACAATCAATAAGTATTGATGAGCTGACTGACTAATGTACTACTTTATGCTGCAGGCTCCATATATTGTGAGGCAGAATACAGACAGGTAGAGTATGTCCTCTCTCTTTATAACACGGGAAACTTAGAACCTGGCTATTTTATTTCTCTTCTCTACCAACGCCATATAGAGGTTCTCTAAAATAATCATATGAGGTTTGTGATTATGCTTCTTTCTCTGCAGAAATAAGCCAGCAGGGACCGCTTCCTCTGCTAAGTCTGCTGCTCAGACGTGCAGCCTCGACTCAGTGTTTCTCTAATGCTGCCATCATCTTGTGACCCAGGGCCAACACCCACAGAAACCTGAATGGTTGTAAGAATAAAGTTGCCTCTTTGATGATGGCATGAATTAGTAAATATCAAAGGCTGTAAAATAAAAATTCAAGGTAGGTATTAGGCATGAAGAAAACCACTGAAGGAGAGGGAACAGCCTCTAAGATATGTGGCACTGAATAATTAGCAGAAAAGACAGTTAAAAAAAAATAAGTGATTTCTTTATTGTGATATTTTCAAATGAGGGATGAAGGATAAATAACATGTGGATATCTCCTGGGAGAAGCATGAAATAATGGAGGAAATCAGCATCATGCCAGAGCAAGCAATAATTCAACACAAAGACTTGAAAACCGGCAGAAGCCCAGGGCAGGCCGGGGACTGCCTGGCATTAATAGGAGGTCTGGAATGGACTAGGGAAGGGTAGTCTTCTCTGAAATGTGACTGTCATGATCAAAGAAGGCATTGGAAGATACTGACTAGGTGTCTGGAATGTGAAAACAAGGAAATAAAACAGATGACATCATGTGTTGCAATTCTGAACCAAGTGAATTAACAGGAACCTGGATATAATCTACAAATAAGAAATGAATAATTCAGAAAGAGCTATACTGTACCATTATTTCATCCCACTGGACTACTGAGATATAATTTTATATAAGACTTAACCTCTTTAGCAGAAGAATTAAGGCAGGAAATCGCCTTTATTTTTTATAAATGGCGTGGTGTGCCCTCAGGTTGCCAGAGCCCCACCATGATCCAGGCATGGGCCCTGTTCCATTTCTCCTAACAAGTCTGTCCCCATTTTCTCTTCTTTGGAGTCTCAGTAGTAATTACTGAGAAAGAAGACCCTGCCGAGGTTTTCCCTTGCACACAGGGGACTTATGAGATGTGTCAACTCTTCTTTGGGAACCAGGACCAGCTACTGGGAGACCGGGAAAGGCTGCCACAGACCTTGGTCCTCATGGTTTTCATATGCTGCTGCTGCTGCTGCTAAGTCGCTTCAGTTGTGTCCAGCCCCGTGTGATCCCATAGACGGCAGCCCACCAGGCTCCCCCGTCCCTGGGATTCTCCAGGCAAGAACACTGGAGTGGTTGCCATTTCCTTCTCCAATGCATGAAAGTGAAAAGTGAAAGTGAAGTCACTCAGTCATGTCCGACTCTTAGCGACCCCATGGACTGCAGCCTACCAGGCTCCTCTGCCCATGGGACTTTCCAGGCAAGAGTACTAGAGTTGGCTGCCATTGCCTTCTCCGGGTTTCCATATGAAATGTCCATAAAACTCTGTTGAATTGAAAAGAACTTGATATTGATTAGACAATACTAGTTAAAACAGGAGGTCATTTTAACATGGTTAACACACTTACATAGCAACAACCTTTGGGGTTCTCTATAGTGAACCACTCAAAGGAGAAAGGGAAAGATATACCCATCTGAATGCAGAGTTCCAAAGAATAGCAAGGAGAGAGAAGACAGCTTTCTTAAATGAACAATGCAAGGAGAGATAAGAAAGCCCTCCTAAGTGAAAAATGCAGAGAAACAGAGGGAAACAATAGAATGGGAAAGACTAAAGATCTCTTCAGGAAAATTAGAGATACCAAGGGAACATTTCATGTAAAGATGTGCACAATAAAGTACAGAAATGGTATGGACCTAGCAGAAGCAGAAGAGATGAAGAAGAGGTGGCAAGAATACACAGAAGATCTGTACAAAAAAGGTCTTAATGACTCGGATAAACGTGATGGTGTGGTCACTCACCTAGAGCCAGACGTTCTGGAGCATGAAGTCAAGTGGGCCTTAGAAAGTATTACTACAAACAAAGCTAGTGGAGATGATGGAATTTCAGTTGAGCTATTTCAAATCCTAAAAGATGATGCTGTGAAAGTGCTGCACTCAATGTGTCAGCAAATTTGGAAAACTCAGCAGTGGCCACAGGACTGGAAAAGGTCAGTTTTCATTACAAGCCCAAAGAAGGGCCATGCCAAAGAATGTTCAAACTACTGCACAATTGCACTCCTTTCACATGCTAGCAAGATAATGTTCAAAATCCTTCAAGCCACGCTTCAACATGTCCTATCTTTTTGTCTTTTCATACTGTAAAGCTATGACCAACCTAGACAGCATATTCAAAAGCAGAGACATTACTTTGCCAACAAAGGTCCATCTAGTCAGAGCTATGGTTCTTCCAGTGGTCATGTATGGATATGAGAGTTGGACTATAAAGAAAGCTGAGCACCGAAGAATTGATGCTTTTGAACTGCGGTGTTGGAGAAGACTCTTTAGAGCCTCTTGGACTGAAAGGAGATCCAACCAGTCCATCCTAAGGGAAATAAGTCCTGAATATTCATTGGAAGGACCTATGTTGAACCAATACTTTGGCCACCTGATGTGAAGAATTGACTCATTGGAAAAGACCCTGATGCTGGAAAAGATTGAAGGCAGAGGAGAAGGGGATGACAGAGGAGATGGCTGGATGGCATCACTGACTCAATGGACATGAGTCTGAGTAAGCTCTGGGAGTTGGTGATGGACAGGGAGGCCTGGAGTGCTGCAGTACATGAGGTCACAAAGAGTCGGAATGAACAGAACTGAGGCTTCAACAGTACATGAACTGAGAACTTCCAGATGTACAAGCTGGATTTTGAAAAGGCAGAGGAATTAGAGATCAGTAAACTGCCCACGTCTGTTGGATCATAGAAAAATCAAGAAAATTTCAGAAAAATATCTACTTCTGCTTCACTGACTAAGCTAAAGCTTTGACTGTATGAATCACAACAAACTGTAGACAGTTCTGAAAGAGATGAGAATACCAGACCACCTTACCTGCCTCCTGAGAAACCTGTATGCAGGTCAAGACGCAACAGTTAGAACCGGACATGGCACAAAGGACCGGTTCAAAATTGGGAAATGAGTATTTCAAGGCTGTATATTATTTAACTGATACACAGAATTCATGATGTGAAATGCCAGGCTGGATGAATCATAAGCAGGAATCAAGATTGCTGGGAGAAATATCAATAACCTCAGATATGCAGATAACACCACCTTAATGGCAGAAAGCAAAGAGGAACCAAAGAGCCTCGATGAAAGTGAAAGAGGACAGTGAAAGAGGTGGCTTAAAACCCAACTCAAAAAATTAAGATCATGGCATCTGGTCCCTTCACTTCATGGCATAGAGATAGGGTAAAAATGGAAACAGTAAGACTTTATTTTTTGGGACCCCAAAAATCACTGTGAACTGTGATTGCAGCCATGAAATTAAGAGATGCTTGCTCCTTGAAAAAAGCTATGATGAACCTAGACAGCATATTAAAATCAGAGACATCGCTTTGCTGACAAAGGTCCATATAATCAAAGCTATGGTTTTTCCAGAAGTCATGTATGGATGTGAGAGTAGGGCAGTAAAGAAGGCTGAACACCAAAGATTTGCTGCTTTTGAACTGTGGTGCTGGAGAAAGCTCTTCAGAGTCCCTTGGACTGCAAGGAGATCAAACCAGTCAATCCTAAAGGAATTCAACCCTGAATATTCATTGGAAGGGCAGATGCTGAAGCTCCAGTACTTTGGCCACCTGATGTGAAGAGCCGACTCACTGGAAAAGACTCTGATGCTGGGAAAGACTGAAGGCAGGAGCAGAGGGCAGCAGAGGATGACATGGTTGGATGGCATCACAGACTCAGTGGCCATGAGTTTGAGCAAGCTCCGGGAGTTGGTGATGGACAGGGAAGCCTGGCATGCTGCAGTCCATGGGGTCACAAAGAGTTGGACACGACTGAGCAGCTGAACAGCAACTCTACAGTGTACTTTTCTAAAAATACCCTATTAGAAAAAATGCTTTTAAAAGCCCATATGCAGAGAAATAATTTTCTTTAGAATTATATTTTCAGCATAGGTTCCCAGTAGACCTACTTATTTCAAGCTTTTAACTTCCCACTGAACAGCTCCAGGGTCACGCTCTTGAAGAGCCTCCACAAGCCACACAGCCAAGCATTCTTCACTGGCCCCCGGCACCACCGAAAGCCAACAAGGAGGCAGCCCTGGGTGTATCCCCTCTGTTCACGACTAAGTGTCCTTAACACTGCAGCAAAAGAGATGTTCTGGCTCCCAGTCTAGGTGGGGAGATGAGTAAAGACAGGCCACCACGTTGCCATGTGGGAGTATTACTGCTGGGTCTACACTGGGACCAGGGGCACTTAGACCAGCAGGAATCCCGACTTTCACTAGGTCAGAGAGGATTCCCTGAAGGAAGTGAGTTTGAGCAGAGACCTGACTGATGAGAAGGAATTATCTCAGCAAGGAGAAGGGGGCTGAAGTGTTTAGAGAGAGGACATACACATAAAGGGCTGGGGGTGCTGAGGGGAGAGGGGTTGTAGAGGCAACCGGAAGCCAAGTGACATGGGAGCTGCATAACCTGGCAGAGGAGTGAGGCGGAGCTGAAGGCATGAATGCAGATGCCTCCATCAGACTTCTCCGGCTGTGGTGCGGGGAGTGAACAAGTGTGCAAGTGCAGGCAAGTCAGCAGGGACACTGGAGTGTGCGGGAGAGCAGTGGGGCTGCAGCTCCAGGAATCACTGGGGGGCTCGTCAGCAGAAGTCAAGGGGACTCGTGCATTCAAATGATAAGCCCAGGATGAGGGGCAGTTGAAGGGGAGGAGGGGTCTGCACGGGCTATAGATTTTTAGCTATCTGGGGGAGTGTCTAAATGCAGATAGACATCAGCACGCGGTGTGATAGACGGGTCTCAAGTTCGTGGGAGGGCTGGAGGCAGAGATCTGGGATCACTGATGTGTGGGCAAGGGGCCGATGAAGCCACGGGAATGGACGAGTTGCCCAAGGCTGTGCGGTGAAGGAGAACAGATGAGATGCAGCGAGACGATGGCGGAGGATGGAAGCGGGGAACCGAAACATGAATGACAGGCAAAGGGGAGGGGTCAGCAAGAAGCCTGAGAGCAGCAGGCGGGGGCAGGCAGAAACCAGGCGGCTCCGGAAAGACGCACGCAAAGCGGAGAGAAAGCAGCCAGTCAAGGCGGGTGCTGGAAGGTCAAGTTTACACGAAGCCTGAGGAAGAAAGTTTGGGGGTACCCAGCAGCAGCCTCCGGTGGCCCTGGTGGGAGTGGTCACAGAGGCAGGACTCAGAGGGCTGAGAAGAGCCTGGCGGGTGAGGCTGGAGGAGGGAGGGACGAGCGACAGGCTTCAGAGAGTCTGCCTGTCAAGGAGGGCTGAGGGCCCAGGGCCCATCTGGAGGGAGGCCTGGGCTGGCCGGAGGTTTGCTCTTTAAAGATGTAAGTCCTCAACATGAGAGAGGCTTTGGGGCAGAGGGGAGCACGGTCAAAGCTGAAGATCCTGGAAGGAGTCCCAGGGAACAGAGCCAGGATGAGTGCCAGGTGAAGGTTAGCCATAAACAGGGAGTCTGCACGGTCCCTGGCGAGGAGCGATGGGTGACCATGAGTGTCAACAGTACTGAAGGGAATACGTTTGAGACCACAGAAATTTAAAAGGCATTTATTGCTTAGGATATGCAACTTAAAACCAGGATGGACAGGTGAGAATCACATGTAGGGTCCTCACTTTTCTTTCACAGAACTAATTGCAAATCATCAGTAAATATCCTTTCCTCAAAACAGGTAATCACAGTCCTCAGCGGGGGGCGGGGGGGGGGAAGGGTCTCAAAGAACAAAATAAAAATGCCAACTCTTTTAGCTAGACTGGAAAAAATATCAACATGTCCATAATGAAAGTTTGTTTGGATGGTGGCACTTTGGGCGATCTCTTTATCTTTAGTCTTTAACAGATATGCATTATTTTTGTGCAGGAAAAAATATTTACGTGGAAAAGAACACAGGGATTCTACTCCTCATGTAACAGATGAACTACACGGGCCCCACCTGGCTCCTAACCCACCTGGTCACCACTGCCCACATGCCCAGTAAATAGACCCAAACCACACAACCTGTAGCTCAGAGAGTCTGGCTTTTAATCTCGAGCCCAGGAAGCTGGAGACAGCAATCACTGTGCATTCGTACAGTGTGCAAATACAGAGTGCACTGCTGCAGGGCCAGATTGCTTTGATGGTGGCCTTCTTTCACTTTATCTCTCAAAATCTTCTGAACATCGATTATTCCCCCACTTGGCTACAGTTTCAGAAGTTCCATCTATTACACATTTATTTAGATTAATGCATATCATCTTTAAAAAGTGAAAATACTCTGGGAGGGTTAAGAAGCACCACCATTCACAAATTATTAATTTAATTGGCTGGAGTTAGCAGACATTCTGGGGCTTCCCTGGTGGCTCAGCTGGTAAAGAATCTGCCTGCAAAGTGGGAGACCTGGGTTTGATCCCTGGGTTGGGGAGATCCCCTGGAGAAGGGCATGGCAATCCACTCTAGTATTCTTGCCTTTAAAATCCCCACAGACAGAGGAGACTGGCAAACTACTGTCGGTGGGGTTTCAAAGAGTCGGCCTAAGTACAACCAAGTGCGACTAAGCACAGCACAGCAAACGTTCTCTCTCACTGTATACGCCCCCCACCCACCACACCATGAGTGCTAGGAAGTGGGATGCGGAAGGCACCACCACAGGAGCTTCCACACACGGAACCAGCTTCAAGGAAGAGGGGTAGAGAGAAGCAGAGATGGTTATGTGGCAGCCTGGATGGGAGGGGAGTTTGGGGGAGAATGGATACATGTACATGTAGAGCTGAGTCCCTTTGCTGTCCACCTGGAACTGTTACAACACTGTTAATCGGTTATATTTCAATATAAAATAAAAAGTTAAAAAAATTCATTGTGGGGAAGAGAGAAAAGCAAATCATTCCTTATTGGAAACAAATAGAAAAAAAGAAAGAAGCAGAGAGCAACCCACATTGTCTGAATGATCAGCAAAGGACAAATTAGACCTCACTTTCTTCTTATTGAGTTCTTATACCAGGATCCAGAATTCAAGATGAGCATCATGATAGATTGAGTAAGCTTTTGTAGTCTAGCCTAGAAACCTAAATAACATTTATAGCACTGTGTTTCAAAAGATCAATTTTTAAAATCTCGTTTATATTTTTCCCACAGAAAATGTGTTCAAGGCTGGGAACTATTTTATGCTAACTGAACAGAGGAAAAAAATTGTAAAAAGCATTTTAGCTATTTTTACTTGTTTTCATAAATAAAAGAAAGCCTAAGATAAAATATAAATCTGCTCAGATTTGAAGAAAAACACCCTCGAAATGAATAGCTGGGCTGGATTTTCATAGCCTGTCTGTGAAAAGAGAAGACATTTTGTGGGCCATGATTGTGATTCTTTGCCAACTATCTTCCTTTAAAATGAAACTCACAAACTTTATTCTAAACAAAGTAAAGGAGAAAAGAAAAAGTGAGGGTAGGGTGGGGCAATGGGTAGAATGCTGAAACTAACCAATACAAAGGAGTTGGCGACCCGTAACAACATGCTTCAAATAGTGATTATAGCGTGTCTTAGCTGGGAAACGGAAAAGGAACAGGCAGGACCAGAGAAAGTTGGCACTCAGAAGCTACGTGCTATCTGGCACCAGCGGTAAAGTTCTGCCATCGCCACGTTGCTCACCTGTGGTCACTGCAGGCTGTCAGACTCTTGGGAGTCTAGTAGCCAGATGCACAGTGAGCAAGTGGAACCATTTTTATAAAAACTAGAAAATTCATAATATGATCGACAGTAGCAGCTGTGTTTGTAGCAGTGTGCCCCAAACCCTGTGTCTGCTGACATGGAAAATGCAAATAGAGATAAATTCTTGGAATTCTGTAAAGCTAATTTGATTTCTACAGAGGTAGGTCTGCCAGGTTACCTCTTTTCATTCAAAGCCCACTGAATAAAAGAAAGTCCTTCAAAAAAGCATCCTCTCATCATCAGATAAATTAAATGCCAAGTGCCAATTAATAAATGATTAATGAAACTGAGACAGAAAAAATTATTGAATCAAGCACTTAAGGGAAAAAAACTCAGTGATTTTCATTTTAAAATGGTAGATCAAGCACGCACACGTCTTATCCTACCTCCCCAGGGTCTCCTGAAATGACAAAACATATAATCTAAAAAGAACAAGACTGGAAAGCAAGACAATTTGCCAGAACTTCTGGATATAGGGCTTATGGAGTGGAAAGTGCTGCTCAAGTCTCCTGAGACAAAGGCAGGTCCTCCCAAAGGAGACTCAGAAGAAAACCAATGTGGGATTCAGCCTCACAAAAGGAAAGGATTGGGGCAGGGAGTTAGCACCAAAGTGAATGCATTAAAGAATTGCCTTCAGAAAACCTGGGGCCATAGGAGGTCCTTTCTCATGCCACCTTGTGAGACTGGTTCAAGGTGGCAGAGTAGAAAGATGTGTGCTCATCTTCTCCTGCGAGAGCACCAAAATCATGCCACCCTGTAACAGAGAAACCGCAAGTTCTACTGTTGAACTAAAGCCAAAGACTTGCCCTTTAAAGAAAACATGTCGTCTTCTGGGAGAGCTCCTTGGGTGGGGTTGCCAGGCCCAAGAAAGTTGAGACCAAGGTCATACCAGACTCCTACTAAAGACTTGGCACAAGTGGGAGAAAATATCTACTCTCGGCTTCTCCTTCAAGAGTAGAGAAATGAAACATACATTCAATGTTCCATCCTATCAAAGGAATTCCCTAGGAACTGGTTACTGTCTCAATAGACTCAGAGCACTGGAGAGGATCCTTCATACTTTGCGTGCCTGGGGCGGGCGGGGGCAATGAGAACAAGAGAGAGATTGTTGAAAATACCAGAGAAACTGCAATACTAAAGTTAGACACCAGAGGGAGCAAGAGATTACAAACCCTTTTTTCAAAAGATAACAAGCAGACTTCTCTAACTGGGAAACTATATGAACAAATCTAGCAAAGACACCATCTCCAGAAAAGGTTTGAGACATTCCCAGAATCTCTAGCTGGGCTGACTAATGGAGGTCTCTGCCTGTACAAAGCTAGTCTGTAAATATTGGGAGAGGTGGCTGTTTTTTCAAGTGCCCAAATCTCAGCAAAATTTAACACCACCACAAACAGGGAAATATGACACAATAAAGAAAAATAATAAATCTCAAAAAAGACCCAAAATAAACAGAAATCTATAAATTATATGGCAAAGAATGCAAAACAATCATCTTAAAGAAGCTTAATGAATTACAAAAGAACACAGATAAAAAACTAATCACAATCAGGAAAATGATGAATAAACAAAGTGAAAATATCAACAAAGAGATAAAACTATTAAAAAAAAAATAGAGAACTAAACTAATTCTGGAGCTGAAGAATGCAATAACTAAATTGAGAAGTTCACTAGATGGGTTCAACATCAAACTTGCTCAAGGAGAAGAAAATAACCATGAACCCTAAGACAGTTTACCTGAAATTACTGAGTCAGAAGAGCAAAAAAAAAGAAGATAGATGAAGAAAGCTTAAGATTCGCAGTGGAGGGACTTGCCAGGTGGTCCAGTGGTTGAGAATCCACCTTCCAGTGCAGGGGATGCAAGTTCTTTCTCTGGTTGGGAAACTAAGATCCCTTATGCCATGGTGCAACTAAGCCCACACACCACAGCTGACGAGCCCAAGCAGCACAAGCAGAAAGAAGCGCCTGTGCTGCGATGAAAGCCTCCACACGGCAACGAAATCCCATGCACCTCATCCAGGATCTGACGCAGCCAAAAATAAAACAAGTAAGTATTTATAAAAAAGTGATACGTAATGTACATCAGCCAGGTTTCATAGTCTCCAAGCTTCAACAGTGTGAACCAAGAACTTCCAGATGTACAAGCTGGATTTTGAAGAGGCAGAGGAACCAGAGATCAAATTTCCAACATCCGTTGGATCACAGAAAAAGCACAAAAATTCCAGAAAAACATCTACTTCTGCTTCATTGACTACACAAAAGCCTTTGACTGTGTGGATTACAACAAACTGAACAATTCTTTTTTTTTTTTTTGAACAATTCTTAAAGAGATGGGAATAAGAGACCACCTTACCTGCCTCCTGAGAAGTCTGTATGCAGGTCAAGAAGCAACAGTTAGAACTGGACATGGAACAAAAGACTGGTTCAAAATTGGGAAAGGAGTTATGTCAATGCTGTATATTGTCACCTTACTTATTTAACTTACATGCAGAGTACATCACGCAAAATGCCAGGCTGGATGAAGCACAAGCTGGTATCAAGATTGCAAGAAGTATGGATAACCTCAGATATGCAGATGACAGCACCCTTATGGCAGTGAAGGCTGAAAGCAAAGAGGAACTAAAGAGCCTCTTGATGAAAGTGAAAGAGGAGAGTGAAAAAACTGGCTTAAAACTCAACATTCAGAAAACTAAGATCATGGCATCTGGTCCCATCACTTCATGGCAAATAGATGAGGAAACAATGGAAACAGGGAAAGACTTTATTTTCTTGGGCTTCAAAATCACTGCAGATGGTAACTGCAGTCACAAAATTAAAAGATGCTTGCTCCTTGGAAAAGAAGTTATGACAAACATAGACAGCATATTAAAAAGCAGAGACATTACTTTGTCAATAAAGGGCCGTCTAGTCAAAGCTATGGTTTTTCCAGTAGTCATGTATGGATGTGGAGTTGGACCATAAAGAAGGCTGAATGCCAAAGAAACGATGCTTTCAAACTGTGGTGCTGGAGAAGACTCTTGAGAGTCCCTTGGACAGCAAGGAGATCAAACCAGTCAATCCTAAAGGAAATCAATTCTGAATATTCATTAGAAAGACTGATGCTGAAGCTCCAATATTTTGGCTACCTGATGCAAAGAGCCAACTCACTGGAAAAGACCCTGATGCTAGGAAAGACTGAAGGCAGAAGGAGAAGGGGACAATAGAGGATGAGGTGGTTGAATGGCATCACTGACTCAATGGACATGAGTTTGAGCAAGTTCTGGGAGATGGTGAAGGATGGAGAAGTCTGGCATGCTGCAGTCCATGGGGTCGCAAAGAGTGGGACACAACTGAGCGACTGAACAACAATGTACATCAGCAAGAAGACCAATATGTGCATTGTAGGAATCTCAGAAAGAGAAGAGCGAGAAAGAAGCAGAGAGCTTATCTGATGAAATAATGGTCAAAAACTCTCCAAATCTGAGGAATAAAATGGACATCCAAATTCAAGAAATTTAAAAGACTTCAACTAGGATGAACCCAAAGAATCTGATACTGAGATACACTGTAATAAAACTGTCAATGGACAAAGAGAGAATCTTAAAAGTAGCAAGACACGTGTCATGTTCAAGGAAGATCCCATAAGATTATCAGAGGAGTTCTTAGCAGAGAAAAATTCAGGCCAAAAGGGACTAAAATGACATATTTAAAGGGCTGAAAGTAAAAACCTGCCAACCAAGAATACTATATCCTGCAAAACTATCTTTCAAAAATGATAGAGAAATAAGACCTTTCCAGATAAACAAAAGCTAAGGGAATTCATCACCAACATCTTCCTTACAGGCAATGCTCAACAGAGTCCATCAAGTTAAAATGAAAGAGTGCTAGACAGCAACACAATAGTATATAAAAATATAAAAGTTTCTTGTGAAGGTAAAACATTGACAAAAACAGTATACAGTAGTGGTGTATCACTTTTGACTCTGGTGTAGAATTTAAAGGATAAATTCATTAAAATAACTATAACTATAAAATTGTATAATGAGGGGAAACATAAAAGAGTAGAGATTTTGTACATGACTGAAGTTCTTTTTTAATCATTTTTAGAATAGACTATTATAAGATTTTTTATGTATTCTCCATGTTAACCACAAAGAAATACCTATAGAAAACAGATAAAAGAAAAATGAGAAAGAAATCAAACCAAGACGCTACCAAAAAAATCAGCAAAACATAAAGGAGTACATCAAAAGAGGAAAAGGACAAAATAACTGTAACCATACAGAAAACAATGAATAAAATTGCAATAATAATTTTGTTACCACAAGTAATTACTTTAAAGGTAAGCAGACATTCCCCGATCAAAAGACATAGAGAAGCTGAGTGGATTAAAAAAGATCCAACTACACGCTGGCTCTAATTGTCTCACTTTAGATATGAGAACACATATGATGAAAGTGAAAGGACAGAGAAAGATACTCCATGCAAATGGTAACAAGCATAACGAACAAAGACAAACAAAAATAGGTGGCCATACTTACAAAACAGATTTTAAAGACTGAGACAGACAAAGAAGGGCATTATACAATGATAAAGGATCAATTCACCAGACACAATAATTATATATTGTTAACATCATAGTACCCACATACATGATGCAAAAATTGACAAAACTGAAAGAAAAAGTAGGCAGTAACATAATAATAATAGATTTAAATACTCTGTTCTCAATAATGGATAGAGTAACAAGACATTAGAGCAATAAGAAAATAAGAGGACTTGAACAAACCTGTAGACCAACTGGACCTAACATGGGCAGAACACTCTGCTCAGCAAGAGCAGAACACATATTCTTCTAAAGCACACATGGAATATTCTCTAGGATAGATCACCCGTTAGGCCACAAAACACATCTTAACAAATTTAAGAAAAATGAAATTCTATCAATTATCTTTTTAGATAACAGTGGAATGAGTCTAGAAATCAACAGCAAAAGGAAAGCTGAAAAGTGAAGAAATGTTAAGTGAAAATTAAACAGCATACTCTTCAACAACCAACAATGTGCCAAAGAAGAAATCACAAGAGAAATTAGAAAAAGTTTTGAGATAAATGAAAATACAATATGCCAACACTTAAATGGGATTCTGCAAAAGCAGAACTAATAGGGAAATTTATAGTCTTAAATGCCTTTATTAAAAGAGGAAATATCTCAAATCAACAACCCACTTTATGGCTCAAGGAACTAGAAAAAGAAGACCAAACAAAATCCAAAGTTATCAGAAGGAAGGAAATGATAAAGATTACAACAGAAACAAATGAATTAGAAAATAGAAGGCAATAGAAAAAAAAAATCAATGAAACTAAGAGTTGGTTTTTTGAAAAGACCAACAAATCAACAAACTTTCAGTCTGACTAACAAAGAATAAAAGCTCAAATAACAAAAATAAGAAATGAAAGAGGAGACACTACAACTGATGCCAGAAATAAAAAGGATTATAAGAAACTACTACGAAGAATTAGATGCCAAAAAATCTAGGGGAAAAAAATGGATCAACTCCTAAAAACATAAAACCAACAAAGACTGAATCACGAAGAAATTTTAAAAGACTGAACAAATATAGAACTAGTAAAAAGACTTAATCAGTGATTTAAAAAACTTTCCAGCAAAGAAAAGCCCAGAACCAGATGGCTTTAAGAATTCTACCAAATACATAAAGAGAAATTAACACCAATCCTTCTCAAATTGTCCCCCAAAAAACTCAAGATAAACGAACACTTTCAAATTCATTCTCTGAAGTCAGAATTACTTTAATACCCAAACCAGACAAACATACTGCAAGGAAACTGTAGACTAATATTCCTGATAAATATTGATGCCAAAATCCTCAACAAAATGCTAGCAAAGTGAATTTAGCAGCACACTGAAAGGATTATACACCTTTATTTTTAGCCAAGTAGTTTTTATTTCTGGAATATAAGGATAGCACAACATATGAAAAGAAATCAATGTAATGTAACACATCAACAGAACGAAGGGGGAAATGATCATTTCAACTGAAAGAAAAAAGCATTTGACAAAATTCAACTTTTTCATGATATATCATACTGACTGTATTCAATCAATAAAAAGAAAATAAGGAAAGTACGTAAACATAGTAAGGGCCAGCTCTGAAAATCCTATAGCTAACATCACTCAATGGCGGAAAGCTGAAAGCATTTCCTCAAAGATCATTGACAGGGCAAGGATGACCTCTCCCACTCCTGTTCAACATATCACTGGAAATCCTCGCCAAAGCAATTAGGCAGCTGCTATAGAACACAGTATGGAAGTAAGAAACAGAATTAGAATATGATCCAGGAATCCCACTTCCAGGTACATATTCCAGAAGAAAAGAAAACAGGGTGTTGAAGAGATATTTACATACCCACGTTCAATGCAGCACGAATCACTGCAATAACCAAGAGACAGAAGCAACCTAAATATCCATGGGCGGATGAATGGATAAAGAAAATGTGGTGCCTATATATGGGGGATTATTACTCAGTCATTTAAAAAGAAGGCAGAGAGTTTCAGTTTAGCAAGCTAAAAAAGCTCTACAGAGATCTATTTTACAAAACATGCATACTGTTAACATCACTGTCCTGCACACTTAAAAATGGTTAAGATGTTCATCGCAGCACTGTTTATAATTGCCAGGACATGGAAGCAAACTAGATGTCCATCAGCAGATGAAAGGATAAGAAAGCTATGATACATATATACAATGGAGTATTACTCAGCCGTTAAAAAGAATACATTTGAATCAGTTCTAATGAGGAAACTGGAGCCTATTATACAGAGTGACATAAGCCAGAAAGAAAAACACCAATACAGTATGCTGCTGCTGCTAAGTCGCTTCAGTTGTGTCCGACTCTGTGAGACCCCGTAGACGGCAGCCCACCAGGCTCCCCTGTCCCTGGGATTCTCCAGGCAAGAACACTGGAGTGGGGTGCCATTGTCTTCTCCAATGCATGAAAGTGGAAAGTGAAAGTGAAGTCGCTCAGTCGTGTCCGACTCTTAGCGGCCCCATGGACTGCAGCCTACCAGGCTCCTCTGTCCATGGGATTTTCCAGACAAGAGTACTGGAGTGGGGTGCCATTGCCTTCTCCCCCAGTACAGTATACTAACGCATATATATGGAATTTAGAAAGATGGTAATGACAATCCTGTATGCGAGACAGCAAAAGAGACACAGATGTATAGAACAGTCTTTTGGACTCTGTGGGAGAGGGAGGGCGGGGGATGATTTGGGAGAATGGCATTAAAACATGTATAATATCATATAAGAAATGAATCGCCAGTCCAGGTTCGATGCAGAATACAGGAAGCTTGGAGCTGGTGCGCTGGGATGACCCAGAGGGATAGTATAGGGAGAGAGGTGGGAGGGGGGTTCAGGATGGGGAACACCCGTGGCAGATGCATGTTGATGTATGGCAAAACCAATACAATATTGTAAAGTAAAAAATAAATAAATAAATAATAGAACTAAAAAAAAAAAGAAGAAGTAATTTGCCAGAAATGAGCTATTAAGAAGAGAAAAAAAAAATGGTTAAGATGCCAAATTGTATGTTAGGTGCTTTATGCACAGTTAAAAGACTCAAAGGCCAAAAATCCCAATGGTTCCCTCCTCCCCCTGCTAAAAAGCCAAACAAGGAGCAGTGCTGATGTCCAGGGTGGCAGACACTCAAGTTCTTCAGACCGAGTGAGGCCAGTCAAATCCTCGGGTGGCGAGTCTGTTCCCTGCCCCTGAACCTTCCGGGACTCTCCTCATGTAGAATCCCCTACCAGGAGAGCCCTTCTGGGGAACAGGCCTGCACACCCACACCAGCAGAGGGAAGCCACGGCAGCTCCTGTCTCACCATCCCAGCCACCAGAGGTCTAGAAGGCTGAGGACCACCAATGCAAGATGAACAAACAGAGTTAACCCTTGAGGACAAAAGCAGACAGTTGCGGAGCACTTAAGAACTCGAAGTTTACTGTCCACAAGTGCTGTATGAAAAACAAAAATTATTCAAGGAGTTACTTTAGGAAAACGAAAATGGAATGAATCTAAGAGGACAACATGGAAAACGACAAACAGCAGCACCTGACCATGACTTACAAGAGGCTAAAAGAAAACAGGAGATGACCCTTTGGAGTTGAATGCTTAGGAGGTTCTTTTTTTAGAAGCAAATTATTAATCCTAGGGTTATATTTCCTTCTCTTCAGGTTCAATAACATGATTGGTTAAACAGTATATAATATTCATAACATTATAAATTTTCATTCTGTTTTTATAATCAACAGGGAGACAAATCATAGCCAATTATATTTATAATCTAGAGTATAAAAATAATAAAGGAGCCAGCAAAAATTGGGAGAGAAGAGGGCAGTGGAAGCCAAAGAAAGATTACCTAAGTTAATAGCCTCATGTTCAAGGAGAGGACACAGTATTGCCTAAAGTTGACATATTAAGAGACACATCTTTTAATGAAATTTTTAAAGCTGTAACACAATCTCTATAATAATTTATAAAATAATACTATAATAAAAATTTAGAGGATAAAGTGGGAGATGAGATAAGTGGGCTAAATAATTCTTCTATAGCAACCAATATTGTCTAAGTTGACAGATCAGAAAAGGAAGTATATTACTGAAAGTTATATTGATGAATACAGGGGAACCCAAACCAGAAACTGTTAGCAGTGACTGCTTCTGGGTAGAGGGAACAGGAATGGTGCAGGAGCTATTCACAACAGTCAAGACACATAAGCAAGCTAAGTGTCCACTGACATATGAACGGATGAAGATGTAGTACATACATATAATGGAATATTACTCAGCCACAAAAAAGAACGAAACAACGCCCCTGGCAGCAACATGGACGGACCTAGAGACTGTCATACTTAGGGAAGTAGGTCAGAGAAAGACAACACAGGATACTGCTTATACGTGGAATCCAAAAAAAGGTTACAAATGAACTTATATACAAAACAGAAATAAAGTTACAGAGGTAGAAAATAAATTCATGGTTACCAGGGGGTAAGAGGTGGGGAGGGATACACTGGAAGATTAGGATTGACACATACATACTATTAATATGTAAAAAATGGCTGAATAATGAGGGCCTACTGCATAGCACAGGGAAGTCTACTCAATACTTTATGGCCTATATGGGAAAAGAATCTAAAAAAGAGTGGATATATGTTTACGTGTAGCTGGTTTACTTTGCTGTACACCTGAAACTAAGACAACACTGTATATCAACTATACCCCCGCCCCCCGATGATGATTTCTTTCGGGGTCTTCAGGCCCTAACCCTGGTGAGTTGCTGCCGGAAGCTGAGAGGCGCAGTGCTTAGGACCCCAGCCCACTGCTTTCCCGACCAGAGTCTCTGCCAGGCTCATGGAGACGTGCGCACAGGGCAGGGCTGGGAGCTGCCGCCGTCACAGACGGCCTGGCTTCTGCTCAGCCCACACGATCAGTCAGGTGAGGGGGCAGGGTGTAAAAGGCTAATGGAAAGCTGATCTCAGGGAAGTGGACAGGGTAAAAAGCAACAGGAAAATGTTGGGAGAACCAATTAAAACAAAGAGCCTTCAGAATGGGAGAAAATAATAGCAAATGAAGCAACTGACAAACAACTAATCTCAAAAATATACAAGCAACTCCTACAGCTCAACTCCAGAAAAATAAATGACCCAATCAAAAAATGGGCCAAAGAACTAAATAGACATTTCTCCAAAGAAGACATACAGATGGCTAACAAACACATGAAAAGATGCTCAACATCACTCATTATCAGAGAAATGCAAATCAAAACCACTATGAGGTACCATTTCACACCAGTCAGAATGGCTGCGATCCAAAAGTCTACAAGCAATAAATGCTGGAGAGGGTGTGGAGAAAAGGGAACCCTCTTACACTGTTGGTGGGAATGCAAACTAGTACAGCCACTATGGAGAACAGTGTGGAGATTCCTTAAAAAAAACTGCCTTATGATCCAGCAATCCCACTGCTGGGCATACACACTGAGGAAACCAGAAGGGAAAGAGACACGTGTACCCCAATGTTCATCGCAGCACTGTTTATAATAGCCAGGACATGGAAGCAACCTAGATGCCCATCAGCAGATGAATGGATAAGAAAGCGGTGGTACATATACACAATGGAGTATTACTCAGCCATTAAAAAGAATACATTTGAATCAGTTCTAATGAGGTGGATGAAACTGGAGCCTATTATACAGAGTGAAGTAAGCCAGAAAGAAAAATACCAATACAGTATACTAACGCATATATATGGAATTTAGAAAGATGGTAACAATAACCCTGTGTACGAGACAGTAAAAGAGACACTGATGTATAGCACAGTCTTATGGACTCTGTGGGAGAGGGAGAGGGTGGGAAGATTTGCAAGAATGGCATTGAAACATGTATAATATCATGTATGAAACGAGTTCCCAGTCCAGGTTCCATGCACGATACTGGATGCTTGGGGCTAGTGCATTGGGATGACCCAGAGGGATGGTATGGGGAGGGAGGAGGGAGGAGGGTTCAGGATGGGGAATACATGTATACCTCTGGCGGATTCATTTTGATATTTGGCAAAACTAATACAATTTGTAAAGTTTAAAAATAAAATTAAATTAAAAAAAAAAAACAAAGAGATAAAAGTAGTTGATTACTATAAAAACATGAAAAGTTTTTTATCTCCTCTCCCTCTGTCTCATCCCTTAACACGTTATTGACCAGAGATGTATGAATACCACAGGCATTGGTTTCCACAAAAATCTCCTGGTCAATCACATGTTAATAAAACAGTGGTTTGAAAAAAACATGCCAATTAAACTAAAAGCATAAAAGGAAATAATTTTAAGGGTTACAAATAATTTAAGCTGAACACCTCATCATCTTTTCCCTTTAAAAATATAATCTCCATTGTAGGGGCCTGCGAACAGAAGAGGCTCCTCGTGGGTGAAGGACACAGACTGCTGAGACTGTCCTTTGTTGCTGGGGGGAAGAAGCTGGCTTTCCAGGCTTTGGCAATCCCTGTGTCACCAAAGAACACATCTACCCAGCGTGAAAGCTCGTTGCCCTTGAAGTGATTAATTGATAGGCTCTCTGAGTTTCTCTCAGCTCTAAAGTCTGTGCGTTTCCCATATACAGCTTATAAAGCTTATTCTCTTCCCAATCAGAGGTACACTTCATGCACAAAGCTGGTTCTAGGCCAGATTTGGTGATTCTGAAAGGAAGCGGAATCTGTAGGAGGGTTATGTTTTATTTGGAGTTTGCTTTGTTTTTTCAACAATTATTTCGATCACTTGACAAGTAAAAAAAATTCAAGCAACAGTTAATAACTGTGTGCCAGCAAATGCTAACCAAGGCCTGTGAAGCAAAGTGATACCCTGAGACTGTGGTTTCATTTCACTATATACTTACTTCATCTACATTAAGTGGACCATCAAGTGAGAAATTAAGTCGCGCTGGAGACACACACAGTGTGTGTCTCTAGACATGAGACACAGGGGCCAGCCTCGGTGTGCTCGACCACAGGGTGGTGGCTCTGCCACAGTGCAAGAAGTGGAATCAGCCTCCTGGAGTCACCTGCCTGATGCCTGGCTGGTCAGTGAGAGCTGACCCAGCAGCCCTGACTGCTCACCTGGTGCCCCCAGGCAAGGAGGGCAGGCTCAGGAGATCAGGTGGTGCGAAGTCTGGCAGGAAGCTGTAGTCTGGAGCCAATTGGGCTATCCTTCCTTCCTGGCCTCCCCAAACACTGCTTATACTCAGATACACACAGGTACAGTGCACCCTGGAGGAATCTTGAAACTGGGTGGAGGCGGGGGAGTCTCCAAGGCCCAATGGCAGGGGGGATTTCAAGCCACAGGTACAAGGGGGAAAAGCAGTTCTTCCCCTTCACTGAGGGGGTGGCAGGATGTGTTCACAGCTACAGCACAGATGTGACATGAGCCTGTGACCCCTGAGATGGGTCTTCATTCACAGACTTTGTCTTCTTTCATCTAAGTCCTTTGTTGTCTTCCTAGTTTCTACCGCCCCCGCTCTAACTCATATGCTGTGGCCTTGGGAACAATTTGTTCAGTACAGAACAAAAAAGAATTAATAACTAGTCATATTTAATCACACTTCTTTGAGTCCCAATGTAAAGTGAAGGTACATCTTCACTACATACAAGGGAAGATAGCATTTCTTTAACTCTGTTGGGCAAAAGCTCTCTCCCTTCTCGTCAGGTCCACCTGCCTGCTTTGAACTGGTCTAAATTTGACAAGGCCCTGTGTGAACTTGACCTCCGCAACATGCCTCCTCCAGGGGGTGGAGCTTCTATGAACTCTCGGCCAGGGTCTCTGGAAGGTTCATGCCTCTTCCTTCTTCCCTAAAGCATCACTTTCCTTTACTCCTACCACACTCTGGTCATTATGAAGCTCAATCAGGCATGTACAGGAGTAAACAGAAGCTACAGCTTTCATGTAAGGATCCCCTGGTGGACAGTGATGCCTGTTGCCATATCAGGTATGCAAAGACTTTAGAGTTCAAACAATCTGCAAGTTTTTAAAGTTACTTCAAGGGCCAGAAACTGACCTTCAGTGACTATGTGTCACAGCTGAGAGCAAAATTCTAGATATTTCTTTGTACAAGGCACTTCTCCCCGTGGGACCCTCCTGGTGGTGCTCTGTGAATGCACAGCGGCCACGGCAGAGCACATGCTTGGGGACCGGGCAGACCTACACACAGACACCTCCCGCAGGCTACTGTGCACGTCAGAGCTCTGTGGGAGCCTTGCTCTTCTCAAGCAACAGAGCACCCTCACACCCGATGTGTGCTGAGTAGTTGACATATAGAAATGCTAATTCTTGGGGACTTCCCTGGTGGTCCAAAGTTGGGAAAGGAGTATGACAAGGGTGTATACTGTCACTTTGTTTATTTAATTTCTATGCAGAGTACACCGTGCAAATGCCAGGCTGGATGAATCATAAGCTGCAATCAAGCTACCCGGGAGAAATATCAATAACCTCAGATATGCAGATGATACCACTCTAATGGCAAAAAGTGAAGAAGAACTAAAGAGCGTCTTGATAGGAGTGAAAGAGGAGAGTGAATGGCATGCACTATCACTTCCCAGCAAATAGAAGGGTAAAAAGTGACAGATTTTTCTTGGGCTCCAAAATCACTGTGAGTGGTGACTACAGTCATGAAATTAAAAGATGCTTGCTCCCTGGAAGGAAAGCTATGACAAACCTAGACCGTGTATTAAAAAGCAGAGACATCACTTTGCTGACAAGGGTCTGTCTAGTCAAAGCTATAGTTTTTCCAGTAGTCATGTACAGATGTGCGAATTGGACCATAAGGCTGAGCACCGAAGAATTGATGCTTTTGAACTGTGATGCTGGAGAAGACTTTTGAGAGTCCCTTGGACTTCACGGAGATCAAACCAGCCAATCCTAAAGGAAATCAACCCTGAATATTCATCGGAAGGACTGATGCTGAAGCTAAAGCTCCAATACTTTGGCCACCTGACACAAAGAGCCAACTCAATGGAAAAGACCCAGGGCAGGAGGAGAAGGGATGACAGAGGATGAGATGGTTGGATGGCATCACCAACTCAATGGACATGAGTTTGAGCAAGCTCCAGGAGGCAGTGGAGGACAGAGGAGCCTGGCGTGCTGCAGTCCACGGGATCGCAACAAGTTGGACATAGTGACTGAACACTGGTAGTCCAGTGATGAAGACTGTGCTGCTTGGACGTCCTTGGTGGTACAGTGGATAAGAATCTGTGTGCTTCCTCTAGAGGGGGTACTGGTTTGATCCTTGTTCAGGAAACTAAGATCTCACATGCTGTGGGGGGCAGTCATAAATGAATGAATGAATAAATAAATAGGGCTTCTTTGGTGGCTGGGTGGTAAAGAATTCACCTGCCAATGCAGGAAACTTGAGTTCAGTCCCTGGGTTGGGAAGATCCCACGTGCCGCAGAACAGCTGAGGCCGTGGACCACAAGCACTAAGCCTGTGCTCTAAAGCCCAGGAGCTGCAACTACTGAAGCCCACCCACTCTAGGGCCTGTGTTCAAGAGAAGCCACAAAAATGAGAAGCTCTCCCATTGCAACCAGAGAGTAGCCCCCACTCACCACAACTAGAGAAAAGCCAGCACAGCAGTGAAGACCCAGCACACCCATAAATAATACAATTATTAATAAATAAATAAAACAGAGCTCAGTTTTGGCCGTTTAAAAAAAAAGAAATGCTAATTCTTTCACTGAGGTATAATTGATATGTAACATTAGTTTCAGGTGTACAACAAATGATTTGGTATTTGTATACACTGCAAAATGATGACCACAGTAAGTCTAGTTACCATCATCACCATACATAATAATGAAATGTTTTTCTTATGCCGAGAACTTGTCAGATTTACTCTCTTGTGCAATACAGTATTATTAACTATTGCCACTACCCTGTACATTACATCCCCATGACTGACTGCTTTCACACCTGGAATTTCTTGCCTTTTGACCCCCTCAACCTCCCTCTTTGGCAACTACCAGTCTCTCCAGTTCTCTACATCTGTGAGCTTGGTTTTTGTGTGTTAGTTAGAGTCCACATACAAGTGAAACTACACAGTATTTCTCTTTCTTTGAACCCTTGTCTCCTGCACTGGCAGGTGGATTCTTTACCACTGAGCCACCAGGGAAGCCCTGTTTTTGCCTCTTTGTCATAAATTTATTAAACACACATGCATGGATTTATTTCAAGGCTCTCTGTTCCACTGATATGTCTGTTTTTAATGCCAATATGATACTGTTTGATTACCACAGCCTTGTAATATAGTGTAAAACCAGGGGCTATGTAATGGCTCTAGCTTTGTTCTTCCTTCTCAAGATTGCTTTGGCTACAGTCTGTGAGATAACAGAAAGAATATATTTAGTCTCTGCCCCTGATTGCTGGCACAGAGCTACTAAAACCCTTGTAACTTCCTATATTTTAAGAAAACTAGGAACATCTCTTTTTCAAATATTGACCTTTGACCTGTTTCTGACACAGAGCTCCTAAAGCCTTTGTAATTTCCGGGGTGGTAGGAGTGTCTTTTGCTCTATTGAGATAATTCTGGATGCGCTGTTAGATGCTTCCTGGGTGAAGACTGGTCACCAGAAGGACCAGGCTAATATTATAAGATTGGAATTTTCAGTCCCACCTCCCACGCTCTTGAGAAGGGAGAAGGGCTGAAATGGAGTTAATGATCATGCTGACGTGATGAAGCCTTCCTATAAGTACAGGGTTTGGAGAGCTTCCAGGTTGGTGAACATACAGAGAGACTGGGAGGGCAGGGTACCTGGGGAAGGCATGGAAGCTCCACTCCCCTTTCCCACATACCCTGCACTGTGCATCTCTTCCGCCTGGGTGTTCATCTGTATTCTTTACTACAGGCTTTCATAAGAAACCAGTAAATGTATGGAGACTTTTCCTGAGTTCTGTGAGTCACTCTAGCAATCAATCAAACTTGTGGAGTGGCTGGTGGGAACCTCCAATTTATAGCAAATAATTCAAAGGTACAGGAATGAAACTGGACTTGAAGCTGGCACCTGAAGTTTGAATGTCCAACCTATAGCTTATTGGTCAGAAACACAGCTGATATCCTGGGCTTTTGATTAGTGTCTCGTTGTTGCTGTTGTTCAGTAGCTAAGTCATGTCTGATTCTTTGCGACCCCATGGACTGTAGCCCACCAGGCTCCTCTGTCCCTGGAATTCTCCAGGCAAGAACACTGGAGCGGGTTGCCATTTCCCTCTCCAGACTAGTGTCTGAAGTGTGCCTTAATGGGAAGTTTTGATGGAATGAGCTGTAACTAGTCTTTAGTGGTTCCATACAAATTTTAACATTTTGTTCTATTTCTGTGAAAATGTCATTGATATTCTGATCGGGGTTGCACTGAATCTGTAAATTGCTTTGGGTAGTATTGAGACAGGCTGGGACCTGGGACCCTCTGCCAAAATGCTCCAATGCTTATACCTGGACAAACATTTCAAGTAACGAAATACAAAGAAACTATAAGGGACTAAAAACAACTGGATACATGCACAGTTGGGGCAAATTATGGACAAAAAGATACACAAAGACCAAAAAAAACCCAACTGCCACTTCTGAAGAGCCCTGAGCAAAAATAGGGTGTCAAAAGCAAAAGGAGGGTACTGCGCAAGCCCCTTGCACATAGCACCACCAACGGGGTGGGCAAAACACCTAACCTCCCCAGCCCAACCCCTGAACACATCCTTACCCTCACCCCATATAAGGAAACACTTGCCCCACCTTGAGGGAGCAAGGGAGGGAGCAAGGGAACCTGTTGTTTTTACTCCCTCCTGCAGCTACAGGAGCCCCAATAAAGTGTCCTGTGAATTTCCTGTCTGGCCTCTAGTCAATTTCTATTGATTGGGGAAGGCCAAGAACCCTGGTAGGGATCAGAATGGACGTTTTAACAATATAAATTCTTCCAATCCAAAAGCATGAAATAGCTTTCCATTTATATTTTCTTCAGTTTCTTTCATCACTGTTTTATAATGTTTCAGTTCAGTTCAGTCGCTCAGTCCTGTCCAACTCTTTGCATGACTGCAACACGCCAGTCTTCCCTGTCCATCACCAACTCCAGGAGCCTACTCAAACTCATGTCCATTGTGTCAGTGATGCCATCCAACCATCTCATCCTCTGTCATCCCCTTCTCCCGCCTTCAATCTTTCCCAGCATCAGAGTCTTTTCCAGTCAGTTCTTCGCACCAGGCAGCCAAACTATTGGGAGTTTCAGCTTCCGCATCAGTCCTTCCAATGAATATTCAGGACTGATTTCCTTTAGGATTGACTGGTTGGATCTCCTTGCAGTCCAAGGGACTCTCAAGAGTCTTCTCCAACATCACAGTTCAAAAGCATCAGTTCTTCAGTGCTCAGCTTTCTTTACTGCCAACTCTCACATCCATACATGACCATTGGAAAAACAGTTATAGTGTTTAGTGTATAGGTATTTCACCTCTTTGGTTATAGTTATTCTTTTTGATGCACTTGTATATGGGATTGTTTTCTTAATTTCTCTGACAGTTCATTGTTAGTATATACAAATGTAATGTATTTTTGTATATTTATTTTGTATAGAGCAACTATACTGAATTCATTTATTAGTTCTAATAGTTTTTTATAGAGTCAAGGTTTCTATATATAAAATCATGTCATCTGCAAATAATGACAGTTTTGTTTCCTCTTTTCCAATTTGGATTCCTTTTATTTCTTTTTCTTGCTTAACTGCTCTGGCTAGGTCTTCCAATACTAAATTGAATAAAAGTGGTGATAGTTGGTTGTCTTGATTTGTTCCTGTCACCATTCAATATGACATTGGTTGTAGGCTAGTCATATATGACCTTTACTGTTCTGAGATGTGTTTCTTCTATATACACTTTGTTGAGAGTTTCTACACAAATGTTGAGAATTCATCCACTCATCCATTCATCCACAAATGGATGCTGAATTTTGTCCAATGCTTTTTCTGCATCTATTGAGATGATCACACGGTTTTATCTTTCATTTTGTTAATGTGTTGAGTGATTTGAACCAACCATGCATACTGCAATACATCCCACTTAAGCAGGGTGAATGCTCCTTTTAATGTATTGTTGAATTTGGTTTGCTACAAGGATTTCTGCATCTCTGTTCACTGAGGATATTGGCCTGTAATTTTCTTTTCTTGTGGTGTCCTTGTTTAATTTTGGTATCAGGGTAAAGCTGGTCTTGTAAACCAAGTCTGAACCATTCCTCCTCTTTACTTTTTAGGAAGAGGTTGAGGATTGGCATTAAATCTTCTTTGATTATTTGGTAGAATTCACCAGGGAAGCCATCTGGTCCTATACTCTCGTTTTTTGGGAAGGTATTTGATTACTGATTAGTATTCTAGTAACTGGCCTCCTCAGATTTTCTATTTCCTCATGATTCTGTCTTGGAAGGTTGTGTTTTTCTAGGCATTTATCCACTTCTTTGAGGTTGTCTGATTTGTTGGGAGTGCTGGGGCTGGAATTTTTGGTGAAACTGTAGCCCTTCCTACCAACCTCAATGTAATCCTTTTCTTATCTGATAATGAAGGGGCTATTCAGCTAATTTTCAGAGGGAACTGTTTCATATGTAGCTATAGATTTGGTGTGTCCATGATAAGAGGTGAGTTCAGGATTTTCAGAGTTGATATTCTTGAACCACACTCTAGAAATGTTAATTCCTAAAGTGAGTATTTTACTATTTTGTCAAATTGGACTCTCTGACCATCTTCAACTCAGTTTGCGACTGTAGACTTCAGTGGTAGCAATTTAACTAGCTATCTTTTTGAAGACATAAACTACTGCAAAGAATGTTAGTGTCCTACAATGGAGCCTCCTAAAAATCAGACGGTATCTATATATAAATGAAAAGAGAAAGTAACTCCACTTAATTTTGCTCTTTTATAAGTCTTCATTCCAATTCAATTAATACTGCTTATATGGGTAGCTCAAATGGTAAAGAATCTGCCTGCAATGTGGGAGGCCCGGGTTCAATCCCTGGATTGGGAAGATCCCCTGGAGAAGGGCATGGCAACCCACTCCAGTATTCTCTTTCCTGGAGAATTCCATGGACAGAGAAGCCTGGCAGCTACAGTCCAAGGGGTCGCAAGGAGCTGGACACGACTGAGCAACCAACATATACATACACAGGCATACACAAATGTTCTACGGAAGGCCACAATGTCACTGTCTGCAATTTTCACTCTGAACAAATGTTTCTAAGCAAAATAAACTTCTAAATCGAGAATCTGTACCAGGATATACTGGGCTTCACATTTCAGGCACCAAACTGTGCCAGTGGCATCAGATAATTAACTGGGTGATGCATGACAGAAAGATCCTAGCCTGCTTCTCAGAATCTGCAGACAAGAGAAGCCTGAAAGATTGGGCAGGAATGGTGGTGGGGGGGCAGATTTCTGCCTACCCCACTGTGGATCTTTCACTTATGGTATCACTGAACAAATAATTGGCTTGCTTAATTATTAAAACATTCTACTTTATATGTTTCCCTGAAGCAAAATGTTATCATATTTACTACTGAACATATGCTTTTATTTACTATTTCTGTCACTGACAAATTTTATAAAACCAAATAAAAATTCCTCAAAAAAGACGTAACAATCATTTCTGGTTTCAGTCCTAACAACATGTAAAGAGCTTGGAAGATGTCACTCCTGTCAATACAAGAAAAAGCTGGACAGATTTAAAATTAATGACTTTCTTAACCTGAGAAGTGAGGACAAAGCACCACCGTAAAAACCTGGAGAGACAAGTGCATCTAGAGAACTCTATCAACCAAGATCCAGCTGGAACAGAAGCTGCAGGAGCCGTAAACAAGCAGGAACACTCAGCTGGTAATCTGGATGAACTGCTAGTGGTGGAGTGGGACTAGCGTGAGCCAGAAAGCCCTAAGGCTTGTTGTCTTGTTGCAGGGGGGCACACTTTCACAGGCTTTCACTCGAGGAACTCAACCAGGTTCCCACAGCAAGGGTACAAGCAAGATCCCCTCATGGGTCTTGCAGGAGCAGAGGAGTAGGCATGAGGAAATACTGTTCAGAACCTTTTCCTTAACAATGGCTTACTCTCCAGGGGTAAGGACTTAGCTGGGGAAAATTCTGAAACTTGATTTCAACTGGAATAGGGAAATTCCTCCTTGCTCCAGCCCCCTCCAGCCTTCCTGCCTCATTGAGGGAGAAATAAAAACAAAAACATAACATGGTCAACAGAGGTCAGGGTTTCAAGGAAATAGACTTGGAACTCTGCAGGCAGGGAAGGGGAAGGAAGTGGATGGAAAAGCTATACTTGTCCTGAAAGAGTGCCCCCCTAAAAGACAGATTTAATCAGAAGATTACAGACTGCGTCCCCACCCCAACACACCAACAGGGTTCCAGCATAACCACAGTTAATTATAGTTACATGGGCTGCAAGGCACAGACTCTCCGAGGAGAAAAACAGGGAAGCCCAAAGTAGAGGGGAAACCAACACAAGGCTATTAGAGAAACGTAGAGCCTGTGGCACCTATAGCCATAGTAAACAAGGAATACAGCCCAACCTAGCCAGACTAACATACACTCTTAGACTAAAGGCCTACTGACCGCCTCTGACGCCTGACTAAAGCGTGTCTGGCTTTCAACACCAAATTACAAGGCATGCCAAAAGGAAAGGAAAACACTCTGAAGAAACCATCAGAACCAGATATAACAGATTTTGGAATTATCAGGCAGGGAACTTAAAATAACTATGATTAATATGTTAAGGGCTCTAATGGTAAAAGTAGGCAAAATTCAAGGACAGGTCGATAATAAAAGCTAAGAAATGGAAAACCTAAGGAATAAACTGAAATGCTAAAAATCAAAAACACTAACAGAAATGAAGAATGCCTTCGATATGCTCATAGGTAGACAGGAGACAGCTGAGGAAAACCCAGCAATCTTGAAGATAGGTCAAAAGAAACTTTCTACGCTGAAATGCTAAGAGAAAAAGAATGGGGGGGGGGGAAGGAAAATAGTCATTCCCTGGGGGACAATATTAAAAGGTATATCATGTGCATAACTGTGACATCAGAAGGAGAATAATGAGGGAATGGAGAAGAAGAAATAGTTGAAGAAATAATGGCTGAGAACTTTCCAAAATTAATGACAGACTCCAAATCAAAGGTCTGAGAAGCTCATAAAACACGAAGCTGGTAAATACTACAATATCTACACCTAGTCACATCATATACAAACTGCAGAAGACTGCAAACAAAGAGAAAATCTTGAGGAAAAAAAAAAAGCTTTCCTTTAAAGGAACAAGAATAAAATAGCACACACTTCTCATCAGAAACAATGAAAGCAAGACGAGAAAAAAAGCTAAATATTCAAAGTGTGGAAAGAGGGAATCCCTGGTGGTCCAGCGGTTAGGAATTCATGCTCTTACTGCCCAGAGTCCAGGTTCAAGCCCTGTTGGGGGAATTAAGGTCCTACAAGCTGTGTCGCCAAAAAATAAAGTGTGGAAAGAAATCCCCACTAAGCTAGAGTTTACATCCAGTGAAACTATCTTTCAAAAGTGAAGGAGAAGTAAAAACTTTCCACTATTTCAGAAGTTACTACTCCAGAAGTCTGAAAGAAAGAGAGCGAGATGGAATATGAATGACAGCACACTGCCACCAGACCTGCAGCAAATGTTAAAGGAAGTGCTTCTGGCAGAAGGAAAACAACCGTGGTCAGAAACACGGATCTACAGAGAGTGTACATATTTTACCTTCATGTACAGAAGGAGTACGTGAAGGTAAAATATGACATTTTATTTTTCTAATTCTTAATTCATCTCAAGATAACTGCTTGTTTAAAGCAGTAACTGTTATTGGATGATTATAGAACATGGATAAGTTAAACGAATGACAACTATGTTTTAAGGGACAAGAGGGATGAATTGGGAAGACGTTATAGGGTATATATGTACTACACCACATGGGAGGTGGTATCGTACTATTTGAAGGTGGACTTAGATGAGTTTAAACTCTATGGCAATCACTACAATGTTTTCTTTAAAAAAGAAGTACAGTTAACAGGCTAAGAGAGGAGATAAAATGGATCACATAAAATGCTTAAGTATTAAAACCACAAAACACAGAAAAAATAACACCTGTAGCAAAGAGAAAACTGAACAACATGGTAGATATTAATCCAACTACATCAATAATCATTTAAAAAATGCATGATCTAAATATACACGTTAACGGACAGAGGATATCAGAGAGGATACAAAGTAAGGCTTAACTATATGCTATCTGCAAGTAACCCATCTTACATACAGGGACTCAAGAAAGGTTAAAAATAAAGGAACGTATGCCGTTCCTAATGTCTAATACCATTCTCCAATTTTTTAAAAAAACCTTGAGTCTCTTGGTGAACTGGTTGATTCTAAGACTGGGTGAGAGATACATAAAATGAGACCGGAACATCTTATAGTGGCAGAAAATAAACACACACAAACACTATGGGTGCATATGGGACTCGGGAGCCAACCAAGAGAGCCCCCAGTGGCCAAAGCTGGAACAATGTGAGCAACAAAATAAAGTAGTAGTGTACGATAACCCAAAATACAAAATAAAAATCCACGCGCCTGGGTTTCCCAGGTGGCACAGTGGTAAAGAATCCACCTGCCAGTGTAGGTGATGCTGGTTTAATCCCTGGGCTGGGAAGATCCCCTGGAGGAGGTCATGACAACCCACTTCAGTATTCTTGCCTGGAGAATCCCATGGACAGAGGAGCCTGGTGGGCTACAAAGTCCAGGTGGGTCGCAAAGAGTCAGACATGACTGAGCACAGACACACACATGCATCCATGAGCCTCTGCTCATACATATAAATGACCAAATAACTAAATGGGGAGAAGAGACAGATCTCCCTTGTGGAGAATTCCAAATAATTCATATAGATAGCCCTCAAGATCACTACACATTAGGGCTCAAGACTGTGACTTCATGAAGCAAGGAATGCTTCCCACCTTCCGTTTCCCAGGGCTCATTAGGATATAGCATCCATGCCTACTCCTTGTAGAACCTACCAGCAATATCCTATTGTTTGATAGATGTTGCCTTAACAGAACATTTTATATCTTTGCCAGAGCAAGGAAAATAGAAAAGCAATTGCATAAAGGCAGTGGATGTAGAAGAAAGAGGAGTGGGAAAAAAATAAAGTCTGCTTTAAAAGAGAAATAACTTCATAGGACTGAACAGGGAGTTGGTGTGGAAGAAAAGGGCTAGAACTTTTTATAGTTACCCATTTAAAAAACAGACCAAAGATAAAATTTTACATTTTCCAATGACACACTTTCTTAGAGGAAATATTAGCTTGCTACTTTTCTCTTCTTACATCAACTAGATTTGTTTAATGAACGTTATTGTTAGAAAAGTTAAAAAAAAAATTTGAACTTACTTTTTTGGCAAAGTCAAATGTTCACTGGGAATATTAAAGTCCCCTCACAGTTAAAAAATAACAGCTTTCCCAAGAGAGGAATTTTCATATGCAAATAATAATGGAAATGGCAACCCACTCCAGTATTCTTGCCTGGAGAATCCCAGGGACAGAGAAGCCTGGTGGGCTTCCGTCTATGGGGTCGCACAGAGTCGGACACGACTGATGTGACTTAGCAGCAACAGCAGCAAGCTTTGATAATAGCAAAAAGCAATTTTTCCTGGCTATTCTGAGTTTACCATAAATCTGAACATTTTAACTTTTTTTTGTCTTTTGAAATACCTATATGAAGGTAATACAGTTCTATGATTGGGGGGTGGGGAGATGTATATAGTGAAAAATTTCCTTCTTGCTCTCGCCGCTGTCTGCCAAGGGTCATGTTGTGCTCAGGGGCCACTGATGCAAGTGCCAACTACAGAAGGTCACTCACCACCCTATTCTACAAGAATGAATTCATTTGCCACTGCAGTTACTGACCTTCAACACACCCTGAAAAGAATGGCACAGAACAGACCTTCAGATAGATATTTTCAGGAGGAATTTTTTATGAACTTGGGTTCTTGCATTTTCCCACACTAAGACAAGCATTAAAACCATGAACTAAAATACATGTTCCCTGTGACTAGCAGCAACCTTGTTAACAAGATGTGTGCTTGATTACACATACCATAGCCAAGATCGCCTATATGCTTAAGACAGGCTGGGACCTGTGACCTGAGACCCTTTGCTGCAGTATTTGCACCTGAACAAATGTTTCCAAGTAACAAAATACAAAGAATCTAAAAATAACTGCATGAATGTGCAGCTGGGGCAACTTATGGACAATAAGGTACAAGAAGACCAAAAAAACCCAAATGCCCCTTATGAAGAAACTGGAGCAGAAACAGGATGTTGGGAGCAAAAGCAGGGTACTGCCCATTCCTCCTGCACTCAATACCACCAAAGGGGTGGGCAAACCCCTCTGGCCCAACTCCTAGGCATAACCCTACCCTTACCCCACACAAGGAATGGGATCTCCTCCCAGCCTCAGGGAGTAAGCATGTGCTTTTGCTGTCCCCCTCTACTGCAGTATGAGTCCCAATAAGGCCCTGCGTGAAATGCTTGTCTGGCTTCTAGTCAGTTTCTATTGACTGGAGAAGGCCAAGAACTCTGGTTGGTATCATGCTGACCTCCTCCCCTACTTCTTCAGAACAGTTTCTCCGGGCTATCCCAGAGCCTATCCCTGGGCCATAGTCCTCAGTAAGACACTGGATAATCTCAGCTCACAGCTCTTATGTTGTTAGTTGCTTTTTTCCCCCAAGTCAACACAAGTAAATAGGACTATATTATTGTTATTCTTCATCTTAACAAAAAAGGAGTATACAGCAATAGTGTTCTGCATTTTTATTTTTATACATATTATTGGAGCTCTTTTCATATTCCTACATAGAAAGCATCCCTAATTTACTGAACCAGTGATGGACATTTATGTTATTTTCAGTATTTTGTTATTATTAGGGATACTGCAATGAATATCCCCATATGTTTATCATTTTGTACATATACAAGTATACTTGTGGGATAAATTCCCAAATGTAGAATAGTTTTCCAAAGGATACATGTTATTGTAGTTTAAGCAGATTGTTCCAAACTGCTCCCTGTGTGGTGTTGAGCCAGTGTGCACTTCCAGCAGCTGAGTACGAGGGTGCCTGCTCCTCTGCAGCAGGCTGACTCGGGATAATATCCCTCTTGAGGATTTCCAAGAGGAAATCTCTTGTCACCTGTCTGATAGGTGACAACCTATGTTTCAGTTTAGTTTCACTTTGCATTCCTTACTCAGTAGTGTTGAGTATCTATTTATATGCTTAACAGTCATTTGCATTTTATTTGTGAACTTTCTGTTCAAATTGAAAAGCATCTGAAAAGACAGGGGTTGAAGAAAAAGGAAAAAGGAAGGAGAGGAAGAACAAAGTACACTAAGTTTTGTACAAGCACAAAGAACTTGACTTCTATCTTAAATTTAATGTAATTGATATTAGAACACGTTAAATTATAATGATTTTTTTTACTATCTTTATTAAGAGATTTTATTTTTAGAGCAATTTTAGCTTTGCAAAGTAATTGCACAGAAAGTACAGAAAGTTTCTATGTCCCCTTCACTCCCCCCAAAGGTTTTATTTATTTATTATTAACATCTGATGTTACTGTGCTACATTTGTTACAACTGAAGAACCAATATTGATACATTATTATTAACTAAGGTTCACAGTTCACATTTGGGTTCACTGTATGGGTTTTAACAAACTGCATAATGTCAGATCAGATCACATCAGTCGCTCAGTCGTGTCCGACTCTTTGCGACCCCATGAATCACAGCACGCCAGGCCTCCCTGTCCATCACCAACTCCCAGAGTTCACTCAGAGTCACGTCCATCGAGTCGGTGATGCCATCCAGCCATCTCATCCTCTGTCATCCCCTTCTCCTCTTGCCCCCAATCCCTCCCAGCAATACCCACTATTAATAGTTTTACCACCATAAACACCTGTCAGCCACCTCCTCATCCCACCCTCGTCCCTCCCTAACAAACTCCTGGCAGCCACTGACCTTTCTCCTGTCCTTCTCGTTTTGCCTTTTGGAGAATGTCATCTAGGACTCACAGAGCATGCAGTCTTTCCAGATTGGATTCTTTCACTTAGTAATACATATTTAAGGTTCCTTTCTATCTTTTCATGCTTGATAGCTTATTTCTTCTTATGGGTGAAAGCACTCCATTGGATACATGTGCCATAGTTTATCCAGCCATTCACTGAAGGGTATCTTGGTTGCTTCAAAATTTTGGCAATTATGAATACAGCTGACATAAACATTCACATGGAAGTTTTGTGTAGACATAAATTGGGTAAATATCTAGGAGGGCAATTGCTAGAATGTATGGTAAACCTATATTTAGTTTTGTAAGAAACTGCTAAACTGTTCTCCAAGAGGCTATACCATTTTGCATTTCCCACTAGCCATGAATAAACTGTTGAGTTTATTTATGGGTTGTTATGTTAATTTATGGGTTGTTATGTTGAGTTTTAGGAATTCTTTGTATATTTTGTATACAACTCCTTCAGGAGATATGTCTACTGAAAATATTTTCTCCTAGTCTGTGGCCTGCTGTCTTGTCACTCATTACCTTTTGAAGAGAAGTTTTGTAATTAAAAAAATTTCCATCTTATTTCTTTCATGCTTTTGGAACTGTATAAAAATTTACTGCTAAACACTAGGTCATCTAGATTTTCCATATTATCTTCTATAAGTTTTACAGTTTTTTGTTTCACATTTAGGTTTCTGATCCATTTGGGGTTAGTTTTTGTGAATGATGTAAGGTCTGTTAAATATATATACATTTGCGTGTAATTATGTTCAGTTGTTTTAGCACCCTTGCATCCTGAGTTGAAAAGACTATCCTTTCTCCATTAAATTGCCTTTGCTCCTTTATCAAAGATCAGTTAACTGTTTATTTGAGTCTATTCTGTTCAACAGATATGTTTATCTCTTCTTTCACCAATACCACACCACCTTGATTTCTATAGCTTTATGGTAAGTCTTGAAATCAAGAAGTGTGAGTCTTCCGACTTTGTTCTTTCTTTTTCAGTACCGTGTTGACTATTCTGGGTGTTGTGCCATTCCACAAAAATCTTTAGGATCAGTTTGTCAAGACACAGAAAATAACTTGATGGGATTCTGATTGGGACTGCATAGAATATATAGATTAAGTTGGGGAAAAATTGACATGTTAACAATATTGAGTCTCTTCATCCATGAACATGGACTATCCAGATTTTTACTTTATTTCATCAGAGTTTTACACTTTTCCTTATTAAGACCTTGCACATATTTTGCTAAATTTATACTTAATTCAACTTTTATTTTGGTACTAAGGTAAGTGGTGATGTGTTTTTTATTTCAAATTCTAATTTTTACTGCTAGTATATAGGAAAGCAATTGACTTGATCTACTAATTTTTACCATTGTTTTTAGAGTCAAGTAGAAAAAAGTTGTCCATATGTTGGTGAATGCAAAATAAAAATACAGAAAATCTGATCTCTGAGTCTGTGAAAAATAACATATTTGGCTCTCTACCCATACCAGAATCACACATCTTAGAGAGTTCCCGTAATGATAAGGAAATTTTATTTAATAACTTTTCCATTTGTGATACATTTTTAAAACTCAAGCAGCAAACTTGAAATAAGATTCCTGAACAAAATACTCAAGCCACATGAACTAAAGTCATATTAAGGGCACCCTGTGCATTAGAAAATGTTGATGAGAAGAACATGCATGTAGTCTCGTGATGCAATAGAGCAGTAGGTTATAAAAACACTTCTATTAAACTGTGCTACAGTTCTGAAAAACTGCATCATGGTCATAAATTCTTTAAGCTTCTAATCCATTCACAGATGAACTTCCATGAGTGGATTAGATATCTGACAAGTCCAGGTACAGTCTTTTTTATTACTTTTACTTAGGCTTTATAATATACAGTATTAATAGTAGATATATTATTCCAGGGAACTAAAATTACAAAATCATAAAGGGTTTTTGAACTCTTAGCTGTTCAGCCAGAGTGAGTGAATGGAAGTAGCTTTCAGTTGTTGTTGGTTTTCTACTTCCAACTGTATAAGGCAGTTTGGCCATCTGGTAAACTCTCAAGATTTGGTACTAAATTATTTTTCTATTTAAAGATCCACCCTCAAAGGCTAAAAAGTCAAATGTACAGCAATTTTAAAACAAGCTTACCTTATCTCTAAACAGGTTCTCCTTAAAAAAAAAAAAAAAGAGAGAGCTCTGATACATGATATATCATCATCCCATTTGAAGTGTACAATTCAGTGGCTTTTAGTATATTCAAAGAAGTGTGATTGTCACAACAAGCACCACAATCAAAACCTGTCCTCACACTCCAGTGACTTCCCTGGTGGTTCAGTGGCTAAGAATCCACGCTTCCAATGCAAGGGGCCCCCATTCAAGCCCTGGTCACAGAACTAGATCCCATGCACTGCAACTAAAGATCCTGTGTGCCACAACTAAGACCTGGTACAGACAAATAGGTATTTTTAAAAAATGTTACTTCCTTACACCTCCAGAAACATCCATTCCCTTTAGCCATCATTGCTTCATGATCGTCATCTCCTGGGACCCTAGGTAATCATTAGTCTACTTTCTGCATCTATAGATTTGTCTGTTCTGGACATTTTATATAAATGGAACCATACAATAGATGGTCCTTTGTGACTGGCTTTTCATTTAGCATGATGTTTTCAAGTTTCAACCATATTGTACAGCATGTATTAGTAGTTCATTTCTTTTTTCCGTCTAATAGTACTCAATTAGAGTGTGTGGACTAACCACATCTTACTTATCCATTTGTTAGTGGATGGACATTAGGGTTGTTTCCATTTGGGGTCTGTTATAAAAAATACTACCATGAACACTGATGTACAAATGTTTCTATGGACACATATTTTTGTTTCTACTGGGCACACACATAGGAGTGGAACTGCCACACTAAAGAAAGGTGGCAGAGGAAAAGCAGGTGATATAGGGCCCTGGAAGCCAAATGAAAAAAGTGTTTCCAGGAGAGGGGAGTCAAGTCAAAGTAGAAATGAATGGTTAAAAAAAAGATCATGAAAGAGGTGACTGTGTGTTAGCAGTAGCGACCTTGAGAGTGGCATCTGGTGGAATGATGGTTCAAGAGAAAATGAAGAAGAATAGCTGGAGGCAGTGATCATGGCCAACTTTATTTTTTTTTAAAGGAGTTTGTTTAAAGAAAAATGGGGCAAAAATTGGAAGGAGATGTGAGGTTGAGGTGGGAGAAACACCGGTATGTTAGGGTTCCGATGGGAATGATCCCATAGGAGAGGGAATGAGATGATGCAGGCGAGAGTGGGGGACTGCTGGGCCACCTGCTGGAGGGACGAGAGAATGGGACCTGCTCACAAGTGGGGAGGTGTCCTTCGTGGGGTACAGACATGGTTCTCCTGTAGTTACGGAGAGGTGGGTAAACATGGGCCAGGTGCAAGTAGCACAGGGGATGGCAGTTTTCATCTGATACCTCTGCTTTCTCAGCAAGGTGAGAAGTGAGGTCATCAGCCAAGCGCGAGGGAGGGGATGGAGGTAATGGAGGACCGAGAGAGGAGAAGGCATGGGGTTGTCATCTCAGTGAGCAGGAAAGACAACAGGCCACGAAAACACATGGCCTGCCAGGCAGTGCTGAGGGCCACTGAGGTCAGCAACTGGGGTTTAAACTGAGGCCAGTCACATGGCTGTATGGCAGGAAAGGGGTCAAGGGTATGACTGGAGGTGAGGGGCTGAGGTCAGGGGAGAGGTTAAAGAAGGTGGCTGCTATGGCAGTGAAGGAGGATAGGAACATTTATTAGAGAGAGCAGTCAATAGCCAGACCCTTGAGGGCTCAAGGAGTTGGAGGGAGTGACCTGGGGAGGCAGGATGCACACAGTTGGCGGGATGCCAGGGCCATCTCCCTGGGTATGTTCCCTCCACTGACCCCTCTGAGGACCAGCTGAGTTAGCTCACTGCTCAGACTGGCTGGTTCGTCTTTCCCCCTTTTACCATCTGAGGGCAACTCCTAGAACTACACGGGCACAGCCTGCTTGATCTTCTCAGAGTCTCCGAGTAAGCTGAGTGTGCAAAATCTCCAACCATGACAACACGATTCACCACGTGCTGGTTCCGAATGCTTTTTTTCATTTTTGGTACCAGACTCTGTCTCTAGGTCTTAGGGCACAAAGATAAAAAAGACATATATAAACCAAGTTATAAAATCCTGTAGAGCGGTGTGCTCCAGTACTGTCATTCCAGAGCAAGGGCCAGCTGCAACAGGAACAAAGAATTGTGTTCACTCTAATTTCTGTTGCATGGAAATGAAGAAAAGCAAAGAGAATTTTTAACATTAAAAAAAAAAAAGCTTAAATACCTGCTACATGATGAAATACTTAATTTCTTTAAATAGAACTCAATGTACTACTTTGCTCACTCCTCAGATAACTCAGCTTGGTTCCCTCCCCGGGAACTGAGCACCCACCAAGCAGTGACATAGTCACCAACACCTGCGAAGCCATTAGGAGGAAAGGAAAAGGCCACTGGGAAAACAGACTCTTCAGATTCCTAACAGGAATTTCAACTGCACATCTGAATATCGTCTTTTATACAAAATGTGTATATCTTAAAGCTCCAAAAGTTCAATATTACACCGGTGGCACTAATTTTTACCTTTGGGATGCTAAACATCTGCTAAACCTGGGCACTGTCTCCACCTGTGCTTCAGTGTAAGCTCGTGTTCAGATCCGCGAGGGAGCACACAGCAGGCTGCACAGGCTCATGTAGCAGTGGCTTTAGAAGCATGGAGCTGAGGCAGGTGTCCATCACTAGGAGCATGGATATGTAAATTCTGGTACATTCAAACCATGGAAATACATGCAGAAGACAATGAACCAGATTTATATGTGCTTTCCAGGTGGCACAGTGGTAAAGAATCTGCCTGCCAATGCAGGAGACCTAAGAGACGTGGGTTCGATCTCTGGGTTGGGAAGATCCCCTGGAGAAGGAAATGGCAACCCACTCCAGTATTCTTCCCTGGAAAATTCCATGGACAGAGGAGCCTGGTGGGCTACAGTCCATGGGGTGGCAGAGAGTCAGACACAACTGAGCACACAGATTTATATATGGCCACATAGATGGGTATCATAAACATAACACTGAGCAAAAAAGAATCAGGTAGACATTGGGAGCCCAAATCCATGCACATAAATTAAAAAACAAAAACAGGCAACACAATTAACAAAAATGAGTAATAAAAATGAGAAATATACCAGCATGGGTGCCTCTGCTGGGGAAGGGCCACAGAAGTGGAAATTAAAATAAAATACAAAGATGCCTGTGCCATGAATCAAAGAGTAGGAACAACCTGATTTTATGTGTCTGAGGTGGTGGTGGTCATAGGGAAGGGGAACAGCAGTTAGTAAGTATGGATTTTGTGTACTTGCAGATTTCCAGTATGTCTAGTCCTTGTAAATCATGCTCCGGAGACATCTACAATGTGCCGTGACCTGCACCCAACAGTCTATCACAATTCTATCACCATCCCATGTTTTGCTACAATCGTCATCTCGATGTAAGGATGGTATTTAATAGGAACTAGAAAGCTAAATTAGCTCATGCTCAGTCTAATGCAGAGTAAAGCTTTGAAATAAATTCAGAAAGAATGGTAAATGAAAAGACTCCTATAGAATTGAACTTGACACCATGATGAGTAACTTAGCACATGAAATACCACACAGCAGACTCTGTAAACCACATGTATCCAAGCTCATCCTGACAGCTAGAGCTGACTGCAAAAATGTGTGTGTTTCACTTTAGAATAAATACATGCTTCCTACAGGCTTCTGGTTTCTAACACATTTTCTGTTCTCTATCTCTAAACTAAAAATTATATCCTAAAATAAAACCAGCTACAAGGAGGAGACCAGCACAGGTGGAAATCAAATGAACTCCTGTGTCGTGAGAAATTGCCATTCACGAGGCTCTGGCTCCAGGGAGATGATACAATACAAAGCCTGGGGCCGGAACAGCTCCCGGTCTGATCAACCAAGACTCATGGCCCCCATTCCTACTCCAGGGGGAGGTTCTGTGTGATCCTGGAACAATTGCTCAGGTTTCTTTGCCTCCCTTACCCTGAGTGACACTGAGCTCCTGGCAACAAAGACAGCCGATGAATAAGCGCTGGAAGAAGGGTCAGGAGCTCTTGTTTCGTTCCCAGCTTATTACCTATAAAAGGGGTGATTACAACCAATCCCCACTGGGCTACATATGACCTCTGTTACTTGGAAAATAAAAATATGAAAACCCTGGAGACCTGTTATAAATGCTGATCCTGGAGTCCTTGTCAAGAGACCCCTTACAATGGAGACTATTGTTCAACAAGATCCATACAGCGGACAAATCTCCTTAAGGGGCTAAGACAGACAACTTTAGAAAAAACTGTTCTAAGGAGAAGTTGAATTTAAGTTGAAATTATTTAATTTGCCCCACAAAATTCCTTCACATTCTCCTTTTGCTTACTGTAACAATAAAATATTCTGAAAATATTTCTACATAGACAACATTTCTACATGAATTCTCTCATGAAAATTATGAACCCCATTAACAACAAATGAAGTAGACAGGAAACACTAAGTATTAAATCTCCCATCAGTCTTAAACCAGTTTCTTGCATTCCATGAGCTTCTCAGTCCCTGCAAGGCTGAGAAAAGTCCCTGAGCATCTGAGTTGCACGGAACATGGCAGGACCTAAGGACACTCGAGTACAGTGGCAGCACCGTTCAGTGCAAGGCAGGCAAACTCCACCTAAAGGCATATGGTGGCTCCAAGGGCGAGGGCGGGCTGACCCTGTCACCGTTCACCTTCCCTGACCCACTCCTGCCATGGTGTCACTTCATCTTTTGTTCTGTTCTCTTGGAAGCTATCCCTTCAGGAGGCAGTGTGGGTATGCACTTGGATCCCAGTTCCATCCTGCATTCGTCCTGGTAAGGGGAGGGTAACAAACCCGAGCACCACCCGTTCGGTGGGTAACAGATGAGGTGGTGTTACTAGGGAGAGGCCACGTTTACACAGAGTCATCTGTGAGGAGGGTGAGGCTTGGTGACTGAATGTGGCTCCAGAGGGCCCATGGGAATACCCATGTGGGCGCCGCTGTGGAAGAATGACCTGTGGGAGAAGCTCGGAGCAGGGAGTGGCGAGTGAGGGTGAAGAGAAAGGGTTGTCAGAACCACTGAGAAGGGTTGTCAGAACCGCTAGGTCCCATCTGGGACCCTCCTGAGGACGATGCTTCTCAGCTGGCCCCAGAGGCTGGCGAGAGCGTCCCATCAGTGCCTGTCAGGAACTTCTACTCAGTCTTCCAATCTCTGTGAGTGAAAACCTGCCTTCTTTGCCTTGGAAAAGCTCTTCCCTGGATGGTGGGCGCTGAGGGGGCAGGGGGCACTCAACCAGGACAGAAGGGACAGGGCTCCAGGCCAGTGGACTGGTTCTAATTTGGGCATTGCCATGGTTTGCTCCGTGAGCACACTCCATGTGGGTGAGGAGAGTGTCCACTCCATACCTCGAAACTAGTAGGAATTCTAAATACAAATAAATGTAATTTAATGTTTTTAGTTGTTACTACATCTCTGTAGCTGAGGGATGCAAGTATATTGTCCATTCCCATTTGTCCATAACCTTGGAGAAAAGATGAAAACCACTGAGAATCTTCACATCCATAGCTGCTAGGCAGGTAAAGAGCAAGAAAGTTATATGGTCTCTCTGTGAAAATCTGGAGCATGTGGGTGCTGCCCTCCCCCACCACCAGCAATGCCCACCTTCTGCAGAATGACTCCCCCAACATCCCCAGAGCACGACATGAAGCCGGGACCCCCATCACAGCACTGTCATGACACACAGAGAATCTGCAGCCAGCCAGGGAGGGTGTGTTCAAACAACTAGCCACAGCTGAAAATAACATAGAAACATTCACACGGGGCCTGCTGCTGCTAATCTGGTCAAGGGCTTTGACATGTAGCAATTCATTTAGTGCTGACAACCATCCTAATGAAGTAGGTACTCTTATTTTCTCTGTTTTAAAAACCAAGGCACAGAGAAGTTAAACAAATTTCCCAGGATCACAGAGCCAAGGAAACGGCAGCATTTGACTAGAAATCAGGCACGCCATAGACTACAGTGTAGAGCAGTTAAAAAGGGAATGAAGTACACTGATTTAAGATGGGAGGCTGAAGATTCCTATTTCTCTCTGATATCAAAAGACTATCAAAAGAACAAAGAAATTAAAAAGGCATGGCTCATAATAATGAAGAAAATGGGAAGGAGATCGTTAAGAACATGGGATATTTCTACAAACTTCTGGAAATCCAAAAACAGATGAAAGAGTATAAGGTGAGGAAACTGAGTGGAGGGAACTGGGCCCAGAGCCCCAACAGAGGGAGCTTCAGCTGTGAAGGAAGCTGACCAGTTAGAAACTGGGAAAGTCTCCAGACCTGCACACTACCTCAGGACAGTGGGCACGGTGACAGGGGGGGCTCCTCCCCTCCCCACAGCCCTGTGTGCAAATGTTTTACAGCTAAGTAACAACCCTTATGCACGTGCACATGTGCAAGACACGGGCCACACACACACACACACACACACAAAGACATTTTTACTAAACCCAGGAAGGGAACTCTCTTGGGGTGAGGAGACTAAGGAGCTGAGCAACATGGTCTGTATTCTGGTTGTGGGGAATGGGCAGCACATTTCACCCGTCAGAGTCGTCTATCATAGAGCTAAGCCTCTGCTAGCAAGAAAATGTCACTTTTATGACGATATCCTGAGCCAGCCGTGCTAGAAACAGATAGCCAAGAATCACCAGACACTTGAGAAAAGCCATCATGAAAACAGAGAAAAAGACAGACACACTGCCATGCACAGTGTGGCACCCCAGGGTGAAAGAAAGAAAATGAACCTCAGAGGAAACATAATTCAGGTAACTCAGATAATTCAAGGAACAGAAGATATGCTTGTTTGTTTTTTTAAAAAAGATGATAGCCTCAGAGAGAACGAAGAAAATTTTGCAATCGTACAGACAGTGTAGACTCTCATGAGAAAGGAAAAGCTAGAAAACCAGAAAGAATTCATAGAAATTACCAAATGTTTGTCAAAATGAAAACTTCAACAGGAGAGTGAGGGAATCTAGTCTAAGAAATTTACAAAATAGAATTAAAAGAGGCTAGAAAAAAACAAGGCTCCCAGTGACTCAGCCATCAAGAATCCGCCTGTAATACAGGAGATACAGGAGACGTGGGTTTGATCCCTGGGTCAGTAAGATCCCCGGAGGAGGGCATGGTAACTCACTCCAGTATTCTCGCCTGGGGAATCCCACAGACAGAGGAGCCTGGAGGGCTACAGTCCATAAGGTTGCAGAGTCGAACATGACTGAAGTGACTGAGCACACACAGCACAGAAAAAGAACCAATTAAACCAAATTAAACAGAATGAAGAAAATACTAACAGAAAATAAACAAATAAGTAAAATAGAAAACCAAAATATAGAAAAATCAGTAAAACCAAAAGTTAGTTCTTTGAAAGATATACGAAATTGATAAACCTCTAGCTAAACAGATTAAGAACACAATGGAGTATTACTCAGCCATTAAAAAGAATACATTTGAATCAGTTCTAATGAGGTGGATGAAACTGGAGTCTATTATACAGAGTGAAGTAAGCCAGAAAGAAAAACACCAATACAGTATACTAACACATATATATGGAATTTAGAAAGACGGTAATGATAACCCTGTATGCGAGTCAGCAAAAGAGACACTGATGTATAGCACAGTCTTTTGGACTCTGTGGGAGAGGACAAGGGTGCGATGATTTGGGAGAAGAGCATTGAAATATGTATAATATCATATGTGAAACGAATCGCCAGTCCAGGTTCGATGCACGATCATGCTGCTCGGGGCTGGTGCACTGGGATGACCCAGAGGGATGGTATGGGGAGGGAGG
>NW_011494743.1:5619714-5629691 GCF_000754665.1 Bison bison bison | reverse complement strand
AAGTAATTAGCCTCCAATTAAAATAAATAAATTTATATTAAAAAAAATAAAAAGGAAGACATAAATACCAGTATCAGGAAGAAACAAAATCTGAACAGCTTTCTGTATCTATTGAAGACACGATGCATAATTTAAGAATTTCTCAGGCCCAGATCATTTTACTGAGAAATTATGTCAGACATACAAGGGATAAATAATACCAACCCTATATGACCTCTTGGGCTTTCCAGGTAGCTCTGTAATAAAGAATCCATCTGTCAGTACAGGAGACAGGTTCAATCCCTGGGTCGGGGAGGTCCCCCGGAGAAGGAAATGGCAACCCACTCTAGTATTCTTGTCTGGAAAATCCCACAGATGGGGGAGCCTTTTGGGCCACAGAGTGGCAAAAAAGAGTCAGATACAACTTAGCAACTGAGCATGCACAAATATGACCTATCTCAGAAAAAAAGGGGAGAGGCTTCCCTGGGGGTCCAGTGGTTAAGAATTTACCTTGCAATGCAGGAGATACCACTTCAGCCCCTGGTCCAGGAAGATTCCATATGCTGCAGGGCGACTAAGCTTGTGTGCCACAATTACTGAGTCCATGTGCCACAACTACTGAAGCCCAGACACCTAGAGCCTGTGTTCCACAAGAGAAGCCACTGAAAGGAGAAGCCTGGAGCGCTCGAACTAGAGAGCAGCTCCAACTCGCTGCAACTAAGAAAAACCTCTGCAGCAGGGAAGACCCAACATACATAAAGATGAAAAATTAAAGACAACCTCTTAAAAAACACTCAGCAATTTCACTACAAGGAATTCACCCAAGAAAAATGAAGACATATATACATGAAAAAGCATGTACAAGAGTGTTCACTGCAGCTTCATTCATAATAGTAAAAATATAGAAATGACCAAAATGTTCATCAACTGGCCAATGGATAAGAAAATGTGGTATATTCATACCATGGAATACTATTAAGCAATAAAAAGAAATATAAATACACAGTGACATGGATGAATCTCAAAAGCATTATGTTGAATTTAAAAAGTCAGACACAAAGAATACTCACTGTATTGTTCCATTTATATGAATACAAAAGACAATTCAATTTATAGTGACAGAAAGCATTTCAATGATAGTCTTTGGGAGTAAGAGGGACTAGGGCTTTCCTGGCAGCTCAGCTGGTAAAGAATCTGCATGCAATGCAGGAGACCCTGGTTCAGTTCATGGGTTGGGAAGATCCCCTGGAGAAGGGATAGGCGACCCACTCCAGCATTCATGGGCTTCCCTGGTGGCTCAGACAGTAAAGAGTCTGCCTGCAATGTGGGAGACCTGGGTTCAATCCCTGGGTTGGGAGGATCCTGTGAAAGAGGGCATGGCAACCCACTCCAGTATCCTTGCCTGAGGAATACCATGGGCAGAGGAGCCTGGAAGGCTACAGTCCACGGGGTCACAAACAGTAGGACATGACTGAGCAACTAAGCACAGCACAGGAAGGACTAATTGCAGAGGGAAAAGAGGGAACTTTCAGGAGTTATGGAAATAGTCTCAGTCTCTTTGTGGTGGTTCTTACATGGGTGTATACAAATGAGAATTGTGAACATTTAAAATGGGTGCATTTTGTGGTATGCAAATCATACCTCAATGAAACTGATTTAAAACCATACACAAAATGACGCAGAGAATCCTTGACTCATCCAATTTTATCTGCAATATTAATTGTGTCAGGTTGAGATCTGCACAAACTGAACTGTACAGATACATAGGAATTCAGAGTTTTCTGTCAATATGCAACTACGGAACTAGGTGGGAGAACACTGACGCTCCATTTAGCTTTCGTCGTAGTGATGGAGCTTCTTAGGATTAAGCATAGGTCTTCTTTTGAGTTGCCTGAGGAAGCGTAATGCAAGTATTCTGGGTCATATTTTAAGTTCTAATTATAAATCCTTTCACTCTACAAGACGTTTATTTCAAGCAAAATTACTTTCCTGCCTTAGCTATGAGGTCGTAACTTTTAGCAGTGCCTTCTCATGAACATTATGCAAATATCACTGTTTAAAAGATTAGCTCTGGGCACTATGCTGGATGGGTGGGTAATTCTAAAGGATTCCACACTGGTCTATTCCACTCGTTAGTTTCATAGTTTCCACAAATATTTCAGTCACCACTGTATCCCTAGTGTGCAGCACAGCACAGGCACAGGGGCCCCTGGGAAATGCTGAAAAGATGAATGAAGGAACTCTTTCTAACCTAGAGATATTCTTGCAACAGGAAATGCCCTGGAGGAATGACAGGTTCTTGTGCAGGAGCTAAACAGAATGACGGAGCCCAGGAGATGGCAGAGACCAGAGAAAGACCGGCCCCATAGCACCCAGCATGTCTGTACATGGTTCAACATGGAACCAGGACTGCAGAAAAGAGAGACCTTATGGATTTTCCAGCCCTAGCGCAAACTGTGAATATTAATCAAGCTCTACAAAGCTCCAAGAGCACCTGTGTGCAATCTCAGGCAGTCAGCCTGTGGTGGTTGGTATGGAAATCTCTAAAATCTCTAGGTAGGTTTTCAATTCTCGATCAAATGGCTTTTCATGTTTTCACCCTCCTGACAATTTTTCAGGTTGATACTGACTTCATCTATTGAGTCATCAAATCAATCTGACTTGATGGCCAGAGAGGGATCTGTTACTACCCTCTTTTATAATATTCCAGGTCCGATGTTAAGATCATCGTTTCATTACTTGTACTGTTAGAGGAGTGAAAACTTGAAATGTTTCTGCAAGTGCCAAGAACCGTAACCTTTATACTTAGAAATGAAACCACTCGAAGTAAGAGATGCATGATGGTCATAGTCAGAGGCCTCTTCTCCAGGACCTCTTCAAGGAAACGCAAGGCAGTGGGTCTCCAACTATTCCTTAAATCTTTTAATGACTAAAAGTACTTAAATATTCTTGTAAGCATTCACATATGTCTGTGTATATATTTAAGTCCTTAGACATATTTTTTACATCATCTAGCTTTCCCTAGTTAGACTGCAAGTTCCATGAGGCAAGGGGCTTAATCTGCTTGTGTGATGGTGAGTGCCATCTGGAAATATTGCTGGACCCACTGTGGGTAATCAGGCAGTGTAAGGTCTAGCAAATGTTGCTTAGTCACTAAGTCATGTCCAATTCTTTTTTTTTTTATTTTTTTTATTTTTAAACTTTACAATATTGTATTAGTTTTGCCAAATCTCGAAATGAATCCGCCACAGGTATACCTGTGTTCCCCATCCTGAACCCTCCTCCCTCTGGGTCGTCCCAGTGCACCAGCCCCAAGCATCCAGTATCGTGCATCGATCCTGGACTGGGGACTCGTTTCATACATGATATTATACATGTTTCAATGCCATTCTCCCAAATCTCCCCACCCTCTCCCTCTCCCACAGAGTCCGTAAGACTGATCTATACATCAGTGTCTCTTTTGCTGTCTCGTACACAGGGTTATTGTTACCATCTTTCTAAATTCCATATATATGTGTTAGTATACTGTATTGGTGTTTTTCTTTCTGGCTTACTTCACTCTGTATAATAGGTTCCGGTTTCATCCATCTCATTAGAACTGATTCAAATGTATTCTTTTTAATGGCTGAGTAATACTCCATTGTGTATATGTACCACAGCTTTCTTATCCATTCATCTGCTGATGGGCATCTAGGTTGCTTCCATGTCCTGGCTATTATAAACAGTGCTGCGATGAATATTGGGGTACACGTGTCTCTTTCCCATGGGCTGTAGTCCACCAGGCTTCTCTGCCCATGGGATTTCCTAGGCAAAAATACTGGAGTGGGTTGCCATTTCCTTCTCCAGAGGATCGTTCCAACCCAGGGATCGAACTTGCATCTCCTACACTGGCAGGTGGACTCTTTACCATGGAGCTATAGGGAAGCCCAATAGCAAATGTAGATACTGCTTAACTTAAAAGAAGGATCAGCAATTACAACTGTATTTTTAAAATTACATTGTAGTTTGTAGCCACTTTATTTACAACTGCCCCAAATTGGAAGAAACCAAGAGTCCTTCGGTAGATGACCGGATAAACAGATTAGGAGGGACAGCTATACAATGCAGTATTATTCAGTGATGAGAAGAAATGAGCTGTCAGTTCATGAAATGACAGGGAGGGGATGTCCCTGGTGGTCCAGTGGCTGGGATTCTCCACTCCCAGTGCAGGGCACAAGGGTTTAAATCCCTGGTTGGGGCACTAGATTCCTCATGCCCCAACTAAAAAGAGCCTGCATGCCACAAATAAGACCGGGCACAGTCAAATACATAAATATTTTTTAAAGAAAAGACAAGGAAGAACCTTAGATGCATATTACTAAGTGAAAAAATTCAATCTGATAAAGCTACATATTATATGATTCCAATTCTGTGACATTCAAGAAAGGACAAAAGTATAGAGACAGTATAAAGATGAGTGGTGGCAGGGAGGAAGGGCATGATAAAGAACTGTAGTGCAGGAGATTTCTGAAAATGCTGGAACTATTTTCTATAATACTATAATAGTGGCATCATGCATTTGTCAAAACCCATAGAATATACAACACAGAGTGAACCCTAATGTAAACTGCGGACCTTAGTTAATAATATTGTATCAATATTAGTTCATCAACAGTAACAAATGTACTAAACTAATGAAAGATGTTAATAATAGTGGAAACTGCTTTGAGTTAACTCTGTACTTTCAATATAATTTTTCTTCAAACAAAAACTGATCTAAAAATTAAAGTCTGTTAATTTAAAAATACATTAGAAATCAAGATTTCAGTTTTTAATATTACATCTTTCAACAGATATATTCTGATTGCAAAATTATTTTCCATTAAAATATTTTTAGAAGGATGTTATAATGATTTCCTCTCTTACATAACACTGCTGTAAGGGCCCAGAAAAAATACTCAAAAAACACTTTTCCCAAGTTGGAAACCTATTTAAACATTCAATTAAACATCAAATATTCAATCTCATGAATATGGGGATGGGGAAACAATGGAAACAGTGAGAAACTTTATTTTGGGGGGCTCCAAAATCTCTGCAGGTGGTGCCTGTAGCCATAAAATTAAGACGCTTGCTCCTTGGCAGAAAAGCTATGACCAACCTAGACAGCACATTAAAGAGCAGAGATGTTACTTTGACAACAGAGGTCCATCTAGTCAAAGCTATGGTTTTTCCAGTAGTCATGTATGGATGTGAGAGTTGGATTATAAATAAAGCTGAGCACCAAAGAATTGATGCTTTTGAACTGTGGTGTTGGAGAAGACTCTTGAGAGTCCCTTGGAGTACAAGGAGATCCAACCAGTCAATTCTAAAGGAAGTGAAAGTGAAGTGAAGTCGCTCAGTCGTGTCCGACTCTTTGTGACCCTGTGGACTGAAGCGCTCCAGGCTCCTCCATCCATGGGATTCTCCAGGCAAGAATACTGGAGTGGGTTGCCATTTCCTTCTCCAGGGGATCTTCCTGACCCAGGGATCGAACCCAGGTCTCCTGCATTACAGGCAGACACTTTCGCCTCTGAGCCACCATCCAACCAGTCAATCCTGAAGTAAATCAGCCCTAAATATTCATTGGAAGGACTGATGCTGAAGCTGAAGCTCCAATACTTTGGCTACCTGATTCGAGGAACTGAATCACTGGAAAAGACCCTGATGCTGGGAAAGATGGATGAGGATGAGGTGGTTAGATGGCATCACCGACTCAATAGACATGAGACTGAGCAAGTTCCAGGAGTTGGTGATGGACAGGGAAGCCTGGCATGCTGCAATCCATGGGGTCTCAAAGAGTCAGACATGACTGAGTGACTGAACTGAACTGATTCAATCTCAGGTTTAACTAACATAAAAAGTGTATCCAATTTAAAAAGAAATACTAACGGGAAAAAATCAAGTATAAATAATCAGTTATTTTTCTCCTTACTCACATATTTTGAGAAAACTAAGTTCCAAAATTTCAAAATTCTATGCTGAGGAAATGGAATATTCCTTGCAAGTCTAGATTTTCTACTTTGGTCTGAAACCTCCTAATGCCTGTCTCCTACAGAGGATGGGTATTTAGGGTATTTGGATGAACATCAAGGATGTCACAATTCTGCACTGTAACCAGTCTGAATGATATACTCCATTGATATCCCCACATTTTGATAAAATCCCCCAAAGTAAAGGCCTGTGATTAACTAATATGGCTCTAATTATTAAGAACACACTTACAACAATGGCTTCAGGAAAAAACACAACTCCAATTGACCCCACTTTGAATCCATGTCCTCAGGAGGGGTCTTAGGGCCTGGCATTTGCTCTTTTTCCCTGGTCCATTCAATCTCCCACTCTCCTATCCAACTCCACATATCTCCAAGTCCAAATCCAACATCTAATACCTCTCTCCACTTCCTTGCTTTTGGCACTGACCTTGCAATTTCATGGAGAGAAGAGAAGCTTTCAGAAGAGAATACGTGTGAGTTCCCACCATCACTCAACCCCACTAGCTGCCTGGACCCTCCACTGCTCTCTCTGGATTGAGGTCCAACCTGTCCACCTGCATTTGATCCCATTTGTCCCTCTCACACAGTCAAAGGCATCAGTCTAGCTCTTCTCACCCTTGAAGAAGCTGCTACAATGTTGTGAGTGACAGCATCAAGGTGTGACTTTGAATCTGCTCCAATTCATTTTTTAAAACCCCTCACATATACATCATTCATGAAATATTCTTACAAAATTGTTTAAACTTAATTAAATGAATCCTCCAGCTCTAATTTCCAATATAATATAGGAACAGAGGAACTAGTTTTTAAAAAAGAAAAAAGGAAGAAAGGAAACAAGGAAGAAAGAGAGTGAGGGAGGGCAGAAGAAAGAGAAAAAATGACAGATCTACACTGTGAAACAGCCTATAGGAAACTGACCTAGATGCTTCGTAAGTCAACATGACAGTCACTTCATCAAAGAAAATATGTGATCACAAACAAACACCTAAAAACATGAGTCAACAGAGAAACACAAGGGCAGATAACACAACACACCTATTAGCTGCTGCTGCTGCTGCTGCTAAGTTGCTTCAGTCGTGTCCGACTCTGTGCGACCCCATAGACGGCAGCCCACCAGGCTCCCCCGTTCCTGGGATTCTCCAGGCAAGAACACTGGAGTGGGTTGCCATTTCCTTCTCCAATGCATGAGAGTGAAAAGTGAAAGTGAAGTCGCTCAGTTGTGTCCGACTCTTAGCAACCCCATGGACTGTAGCCCACCAGGCTCCTCCATCCATGGGATTTTCCAGGCAAGAGTACTGGAGTGGGGTGCCATTGCCTTCTCTGACACACTTATTAGAGCAGAAAGCAAACAAAAAACAAAACCTGTCAATACCAAGTGCTGACAAGGATGTGGAGCAACTGGAAATCACACATTGCTGATGAGAATGCAAAACGTTACAGTCATTGTGAGAGACAACTGGTGGTTCCTTACAATTTCAAATATTCCCTTAACATATCGCACAGCAATCCCACTCCTAGGTATTTTATTCAAGTGAAATGAAAACCTATATTCACACAAAATACTCTGGGCAAATGGTTATAGTAGCTCTACCCAAAATTGCAAAGACTGAAAACAATGAAAATATTCCTTTTCTACAGAAGAACAAACTGTGGTGCATCCATACAATGAAATACTACTCAGTAACACAAAGGAACTATTAATAAGTGCAATAACATGGATGGATTTCAAATGCTTTATGCTAAGAGAAAGAAAACAGACCCAAAAAGCTATATGCTATATGATTCCGTGTGTATGATATTCTGGAAAAGGCAAAACTGTAGTGAAGAACAGGTCAGTGACTGCCAGGGGTTAAGGAAGGGAGAGGTTTGAGTACAGAGAAAATCTGAGCTCTCTTTTTTCTAATCTCTTCATTTCTCTTAATGGAAGTCTGTCAACACATTGGCTCATGAGAGAAAGCCAGTGGGCTCAAAAAATCCACCAGACTTAATTATCCAGAAATAAGACTGTTTCTCCAAGTCAATAAATGGAGGACTCCAAGCAGGAGGGGAAACATTTCTCCAGAAATGAGGGTTTTCTTATTGGCAGTTGAAAGCTCCTTGGTTGGCAATGAGCTAAAACAATCTCTCTTTGATTACCATTTTAACTTATTAACATTTTAAGCTGGCTAAACCAAAGCTTTCACTAAGAGGCACCTTCACTAACTTTGATGTTTCACAGTATATTTATATGTTAAAAACTGTTCTTTGTATAATTCAGAGAAACTAAACAGAACAAAGACTGGTTAAAGGGAATGAATGTATATATAAACAAATATCAACTACAGTAAGAGAAATCATCATTTAAAAATACTATCTTTTAGAGTTATTTTAGAAGGAATGTATACATTTGGCTTTTATGCTTACAGAAATGTGCATTTATGGTCATGATAGATTTAAGTTGCCATGTAATGAAATGCTGTTATCATGCAATAAAACAGATGATCCCTAAGATCCTTCTAAGAAACCTATCTAGTCAAGTGAAAGTGTTAGTTGTTCAATCATGTCCAACTCTTTGCAACCACCTGGGCGTAGCCTGCCAGGGTCCTCTGTCCATTGAATTCTCTAGGCAAGAATACTGCAGTGGGTTGCCATTTCCTTCTCCAGGGGAATCTTTCTGACCTAAGGATCGAACCCAGGTCTCCTGCATTGCAGGCAGATTCTTTACCATCCGAGCCACCAGGGAAGGGAAGTTTAAACCTCTGTTTTCTCTCCAATTTCATTATCACCAGTTATTTTGCAAAATGTTTTCGTCCTTTGGATTTTAGATTAATTAAATATATAATAATGATTTTTAAAAATGTAAAGACACAGAAAATTCAAAGGGAAAGAAATTACCCAGATCTTAAAAGCCAAAGAAAAAACAGTGCTGTTAACATTTGGATTACAACCGTTCAGGCCTTTTCCTATAGAAATGCATACATGTAAACATACACATTTGTAAGGTTTTCACTTAGCATTATATCAAGGTTGTCTTCCCAGTGACAAGGCTTTATATACAGTTTTATTTTCGTAGTGGCAAGGTATACTATTATAAGGAGAGGCTAACATTTAATATCAGACAAACAGCAGCTTTTCAGTCTTCAACCTTACATTCAACATTGTGAAAAACTTGAGAGTCTCCACTGTTACAGTTTCTTCCTTTGGTGTCATTCTTATAGTAAAAGGTTTCCCCATTCAAAGATCAACTAAATATTCACTTGTAATTCTTTCTAGTACTTTAATGATTTTCATTTTTATATTTATATCTTTAATTTTTTGAATCTATATCTAATGCTTAATTCAAAGAGGGGATTTAACTTTAATCACCCCCCACAAATAGCTAGCCAGTTGTCCTAACACCATTCAATAATCAATTTATCTCTTTCTTTGGACAGGAAATACCTATCATAACATACATCAAATATATGTATATCTACACTTTTGCTGGGCTTCCCTGATAGCTCAGTTGGTAAAGAATCCATCTGCAATGCAGAAGACCTGAGTTCAATCCCTTGGTTGGGAAAATCCCCTGGAGAAGCGTAAGGCTACCCACTCCAGTACTCTGGCCTAGAGAATTCCATGGACTGTATGTCCATGGGGTCGCAGAGAGTTGGACACAACTGAGTGACTTTTACTTCCACAGTTTTTACAGCTTTCTATTCTGTTCTATTTATCTGTCTGTCTATTCTGGTGCCAATACCACGGTTTTCAGTGGCTGCAGCTTTATAACACATGATAAGGCAATCCCCTTCCCCTGCATTATTTTTTCCAAAACTCTTCATAGTCATTATCTCAGCATTTATTTGACCTGACTCACTAGACAGCATATTAAAAAGCAGAGACATTACTTGCCAACAAAGGTCTGTCTAGTCAAGGCTATGGTTTTTCCAGTAGTCATGTACGGATGTGAGAGTTGGACTATAAAGAAAGCTGAGCGCCGAAGAATTGATGCTTTTGAATTGTGGTGTT
>NW_011494743.1:5601213-5619614 GCF_000754665.1 Bison bison bison | reverse complement strand
ACCAGTCCATTCTAAAGGAGATCAGTCCTGGGTGTTCCTTGGAAGGACTGATGCTGAAGCTGAAACTCCAATACTTTGGCCACCTGATGCAAAGAGCTGACTCATTGGAAAAGACTCTGATGCTGGGAGGGATTGGGGGCAGGAGGAGAAGGGGACGACAGAGGGTGAGATGGTTGGATGGCATCATCGACTTAATGGACATGAGTTTGGGTAAGCTCCAGGAGTTGGTGATAGACAGGGAAGCCTGGCGTGGTGTGGTCCATGGGGTCGCAAAGAGTCAGACACGACTAAGTGACTGAACTGAACAGACTTCAGAATCAGATGTTTTGATATGCTGTTTATTCACTGTTATTTTATGTTAACTAGTCTTCTCTGGTGTTAGATTTGAGTGATGTATTTTCTTTTTGGCTATTTATTTTTTCCATATAACTGTCATGTACTTAATCACATTTAACTAAGAACCAAAAGGAAACAGAAGCAACTCAATAAAAATAACTGTCGGGAGACCTGATGGCTGTCCCTAAATTTTTGTTTTACCACAGCAGTATCCTGTGCCAAGTCTCGAATGCTATTGAATCCTAGGGTAGACACAGCCCCTGCTTCTCCCAGGCCAGCTGTTGTCTCTTCGGTTAGCAGGGTTTGCAGTGATTTGCTGGAATTTGTGGAATTTAATCCTCATGACATTGCACCAATCTTCTCAGAGAGGGAAGTCACAGATTGATTCTGGGCGGTTTTCCTGAAGTTAATCTGTCCTTCTTTCCCTCCCATGTTACATCAGGTGAAAACTCTGTGCTTATAGGATGCAGTGGGCACCAATTCCCTGCCAGCTCCCTGTTTCTGTACCAGTGGAGTTACCCCCCCTTTCTTTTTCTTTGTAAGCTTCTCCCCTTAGCTCACCATCTTATCAGGAAATCCTGAGTTAGATCACTTTGTGGAAATCTGTATAATCAAACTGTACCACTAATAAACATGAAAATAATTAGAGAACCTAAGATTAATTGTTAAAGGGCCTTTTGCAGAGAATAGTCAAGGGTTAAGAAAAAACAAACAAACAAAAAAAACTAATACTGGGATTTCAGAGGCTTTTGAAACAAACTGATCAATTTTTATTTCTATTCTTCAAAACCTCACTGAAATGACAGCCCGCAGTGTCCAGACCCCAGCAAAGCTCAGGAGGCAGGGCTCTGGGATCTCTGTAGGGCCAGCTGAAGTTCTGCAGGAGGACAGAGCCTCCTCCGAGTCCCTCTCTCCCAACCCTGAGAGCCAGGCCTCCAGCCCAGTGGATGACCACAGACTGTCTCTCCAGCAACCCCAACAGTGAAGACGCCCCTACACTGCAAGAGAGGGCCAGAGACGGAGACAAGGCAGGGGACAGAAGAAAACTTCAGAGACCACACTGCCTTCAGGAAACAAAGTACAGAATACTAGTTTTAAAAGGGAGTGGGAAGGGGTATTCCCTGGCAGTCAAGTGGTGAAAGCCTCGCCTTTCAGTGTAGGAAGTGAGGGTTCAATCCCCACTTGGGGAACTAAAATTCCACATGTCTTGTGGCCAAAACACCAAAATATAAAACAGAATCAAATTTGTCACAAAAATGTGTAACAAATTCAATAAAGACTTTAAAAATGGTCCATGTCAAAAATCTCTAAAAAAAAAAAAAATTGAGGGCGAGTGAACAAAGAAGAGCTCTTGGACGCTGAACATCTCATAGCAGAAATAAATTCAGTAGAAGAATTAGAGAATGTTGCTGAAGACATCTTTGCAAACAGACAAAAGCAAAGCAAAACACACCAAAAAAGGAGACAGGAATTGAGGGTGGGGGAAAAAACGCATAACAAATGATAAGTCCAGATGATGCAAAAGAGGCCCAGACATAAAGAAGTGAGATGATGGGGAAGAAATGATTTTCAAAGAGATAAATCAAGACATTTCACAGAACTGAAGAACAAGACTGCAAATGTCAAATTCAACTGATGGTAAAGAAAACAAAAACACCAACCCACAGAGGCATATTATTATGAATTTCTAACCACCAGGGCCAAGAGACGACTGTGGAAACTTCTAGAGAGGATGAATAGGTCATATACAAAAGACTAGGGGTAAGACTGGCATCAGCCTGTCAACAGTGATGCTGGAGGCAACCAAGCAACGTCTTCCAAATTTGGAAGGAAAACGGGCATGAAGCTGTTTTCTGACATACAAGACTCCAAAATTTCTTGAATGCTCTTGCCAGCACAGGAAGGGGACTAATAAAAGGTATGGGATGAAGAAGAGTAAATTCTTAAGATATTGCAAGTGAGGGTGAGAACTGGGAAGCATATTCAAGGAGTAGCCTGACCAGAAGGAACAGGATGACATGGATTACAGGAACACCCTCTACAAAGAAAAGAACACTGACTGGTCACTTATCAGCTCAATTACGTTTAAGAAAACCTGATCACGACACGCTACATGATCATCTATAAATAATACCTGCACAGTAACATAATCATTTAAAGATTAATTTAAGCAAAAGCCGTGATATAAAACTACACAAGGAGGATGGAGCAGCAAAAGTACATGGTGGGTATAAAAGCATTCATATTACATAGCAGGAAATCAGTAACACTGAAAAACATTTGGAAATGTACAGGTAACACGCAGGAGAAGAAAGGGCTAAAATGTTGAGTCACTGACTCTAGGATATTAGGGGCAGTGACCTCTTATTTTGTTACCACTTTCAAAAGAGTATTCAGTTTTTAAGATTATGAGTATGTGTTACTTGCAAAAGTTAAGTATGACTAGAAAAGGAAATGGACTGTGTGGTCAATTATAAGCAGAAATATGTGTAAAATCTAGCTTCTAAAGTACAATTAGTACTAAGGTTGACCCTTAATTTGTGCCTTTAGAGAACCATGGGAACTCTGGGCTGCAAGCATGTGATCAGTTATCTGATTCATGCCACCTACCCCCAAGAGTGAAGCCCACCAGTTCATAAGAATCTGCTCCAGAAACTGCTCTCAGGACAGCCATGCCCTCTGGAGTGGGTATCTCAGTGGACGACACACTCAGGTGAACGTGCTCACAACAAGCCCTGGCCCCCGAGTCTCTCCCTTTTCTGAGTTCCTACTTCTGACTGCTCTCTGCCTCCTGAGGGGCTCTCTCCACTTTCCAAAATGTGCAACCTAAGCAGCCAAGAACAACAGTTCCAGACTTAACCCCCCTCACCAGGAGGGCAGCCAGGCCGACACAGGCGTCCCTGGCCGGTGATTCCAAACTCTCCAGGGAAGGCTGCACAGTGGAGGCTGGGCTGCACGCTCACAAGCTCACCACTGGGCAGGGAATGGGGTAGGGTGTGGCAGGGCAGCTCCCACCAGGAACCCTGGCTGCACCCACTGCAGTCAGGGAGCAGGGAGACCAGCTTCCAGAAGATACGGGTAATGGGGAGGCAATCCAATAAATAAGACATCGATGTTAGAGCAAGAGACTGTTTATTGAATTTATGCCTTACGAGATTCAATTTGGGGCCATGTTCAAGAATTATTTAATTATATCTCCTCTTAGGAACAAATGATCGCATGCTCTAAGCTTCCTGTGCTCTGGGCACTGATGAGTGATCAGCACCAAATGCTACAAAGCAGAAATCCAACAAGACGATCATTCTTCAGGGAAAAAAAAAATCCATTCTCTTCTTTGTCAAGGTTTGTCCATTTGTACTGGAAAGTGGCTCAACACAGAGAAAAGAAGGTCTGCTTCCTGCTCTTGGCCTTTTCTCAGTGAGTTTAGTAACCAGATATTTTTAAAGTGTTTGGAGGAAATCTTGCAATTTTTCCTTCACGTGACAGGTTTTGTTCTTTTCATTCACATTTCATCAAAGGGACCATACTTCTGCCACCACTGCTGCTAAGTCGCTTCAGTCGTGTCTGACACTGTGCGACCCCATAAACGGCAGCACCAGGCTCCCCTGTCCCTGGGATTCTCCAGGCAAGAACACTGATTTCCTTCTCCAATGCAGGAAAGTGAAAAATGAAAGTGAAGTCGCTCAGTCGTGTCCGACTCTTAGCGACCCCATGGACTGCAGCCCACCGTTAGTCCCTGCAGATGCACCCCGGGGTGACACTCAACACATGGCCTGGTTCCCAACCAAGCTGAAGACACAGATGACTAAAGTGAATGACCCTAGCACCTCATCTGGCTCTACGGACTCATAAGCCAGGACTGTGTATGGAGGGGCACAGTATGAGGACCCTGAAGACCAGCAGCAGGAGGAGGCAGCGGGTGATCACAGTGATGCTAGAGACCACACAGGCTGGCAGGATGGACTCTTTGACCATTTCCATTTCAGGTGTTCAGAGCATTCTGTGATTCAGTTAATGAATAGTACTGGTACATGCTGGAGAAAATTATTTTCCCTTTTTTTGTGCGCTAAAGAAGCATTTTGCTACTAAAAAGGGGGAGTCTATTTCCAGGCGACTAAATAAGAGGGCACAAAAAAAAAAATCTTCTTCTGCGAGCATAAGAAAAGTACAGTGACATCCACAAAATTAATGAGGTAATGTTTTGTTCACTTTGTTAATATTGCTAATGGTGCCAGAAAATAAAAGTGTTACTTGGTGTTACTTGGCCTGGCTCATTAGTATACAGTGCGTAACATCTTTAAAATTGATATTACATAACAAAATTAAAAACCTGTTTTTATATTCTCTCAAGGTCATTAGTGGTCTTAATTAAAAAAAAAAAAGACAGTCTCACAATAAATAAACAACTACTTAAACATTTACAAATAAAAATCTCCTTTTGTTGAAGAGCTCTTCTATTATAACTAATCATAATCCCATTAAGTACCTTCTGGATCAATACGGAGCTTTTAAGGTTTTGGAAGGCCTTGAATACTATTTTTCTGATCTTCACAGAAATTATATTAAGCAGACACACAGATGAGGAGAAGACAACTTGAAGCTCAGAGAAGGTCTGCTTAATGTCACCCAGTTTTCAGGGAGTTGGGGCTAGAACCAGGCTTTTGACAACCAGTCCTGTTCTCCTTTTTCTTACTAAATCTACTGACATTTCCAACAGCAAAAGCCTTAGCTGGTATATGTACAGCTCTTCCCTCCATTTGTTCCTTCCTGTTGCAATATGCATTCAGCCTGAAAATAACTGCAACTCTAAAACTTTTCCTATAAACACCAGCAAAATAAAAAGCAAAACATCAAAAGAACCCATATCCTGGCAGTTTGGAAGACAGAGGGAAAAAGAATCTGCCTGAGGGACAGGACGGGGAGGGAGGTGGGAGAGGGGGTTCAAGATGGGGGACACATGTACACCCATGGCTGATTCATGTCAATATATGGCAAAAACCACTATAATATTGTAAAGTAATTAGCGTCCAATTAAAATCAATTAAAAAAAAAAAAAAAGAATCTGCTTGCCAAAGCAAGGGACACAGGTTCGATCCCTGGCTGGAAGATTCCACATGCCACGCAGCATGTAAGCCACAACCACTGGACCCATGCCCTAGAGTCATCAAGCTGCAACTATTGAAGCCCACGAACCTAGAGGCTTTGCTTTGCAACAAGAGAAGCTACTGCAGTGAGAAACCCCAGCACCACAATGACGAGTAGCCCCCATTCGCTGCAACTAGAGAAAGCCCACACAAAAGCAACAAAGACTCAGCACCGTCATAATATAATAAATAAAAATAAAATCACAAAGGTAAAGATTAAAAGCTTTGTAACCCTTATTAACATTGGGCAGTAGATACTATCAGAGAAAAGACACTTGCTATATACTCAAACCAGTCTAAACCATGGAGAAGGATGAAATGCTACCCCAGTTCATTCAAAGAAACTAGAACCTATGTAATACCAAAACCTGATCTTTAAAAAAGACCAAATTCACTTATACATATAGATGTAAAACTTCTAAATCTATATAGGATTGATAAATAGAATCCAGCAGTGAATTAACTGAATAATATAAAATGATCAAGCAGGCTTAATTTCAAGGATGCAGAAATGCTCACCATTAGGAAAGCTGTCAATATAACTTATTACATTTTTTAAAGTAAAAAAATACAAACCATATGAATAAAACATTTTTATTGAGCTAAAAAATCATTTGGTAAAATTCAAGTAATTCTGAACTAAACAAGCAAGCAAACAGCTACCTAAAACAGAAGGTGAAAAGATACATAAATAAGATCAAGACCATTACTACAAACCTATAACAACTTATTAAATGGTGAAACACTTAGGCTATTACCATTTAAGTCAAGACTAAGACAGAGATATTTACTATTCAGTATCGTTTTGGAGGCCCTAGCTAATGCAATAAAAGACGATGCAAAATAAATAGTGTAAGTGTTAGCAGAGAAGAGAAAATATCATCTGTATTTGTAGCTTTGAGTAAAAACCTAAGAAATAACTGCTGCTAAGTCGCTTCAGTCGTGTCCAACTCTGTGACCCCACAGACGGCAGCCCACCAGGCTCCCCCGTCCCTGGGATTCTCCAGGCAAGAACACTGGAGTGGGTTGCCATTTCCTTCTCCAGTGCATGAAAGTGAAAAGTGAAAGTGAAGTTGCTCAGTTGTGTCTGACCCTTAGCGACCCCATGGACTGCAGCCTTCCAGGCTCCTCCATCCATGGGATTTTCCAGGCAGGAGTACTGGAGTGGGGTGCCATTGCCTTCTCCGAAGAAACAACTAACAACCAATCATTATTAAGAAGAGAGCCTAGTAGTTGTTGGATACAAATACATACATATATATATATGCAGAGTACATCATGAGAAACGTTGCCGGGAGAAATATCAATAACCTCAGATATGCAGCTGACACCACCTTTATGGCAGAAAGTGAAGAGGAGCTAAAGAGCCTCTTTATGAAAGTGAAAGAGGAGAGTGAAAAGGCTGGCTTAAAGCTCAACATTCAGAAAACAAAGATCATGGCATCCGGTCCCATCACTTCACGGGAAATATATAGGGAAACAGTGGAAGACTTTATTTTTATGGGCTCCAAAATCACTGCAGATGGTGACTGCAGCCATGAAATTAAAAGACACTTACTCCTTGGAAGGAAAGTTATGACCAACCTAGATAGCATATTCAAAAGCAGAGACATTACTTTGCCAACAAAGGTCCTTCTAGTCAAGGCTATGGTTTTTCCTGTGGTCATGTATGGATGTGAGAGTTGGACTGTGAAGAAAGCTGAGTGCCAAATAATTGATGCTTTTGAACTATGGTGTTGGAGAAGACTCTTGAGAGTCCCTTGGACTGCAAGGAGATCCAACCAGTCTATTCTAAAGGAGATCAGTCGTGGGTGTTCTTTGGAAGGAATGATGCTAAAGCTGAAACTCCAATACTTGGGCTACCTCATGCGAAGAGTTGACTCATTGGAAAAGACTCTGATGCTGGGAGGGACTGGGGGCAGGAGGAGAAGGGGACGACAGAGGATGAGATGGCTGGATGGCATCACCGGCTCGATGGACATGAGTTTGAGTAAACTCCGGGAGCTGGTTATGGACAGGGAGGCCTGGTGTGCTGTGATTCATGGGGTTGCAAAGAGTCGGACACGACTGAGCAACTGAATTGAACTGAATATATATTTAAGTTTCTCTTTATACTAGTAAGGTATTCATCATCACTCATTTCCCCTCAAGGCCTCATTTTCCCGTTAAGAGTCTTTAATAGCTTTCTGGCTGAAACCCTGACAAGGTATGGTTGCCAAATCACTCTACCGGCAGTAAGATTCAATTTGCCCGTGTACTGACAGTGGTAACTATTTCATGGCTGCCACCTGATGACAGACACTGTAACAGGCAGTCAATTTCAGAGGTGTTAAAATGTGGGGAAAATGTGCCCTTAGAATCAATCAAACGAGGTGGGGTAATCTGTCGAGCATTTATTCTAAGCTATAACTTTATAGACAAACGCAAAAAGTTATAAAGTTATATACAGTTTGTAAAGCTTTATATAGTTATAACTATGTATAATTTATAAAGCTTATAGTTTATATAGTTATAAAGCTATAACTTTACTCACCATACCCACTCTTGAATGTAACTAATCTGAAGATGAGATTCGTCTTTTAAATCCCAGACAGACATGGGCACACACACACATGTACACAGGCACACACACTCCCCCCCTATAGATAAGTTCCCAGATCTGTATGACTTTCTTCTAGGTCAACCGAGAATGGGGACCAAAGACACAAAAGACGAAGCATGCAGAAAAGGTTTATGGAGGGTGGGGGGCTGATATGACAAACTGAATCACCTCGTATTTTTCAGCAAAGAACTTTGTCATACACTGGGGTAAGGAAGTACAAAATGTTATAAATTTCAGACATATTTTTTAAAAGGTGAACAGAGTCTTACTACGATAAGGCCATGCCTGTGAGATGGGCTCAATGAACTGTGGCTTTGGTAGAAAAACTAAAAGCATTCCCAGCCCTGGGTCCTGGGTCAGCCTCACCGAGTCTGCAATCCCAGCTGCTGAATGGGTTACAGCAGAGATAGCAATTCTGTTCCCTTCGGGTAGGTGAGGAACCCGAGATGAAGAAGCAGATAGAATAACTTTAGGTAAGTCTTATCATAAAGGTGCAACAACGTTTTTTAAAATCACTGGGCTATTTTATGCTTCCTTCTTTCCACACATTTAAAATGCTTAACAGAATTTCATCTACTACTTTTGTGGGTTAGATATACTTGATGTGAGCTGCCTGATGCTCACAAGATTCTCCTTGTTAGACTGCAAGGATGCTTTATCAAGCTTTTGACAGGTTTGAGTTGGATACACGAAGTCTACAAGTAAAGTTTGTGTGTGTTGTTAGCTGCTCAGCTGCGTTCGACTCTTGCAACCCATGGACTGCAGCCCTCCAGGCTCCTCTGTCCATAGGGTTCTCCAGGCAAAGTTTGAATGTTAACTAATTTTGTACTGGGGATAATAGTTTAGGGAATCCTAATGTGTTTGTTTACAAGTTTATTGGGTATTAATCAAAATATAAATAAAAGTGATGATCTCATGTAAAATTTACTAGGTTTACAAATAAAATAAGCTTAATAAGTTGAGTGTTAAGAAACACTTAAAAAATATTCACAGTTTTACTAACTTGAATGTTAAAACACAAGTATTTTGAGCAGTTCTTTTCATGCCCTCAGACAATGAAACACAAACAAAACTCCACTGATAGAAAGACAGAAAATTGAAAGGATTGAAGAGGTGAAGGGGTCTGAGAAATCTTGAGGACAGAGCTCTTGAGAGGTGAGAGGGGAGGAGAGGTTGAAAGAAGCCATGACACAACACTAAGACTAAGATTCCTACCCTGATGAGAGAGACAGTTGGATTATTCACCTTCCGATTGGCCAGAGCCCAGCATGATACCTACACGTGACTGCTACATCTGCCTGGGGGTTGGTGGAAGGAAAGAGGTGGAAGCTGACAGTGAGTATTATGGGGAAGATAGGGGAGGAGAGCCGGAGACCCCTTCCCAAAGGGCCAGCACAAGGTCCTCGCTCAAATTACTTCCCCCACTTCACACTCGGTGACATGGAGCATAAGGAGGACAAGAACACCGATGTAGACAGCGGTTCTGATCTGGTGATTTCTCCTTTCCATCTTAAAAGCAAACCAAAGATCATTAAAATTACGCATGTGTAAACCCCTGATTGGAGGTATCCTTTTCTACAGCCAATAAAATCAAACTGTTATCTGCTGGAGGATTCAGAAATCAGAACAATACGGGCTCCCTCTAGTGGTGTAAAAACCCTTAAATACCCTCAGATACTTAAAAGGATGTTCCCACTTTATTTTAGTCATTTTTATATTTTTGTATCGCCTAGTCCTTCTCCTCTTGGAAAAATCCAAATTCAACAAACAATTCACTGCAAATAGTCAGCCCAGCAGATGAGGAGAGGAAAGTAGGCTCAGAGGCCAAATGTGGCAGGTCCCAAGTCACAAAGCAAGTTTATTTGCTCCCTTCAGGATCAATCAGAAGCTTAAGCAGCCATGAATGAAGAGGTGGGGACAGGCAGAGCTAACCCATGTGACGTAGGGGGACTGGACAAAGAGACCGGTATTAGGGTATTAGGCAAACAGAAGGGAGCTGTACCATGACATAAAAAATTAATTTTCTCATAAGGCTATGAAATCATCTCTTAAGAAATCAAAAGGATTCGTTCCTAACAGGCTCTGGGCCAATCTACAGGCTGCTCTAACAGTTAAGTCAGCTTGATTTTCTTCAGTGCTGTCATGTACAGAAAGCTCTCATCACTGCCCAGTCATGCATCTTATCAAAGACTGTACTCCACTGAGGCGGTTTTATGGCAGAGGTAGAAGGATTTTTTTTTTTCTTCTTTTTTAGCAAAACTGAGCATGGCTGCCATTTGCATTGAAGCTTTGAGTCTTGTTACATAATGATGCAGCAAAGTGCTGGGGAGCTACAGGTGCAAAAGAAATCAACACAAAGAGAGGAACTGAGGAAAAAGCATGAAACACCTCCACTAAGAATGTAAATAACAATTATGAAACAGATGGGCAATGTAATTGGTACCTAACAGATTACAGCTCTGGCTGTGATGGTATCTATTTTCTGCCACTGCTGTGGGAGATAGTCTTTCTTTTTGAAAAATAAGGTTATTTCACCTAGTTGAGAGGAGAAAGTCTTTTTAGAAAAGTATTCTTGAATCAGTTTCTCAAAAAATTACCAACTAGTCCAAAGCCTCTTTCAAAGATGATGGTAAAAATCTGAGTGAGGTTCTTCTGAATTCTCTAAGTACAATGATAGTTTCTCTGATTTTAGTAAAACTAAGGAAGAAAACATGAAAACAAAAGCAGCTTTCTGGCACAGTATGAGACAGTGTCGGCATAAGTAAGATCCTGTGACTGGTAACTGGGTTTCTGAATAATGTATAAAGTTTATACTAAAAAGTGCCATTTATAGTTGAAAATAAATACAATTAAATTCCATTATGTCTGGTAATTTCTATAAAATGCCGAACACTGGATGCCTGGTCAGAATAAAATTCTCTCCTGTGCGACTTTTCCTATGGGAAAATCAGAATGAAATTAGAACTGCTTTAATTACCGGGGTACTTCTCTGGCTGGGCTTGAGGACTACCTACAGGCTGGTTCCCCTTGATATTATCTCACTCGTGGACTGACTGAGGTGTATGCGTTTTCTCGAGATGTCATCATCACTGAGGGTTTACTCGTGTACAGTGACACCCCAAATTATGCCACATCAAAGCCCTTTACTTGTGGTGTGCTGCAAAACCTCAGCCAGCCCTCTTAGTCACTAGGAGTGAGCTAAGACATTTCCTTCACATTCTCTTTTCAGTCAGTCACCTGTCAAGTCGTAGAACCCAAACACTGTCACTTTGTGACAGACACTCCAGAGGAGCAGGTGACACACACACACAGTCAAGACACCGAAACTGTCACGTCAGCGGGGTTTGCTTCTATCTGGTAATTATTTTGCAGTTTTCACATCTGGTTTTTTTTTTTTTTTTCATGTTTAAGAAAATAATATGGTCCCTCGGGGCAGAGGTTATATCTTTTTTATTCGTCTCAAAGGGCCAGGATATCATGAGTATGTGTAACAGGAATAAAAGATACTTATAGAACAAATGAATTTTCTGTTTCAGTTTGTAGCAGAGACAGATGTACCTTGTTTCTCAGAAGAGCAAAAAAAGGTAAAGAAGTGCTCATGTAAATAACTGAAGGAAAAACCCTTCCCTCCAAACATTTTTGTGATGAATATTAATAAAATATATTTAGGAGACAGTGTTCCTGCAAAACTTCAATTTAAGATGAGCACACTTTGGACTTCCCTGGTGGCCCAGTGGTTGGGAATCCTCCTGCCAATGAAGGGGTCACAGGTTTGATCCCTGGTCTGGGAAGATTCCACATGCCACAGAGCAGCTAAGCCCACGTGCCATAACTACTGAGTCTGTGCTCTGGAGCCCATGCTCTGCAACAAGAGAAGCCAGTGCAATGAGAAGCCTGCACACCACAGCTAGACAGTAGCCCCTGCTCGCTGCAACTAGACAACGCCTGCACGCAGCAATGAAGACCCAGTGCAGCCAAAAATAAATGAAATGAGCACACTTTAATACACTTCACCATATGCTTGTTAATCCTCAACTTTTCAAAAAGAGAAAATGCTATTACAGTATTATCTAGATCTTATTCGCCAAGACTCATTTATAATGCTGTTCTCATCTCAGAGATGACAATTCCATTTTCTAAGCTCTCAGGTCACATCTGGTCCTTGATGTCTCACTTTTTTTCTCCCACCTGCAGCCTGATATCAAATCCTTTTGGCTCTGCCTTGAAAATATATCCAGGACCTGCCCACTTCTGCCACCTCCACATTTACTATCCTGGCTGAGGGTCATAGGTCACTGCCTGCCATGGGCTCCTAACTGGTCCCTCTGCCTTTACCCTTATCCCATTACTGTCACCACAGCAGCCAGAGTGACCCCATTAACACATGGCCCCAACCACTCATCCCCTGCTAAGAACCTCTGGAAGCTCTCATGTCACCCGAAGTTAAGCCAGTCTTTCCCTTGACCTGAAAAGCCCTATATGACCGGTCTTCCCACCCTCTCCACTCTATTTCTGGACTCATCTCCTTCCACACTTTCCCTCGCTCACTACAATCCAGCCACATGTGCTTCTTTGCTTATCTTGAACAGAGCGGGCTGAGGCCTGCCCCCGGGTCCTGCCTCCGTGTCATCCTCTCTGGGCAGCCTTCTCAGACCGAACTCCTAAAACTGGATCACCGCTCCCATCACGATACTGCTCACCTCCCTTCCTCACTCAACCTCTCCCCTTAGCACTTATCACCTACGTATACTGTGTATTTTATTTACTTATTCATTATCTATATTCCCCCCTAATATATACTCCATGAGGGCAGAAATTTTTCTTTTTCTTTTGTGTGTTTTATGCTGTATCATCTCTGCCAAGAAAATGTCTGGCACTGAGTAGGTGGTAAGAAATCCTTACTGAATTAACTGAATGAGTTACAATTTCTATTTACTCGAAGACTCTAGAGGTCACTTCAGTTTCATATGAAGACACGTTACATCAGTGCTTTTTTTGCTAATAGATTTGATGTTGTTACTTTTTCACCCAAGAGTTGATGAACAGTTTCTCTCTGCATCCCCAGTAACAGGAAAAATCACTAGATACCTTCTTCCTCTTACCAGAGTTCACAGAAGGTGGGGAAAAGACAACAGAATTTTTCTGAAGCCTTGTTTGAAGCAGGGTGGGTGGTAGAGTCCTCTCAGCTCTGCTTCACAGGAGGGAGGGACAGAGGCTTGGCGAGGCTCAGCGCCCCACCACCACAGTGCAGGGTCACAGGGCACCTGGGCACCCTCCTTGCCCAGAACGCTTTTCCTCACCCAGCACTGCACACAGACAATACATGTGGGAAGGACCCCACCAAGAGCCTGCCACTGCCAGCCCCTCCCTGCAAGCTCAGCCCTGCCTGGAGGTCCTCACAGTTGAGACTGAGCCCTTCACAGAGGGCCTAGGACAGGAAACACTGCAAAGCTCTGGCAGTAGCTGGACTGTGGCAGAGTCACTGGTGGCTCAGCGGCCAGAGAAACTCAGGCTGATCTCTAGGTCCCAATGGATGGGGATGGCCTTCTCCAGAGTGGAGAGGGTGAACGTGTTAAACTTAGGGATCTCCGCTATGGGCTCCAGGGAGCCGCTGTTACTACTGACTGTGATAAAAATGGAACGTCACCAGCACATGAGTGTGGTTTTGAGAAGAAAGCGAAGATTCTACAGTTAGGATGTGAATACTAAAGCAAATAAACCACCACCAACAAATGCTTACAAATAACGTGGTCACACGAGAAAGAAACATCCTAGGTGGCTGTGAAGGGTAGGAGGAAAACGGAAAGGTACTTATTTTAGAACAGTGGAAATAAATTAGAGTTGGAATAATTTACAGTATTTTCACAACCAAGAGAAAGCTGCTGATGTTTAAGATAAAACAAAAGTGGGAGAAAAGAAGGGAATAAAAAATAAAATAAAATAAAACAGAAAAATGTTCAAATCCTACTAAAGGTACACCTTCATATTTTTCAATTTTTCATTTCATTTTTCAGAAACAACCAAACACTAAAAAGCCATGAATGGGACCTCATCAAAATGGAAAACTATTTTCCCATGAAAGCTTATCTGAAGCTACAGATGGGGAGAAAATATTTGCAAACTACACGTTCAATGAAGGACTACCTTCTAAGGACACACAACAGACATTTAAAACTCAACTGCGCAAAAAGAAATTCACTGCCTTATGATCCAGCAATCCCACTGCTGGGCATACACACTGAGGAAACCAGAAGGGAAAGAGACACGTGTACCCCAATGTTCATCGCAGCACTGTTTATAATAGCCAGGACATGGAAGCAACCTAGATGTCCATCAGCAGATGAATGGATAAGAAAGCTGTGGTACATATACACAATGGAGTATTACTCAGCCATTAAAAAGAATACATTTGAATCAGTTCTAATGAGATGGATGAAACCGGAACCTATTATACAGAGTGAAGTAAGCCAGAAAGAAAAACACCAATACAGTATACTAATGCATATATATGGAATTTAGAAAGATGGTAACAATAACCCTGTGTACGAGACAGCAAAAGAGACACTGATGTATAAATCAGTCTTTTGGACTCTGTGGGAGAGGGAGAGGGTGGGGAGATTTGGGAGAATGGCATTGAAACATGTATAATATCATGTATGAAACGAGTCGCCAGTCCAGGATCGATGCACGATACTGGATGCTTGGGGCTAGTGCACTGGGATGACCCAGAGGGAGGGTATGGGGAGGGAGGAGGGAGGAGGGTTCAGGATGGGAAACACAGGTATACCTGTGGCGGATTCATTTCGATATTTGCAAAACTAATACAATATTGTAAAGTTTAAAAATAAAATAAAATTAAAAAAAAAAAAAGAAAAGAAATTCAGTTAGAAAATGGGCAAAGGTCATGAACAGATAGTCCACTTTAGAGGATACAGAGACGGTGAATAAGTACCCCAAAAGATTTTCAACATCATTAGCCATCAGAAAAATGTAAATTAAAACCCAAATGAGGTATCAATATAAACCTATGAGTGTGACTAAAATAAAAACCTGTGATAACACCACTCTGACAAGGATGTGGAGAAACTGGAGCACTCATACATTGCCGGAAGGGATGTAAAAGTCCATAGACACTCAAACAAGCTGGCAGTTTCCGATACGACTAAACATGCAGTGATCATACAGCCCAGCCATGTTACCCTTGGACATCTATCCAGAGACATGAAACATGTTCACACAAAATCTGCACCGACATGCCACGGCAGCTTGATTGGTAGCAGCTACAAACCCGAGTCAGTGCAGCTGTCCTTCAGTGGGTAAACGGCCGCACAAGTTGTGGTGCATCCCCACCATGGAACTGATACTCAAAAATAAAAAGGAAAAGCTACTGATTCACATAATCACTTGGATCACTCTCCAGGGAACTGTGCTGAGTGAAAAAAAGCCAATTTCAAAAGGGTCTGCACTGTATGATTTATTTTACCTAACATTTTTTAAAAGATGAAATTCTGGACATGGAGAACAGATTGGTGGTTTTTCAGGGTTACGAGATGAGGGTGGAGGGAAGGATGGTGCGGTTACACAAGGACAAGATGCTTATGGTGACAGAACTGCTCTGTAACTAGACTATGATGGTTTATACACAAACCTCCCCAGGTAAGAAAACTGTACAGAAATGAACACACACACTCACACACACACACACACACCCTGCAAGTAAAACTGGTGAAATCTGAACACGATCAGAGGGTTGTCTCAATGTCAATATCCTAACCTGTGACACGACTGTAGTTCTACAAAATGTTGCCATTGGAGTAAAGTGAGAGAAAGGTTCACAGGGTCTCTTCATATTATTTCTTACAACTGCATGTGAACCTACCATTATTTTGGTAGAAATTTCAATGAGAAAAATCATGAAGTCATTACTTCATCATGGTCTGATTAGGCGCCTTCTAAGTGCCTTGGCCCTAAATAAATTTGTCACTATGTGCAAGAGAGCAAGCTTGTAGAGTTGGAAAATGTATTTGATTCAATTGACAGTTAATTAAACTCACTAGATTTACATTTAAAACTCGCCAATTATTCTAAGTCAGCTAGAAACTGCATTCTTCATGCTATACACACCTCCAGCTAGACAGGAAAAAAAAAAGGTTACCTTTTTACAAAGTAGGATACAATCGTATTTAGTTTCAGTGCAATCATACTGTTTTCAAGATGACAAAAATTAACTACGTACTGTTTATTTCATTTCATAGTTAATTAAAATCATTAATAAGCAAGAATAGTAGCGTTTGATTGTGACCAATTAGGGAATTTCTATAAGCAATATTCAAAATTTCATGATCACTTTAATGATTTTATTTTTTTAAAGACTACAGCTTTAAGTGATACAAAGACAGTTAATGCAAAAGAGTTAATGGCAATAAAATAATGGAGTGTAACATGCACAAAATAAAAAGTATTATTATATTTCCAACATAATTTACTTATACACTATGGTTCTTTAACTTTTTTTTTAACTGCTGCTCTTGTAACACAAATTAGATTTCTTAAATCCACAAAATATAGCCTACATATTAATCTACTGATCTGAGAGTATCTGCTAAATCTCATAAAAATGTTTTAACAAGGTCCTAGCTCTAGACTGACATTCCCAATTCTATTTAGTCTGAGAGTGGAGTCTGCATAAACTCTTCCATATTGAATCAATGTCTAACATCTCATTCCTGTCTCTGCCTGAAAATAATCTTTTAGAACATAACCCTAAGTATCTCTCTTCACCTGCAAACCATGACTACAGACACACAGAGTCAAGATTTTGCTCGTGTCTCTCAGCATCACCGGTCTTCCTATGTGGGCTGCCATCTTAGCTCCAACTTTTAGTTTTTGGATGTGCAGTCTGAACCAGCTCTAAAACCCCAGAGGATCAGAGAAGCTCACATCTGTGGTCTGACAAGAACAAGACCTGCAGGTTTCTCTGGAGAGAGAAAATGCCTTCCTGAATTCAGAAACCTCTCCCAAAGTGTGCCTGCAGGGGTCAGGGCACCAGCTCCCCGAGGCCCTGGGGCCCTGCCTGCCTCTGGGGTGTGTTTCTGGGCAGCACGGGACAGTGAGGTTCTTGGGGCAAGAGCTGAATTGTAAAGACGCTCAGTCTTATAACATAAACCCAGGGGTCACAAGCTCCTTCTGTGCTTCCTTAGAGAAGCTACACTATGCCAAGTCGCTTCAGTCGTGCCGACTCTCTGCGACCCCATAGACGGCAGCCCACCAGGTTCCCCCGTCCCTGGGATTCTCCAGGCAAGAACACTGGAGTGGGTTGCCATTTCCTTCTCCAATGCATGAAAGTGAAAAGTGAAAGTGAAGTCGCTCAGTCGTGTCCGACTCTTAGCGACCCATGGACTGCAGCCTACCAGGTTCCTCCGTCCATGGGATTTTCCAAGCAAGAGTAGTGGAGTGGGGTGCCATTGCCTTATCCGCCTTAGAGAAGGGTCCTGGCTATAAGCTGGGGTGGGTGTGGGGAGAAGGGTGAGCACCCCCAAGGGGAGGACAACCTCACTGTTAGAAGTGGCTGCAGCCCAAGGCAGCTCACTCACATCAGTGCGTGATTCTACCAAACTCACTGCTGGCTTCATGCCTCTGGGCTCTGCTCTGTCACCCAATTAACTAGCCAGACTCCTTCTGAGAAAGGGGTCCACCCTCTCTCAGCCCTTCCTGAGTCAGGGTGAGAGTCCTGGGAGAGCACGGCACCAAATGTCTGCAGGCTGAGTACAAAAGGGGAGAGCCTGGCACAGAAACAGACCACTCCTGAGGTGGGCAGCCAGTGCCCCGCTAAGTGTTCAGGAGACAACTTACCACCACACATGAGAACGTGAGGAAACCACCTGAGGACCAGGAAAGCAACACGCGACCAGGCTGGAGGGAATGGTGCCTGCTGCTTGCACAGGACTGGGAACACTGTCTGTTCCCCACCAGGCAGAAAACCTAACAGGTCTTCAGACAGCGTATTCAAGAGAGTCCTGATTCAGTACCGGGAAATAATTAAGGAAAGAAGTTAGAAGCAGACATGGAGCAATGGATTGGTTCCAAATTGAGAAAGGAGTACGTCAAGGCTGTATATTGCCACTCTGCTTATTTAACTTATATGCAGAGTACAGCATGAGAAATGCTGGGCTGGATGAAGCACAAGCTGGAATCAAGATTGCCAGGAAAAATATCAATAACCTCAGATATGCAGATGACACCACCCTTATGGCAGAAAGTGAAGAGGAACTCAAAAAGCCTCTTGATGAAAGTGAAAGAGGAGAGTAGAAAAAGTTGAC
>NW_011494743.1:5580793-5601113 GCF_000754665.1 Bison bison bison | reverse complement strand
ATTGAGAAAGGAGTACGTCAAGGCTGTATATTGCCACTCTGCTTATTTAACTTATATGCAGAGTACAGCATGAGAAATGCTGGGCTGGATGAAGCACAAGCTGGAATCAAGATTGCCAGGAAAAATATCAATAACCTCAGATATGCAGATGACACCACCCTTATGGCAGAAAGTGAAGAGGAACTCAAAAGCCTCTTGATGAAAGTGAAAGAGGAGAGTGAAAAAGTTGGCTTAAAACTCAACATTCAGAAAACTAAAATTATGGCATCCAGTCCCATCACTTCATGGCAAACAGATGGGGAAACAATGGAAACAGTGACAGACTTTATTCGAGGGGGGGGCACCTCTAAAATCACTGCAGATAGTGACTGCAGCCATGAAATCAAAAGATGTTTGCTCCTTGGAAGAAAAGCTATGACCAACATTGACAGCATATTAAAAAGGAGACACATTACTTTGCCAACGAAGGTGCATCTAGTCAAAGCTTTGGTTTTTACAGTAGTCATGTATAGATTTGAGAGTTGGACTATAAAGAAAGCTGAGTGCTGAAGAATTGATGCTTTTGAACTGTGGTGTTGGAGAAGACTCTTGAGGGTCCCTTGGACTGCAGGGTGATCCAACCAGTCCATCCTAAAGGAAATCAGTCCTGAATATTCATTGGAAGGACTGATGCTGAAGCTGAAACTCCAATACTTTGGCCACCTGATATGAAGAACCTACTCACTGGAAAAGACCTTAATGCTGGGAAAGACTGAAGGTGGGAGAAGGGGACTACAGAGGATGAGATGGTTGGATGGCATCACTGACACAATGGACATGAGTGTGAGTAAGCTCCTGGAGTTCATGATGGACAGGGAAGCCTGGCGTGCTGAAGTTCATGGGGTCACAAAGAGTTGGACACGACTGAACGACTGAACTGAAACAGGATAAAAGGATTTTTTTTTTTTTTAAAGGATACCATGTAGTTAAAAGAAAGCAGGAGTTACTATATTAGAATCAGACAAGCCAGATTTCAAAACAAAGAACACTAGGGTAAAGAGATCATAGCATAAAAATAAAGGAGCCAGTTCATGAAGAGGACAAAAGAACTATGTGCCTAATAACTGAGCTTTAGATAAAAATAAAAAACAGGGAATAGTGATCGAATCATGAGGAGACACAGACACACAATTTCAATAGGAATTTCAAAACTGTTCTCAATAACTGACAGAAGAGGTAGGTAGAAAATTGGCATGGATATACACTTCACACCGTCAGCCAACTCACCCACTTGACGTTTAACGGACTATTCCCCCTAACAACAGCAGAATACGTATTCCTTTCAGGTACACGAGGAACATTTACCAAGAGAGACCATACTACGGGACACTGAAGTCTCAATAAATTTAAAAAATTCAAATCAGACAACGTGTATCCTCTGACTACAACGAACAAGAAATCAGTAGCAAAAGATCTGTGAAGAACCCCACGAACATCTGGAAATGAAATAACACAGTTCTAAATAATTTATGGATCAAAGAAGACATCAAAAGGAAAATCAGAAAAGGTTTTGAGCCAATTAAAAATGAAAACAGCATCTGCCAGAGTTTGTGGGATGCCTCTAAAGCACCTGAGAAAACAGCTTCCATCTGAAGAAACCAGAAAGACAAGAACAAACTAAACCCAAGGTAAACAACACACAATAAAGATCAGAGCAGAAATCAAAGAAACAGAAGAGTAAAACACAGAAAATCAACGAAAAGGAAAGTTTTATTGATCTTTAAGAATATCAATAAAACTGATACCTTTCTAGCCAGACTGAGGAGGAAGAAGAGAAGATGCAAATCATCAGTCTCAGGGATAAGAAAGGCACCTCTTGGTGATGGGGAAGGAGAAAGCATGCCTCTGAAACTGGAAGCCTGTCCTGGAATCAGGGCAACACTGCATTAGACCATGACTGGCTACGCAAGCACACGAGTCATTGACCCCAAGTGGGGAGGCCAGGGGGACCTGTGGGAAAGATCAGGTCTGAACTGAACCTTGAAGGACAAGGGGTCCTATGACAAGCAGATGCTGGATGGGAGAAAAATCCAGAAGAAAGGAAATCCCAGGCAAACAGAGGGATTTGGTGTGCATTCAGAGGCAGCATGGTGTGGTGTGGTTGGTGTGCTATGTATGCTGAAAGGCTGGAGTGATGGTACTGTGGGGAGGAAGGACCACAGCTCAGAGGCAGATTACGAAGGACCTTAAACTCCTTTGTAACGAGGCTAAACTTTATTTTTTAAGAAAGGGAAACAGGCAAAAACTTTTCAGCTTCTAAGTGATGGAGTGAGAACTCTGCTTTTCAAAGGTGAGATTGGAAAAGAAGAGCCTGAAGTCAAGGACTGCACTAGGGGCTCTCTGATGACCCCAGCAAGGCATGGCCACAGTGGCCCGCTGTGAGGCGGCCATCACCTCAGCAAGGAGACCAATGGAGGCAACTTCTGGAGGCAGAATCAGCAGGCGGGGAGACAAAAGAGATCTCCAAAGGGAAACTGGAAAAGGTTCCCTGGTTTCAAAGTGAGTTACCATGAAGGTAACAATCGTATTTGTTGAGATCTAAAATCATGAGAGACAAGGAAGCACGAGGGTGGGGGCCCAGGGAGGTGGCTGTGCTCTCTCCTGAAGGGCTGAGATGGGGATGAGGGTAGAAGGGCCCTGGGGAGACGGCCAGAGGCCAGTGCCAGCAAATGGGGGCACAGATTTATGAGTCAGCTGGTCAGACAAAGACAGCTATGCTACAAGAGCAGTGACCATGCTCTAATGACATCAAGCCCAGGCTTCTGCAGGAATTAACTACCCAATCCATCTTTTCCAGTTTTTAATCTAATCTCTTCTAAAGACCTGACATTTCACACAAAATGATTTTACTGCATGTCAAGATACAGCTCATAAATATTCCAACATTTTTAAGCTAAAGCGAGTACACTTAAATTGGGGTTTGGTTAACTAGCCCCTACTTAGGTCTCCTGCAGAGCTTCTCCAACATCCTGAAGGACCAACTTAGTAAATTCACAGTCCATGATGGTCCTATCTACAGTTCTATGTGTTCAGACTGAAGTGTGTCCCACCCAAATTCATATGTTGAAACCCACCCCAAAGGGACTGTATTTGGAGATAGACAGGGTTTACAAGGAGGTAACCAAAGTTAAATGCAGTCACAAGGGTGGGGCCTGATAAACAGAGCTAGCCTCTTGACACAGAAGGGGGCAGTGGGGCGGGGATACTCTCCCCTCTCCATTCTCTCAATGTACTCGAAGAAGAGGCCATGTGAGCACATGGTGAGATGACAGTCACGTGCAAGCTGAAAGGAAATGGCCTCAGAATAAAATTCTACCTTGCTGATGATTTGAGCTTGGCCTTCCCAGCCTTGAGAACTGTGGGAAATCAATTTCTGTTGTTTAAGCCACGCAGCCTACAGCACTGAGCTACACAGCCAGAGCAGACTAATCCACACTGCCTACCTTGCACAACACACAGCTCATGGCACGAGCTGAACACTACTCTAATTGACCCGTGCCTCTGTCAACAAGATGAGCTGCAGGGAACTGCAGTGTCAAACTGCCTTGTGTGTGTGCTTAGTCGCTCAGTCATGTCTGACTCTTTGCAACCCTATGGACTGTATAGCCTGCTAGGCTCCTCTATCCATGGGGATTCTCCAGGCAAGAATATTGGAGTGGGTTGCCATGCCCTTCTCTAGGGGATCTTCCCAACCCAGGGATCAAACACAGGTCTCCTGCATTGCAGGCGGATTCTTTATCGTCTGAGCCTTCAAAGTGCCTTAGAAGTTTCTAATGCTTCCCTTCAGTTTCTGTGCTTATCTCACTGTGGAGCAGAAATGAACATTTTGTGGACTCACATCAGTGCTGCAGACCAGTCTGCAGACTGTGCTACAACCAACACTGACTTGGAGTCTTTCTATGATTTTTTATTTTTCATGCAACATTTAGCTTAAACATAGAACTAGGAAAAAAAGGCATAAATTTTAAACACATTTAGAAACCAGATGTATACCTGAGGTGGGGGGACTAACAGAGCAGCTCAGGATTCTATTGTATCATATGCAGGCAAGATCCCTCAAGACACTGCAGAGTGCAGCTTCCTAAAAATGAACAGCACTGAGCCTTGTTTATGATGTCCCTGGAATCCTGTTTCTCTTTAGCTCATTCATCAGTCTCTGTAATCATATCTACAGAGCACATTACAATTTGATTACAAACTCACAGCTGGAGTATTACTTCTTCTTCAATTGAAAATACATATATCAAACCCACAAAACAGACGTTGTCAAGAGACTCCAACTCAGACAGATGAGCAAATTAACTCCCATGATCCTGATGATGAGGTGAGGGCCCCCTGGTTCCAACGCAGAGATGTCTAACTTTCTGATGGCCATTCCAGAGGATCTTCAGTGAAGTCTAATTTATATATTTGGTTTTCATTCCAAACCATTATTGGTTTGTTTTTCCTATAAAGTGCTGTTTGCTTATCTGAATTTCAAAGCCTCAGACAGCTTTCATACCTCAAATGAGAACCATGTTCATCCTTTCTGTTCACACGGAAACAGGCCGGAGATCAAGAGAGATAATCGTGGTCTCAAGCTTGCATCATGCCTTCACAAACACACAGGTGCATGAGATCATAGAATACATATTTTTGGACTTCTGCAAAAAGCTTTGCTAGCTGAACTTGACTCTTTTTTTATATCCAAGAAAAAGAGAATTGAGTGCTACTTTTCTCACTTCTTTTCAGTTCTTACAACTGTAGTAGGACTTGGTGAGGCAGGCCCAATTGGAAGAGAAATTCAAAATGGTAAAGATCCCAACAAATAACCAACGGCAATCTCCTCCTAACAGAGAGGGATACCTGTTCACCTAAATCATCTCCTCATCCTCTGGACACAGAGTTCCTAGCCTCCCAGTGGCCACGCTGTTTCCTAATGGCCGTGGGCAATTTTCACAGCCAGCAGAATGTGAAGAAGTAAAAGCGTGATCCTTCCAAGCCTGGTCCATAAAATCCTCTCTCTTACCATCCTGCAGTTCCCTCCTCCCAGCTCTTACATTTAGGCCATTGGTCCACTTTGAGTTGGTTGTTGTCTATGGTGTTAAGTGGGAGACATTCTTTTGTATGTGGATATCCAGCTGACTCAGCACTATTCTTTGACAAGACTGTTCTTTCCCCAATTGACTAATCCTAGCAATCTTGTCAAAAAACAACTGACTATAAATGTGTGGGCTGATTTCTTGACTCTCAATTCTATTTTATATGTATGTATACTATATATGTATATATAGTAGACTATATACGTATATACATCTATATGTATTTTCTCATGACACAGACTTGATTACTTGATTTTAAAGAAAGCTTTGAAATTGTGCTAAGTGTGAGTTCTCCTGCTTTTTTGTTCTTTTTCAAGATTGCTTTGGGTCCCTTGCATTTTCATATGGATTTTAGGATTAATTTCTGCAAATAAATTATCTGAAATATTAATATGGATCATGTTGAATCTATAGATCAACTGGGGAATAGTGCCATCTTCATACTATTAAGTCTTCCATTTTACTCTTCTTTATACTATTGTAAATGGAATTGTGTTCTTAATTCATTTTTGGTTTGTTCATTGCAACTGTATAGGAATACAATTGCACTGCTTTCATATTCTGTAAACTTGTTGAATTAATAAATATAGTAGTTCTAATAGTTTTTTAAGTAGATTCCTTAGGAATTTCTATTTACTAGATCATGTCATCTGCAGACAGACAGTCTTTACCATTAAGTATGATGTTAGCTGTAGGTTTTACACAGCAGCCCTTTTCAGCTTGCAAAAAGGGATAATTTTTAAAATGCTGCAGTCAAGGCTTTACTAATATTCACAGGGGACTCATGTTTGAGAGCTTAGTCTGGCCATAAAATGATATACGGGAGAGAACTCATATGCTTATTTCTAGGAAAAATGCAAGTATGAAAATGGATTAGCTGATCAAGATGCCCTTGATACAACTGAGATGCTCCACAACAACCATGAAAAGACACTGAACATCACTAGTCATCAGGGAAATGAAATTCCAAACCACAATGAGACACCACGTCACACCCACTAGGATGGTGGTAGTTAAAAAGAAACAAACAAACAAAAAGGCCATAAAACAAACAGAAAATAAGTGTTGGTGAGGATACAGAGAAACTGGAATCCTCATGCACTGCTGGTAGGAATGTAAAATAGTACAGGTGCCGTGGGAAACAGTTTGGTAGTTCCTCAAAAAATTACACAGAGAATTGCCGTATGATCCGCAATTCCACTCCTAAATACTCAAGAGGAACTGAAGGCAGGGACTCAAATACTTCCTTGCTGATGTTCATTACAGCATTATTTACAATTATGCTAAATAAGCCAGAGGAAAAGGGACAAATAATTATACCAATTCACTTATATGAAATACCTAGAACTGGCAACTTCATAGCAAATAAAGGTGAGGTTAGGGGGGACTGCGTGACCAGGGACTGGGGGGTTACTGCTTACTGGATAGTATTTCTGTTTGGGGTGATTAAAAAAGTTTTGGAAACTTAAAGTGGTGATGGTTGCAGAACACTGTGAATGTAATTAATGTCACTAAGTTGTATACTTAAAATGGTAAATTTTGTGATATATATTTCACCACAAAATATATACACAAAACATATACTTTAAAACTAGGTCCACACATGAAAAGATGCTCAACATCACTCATTATCAGAGAAATGCAAATCAAAACCACAATGAGGTACCATCTCACGTCAGTCAGAAAGGCTGTGATCCAAAAGTCTACAAGCAATAAATGCTGGAGAGGGTGTGGAGAAAAGGGAACCCTCTTACATTGTTGGTGGGAATACAAACTAGTACAGCCAAAAACTGGAAATAGAACTGCCTTATGACCCAGCAATCCCACTGCTGGGCATACACACAGAGGAAACCAGAATTGAAAGAGACACGTGTACCCCAATGTTCATCGCAGCACTGTGTATAATAACCAGGACATGGAAGCAACCTAGATGTCCATCAGCAGATGAATGGATAAGAAAGCTGTGGTACATAAACACAATGGAGTATTACTCAGCCATTAAAAAGAATACATTTGAATCAGTTCTAATGAGGTGGATGAAACTGGAGCCTATTATACAGAGTGAAGTAAGCCAGAAAGAAAAACACCAATACAGTATACTAACACATATATATGGAATTTAGAAAGATGGTAACGATAACCCTGTATGCGAGACAGCAAAAGAGACACAGATGTATAGAACAGTCTTTTGGACTCTGGGAGAGGGAGAGGGTGGGATGATTTAGGAGAATGGCATTGAAACATGTATAATATCATATATGAAATGAATCACCAGTCCAGGTTCAATGCAGGATACAGGATGCTTGGGGCTGGTGCACTGAGATGACCCAGAGGGATGGTACGGGGAGGGAGGTGGGAGGGGGGTTCAGGATGGGGAACACGTGTATACCAGTGGCGGATTCATGTTGATGTATGGCAAAACCAATACAATATTGTAAAGCAATTAACCTCCAATTTAAATAAATTTATATTAAAAAAATAAAAATAAAACTAGGTCCACAGTTATCAGTACACACACACCTGAACCACTTTCAGTACCAATGTTTTTGTTGTTCTTATCTAGGCAAAGCCCTGTGACCTTAACTATGCCACTGCATACAGAGCACAAGCTCCTTTTGTTCAGTATTGCGAGCACTCACTCATGTGCAAGCCAAGAGCTTTCTATGATTCATATGCAACAGGGATGTGTCACACCAGTGACAGGATGATGCCATTCTGCTCTCTCTCCTTACAGGTACTGATGCTGGAAATCTACCTCCATCAAGCAGGGTTCTTATTTGCAAGCCACAAACACCAATTTTGTTTTACTTGGGCAAAGAAAAGATTTGTTAAAAGGCTATTGTGCAGCTCACATACCCTCCAAAAGATCTAAAACACCAGGCGTGGCCATCACACAGCAGGAACAATGTTCACGATCACGCATACAGCTTCTCCAGCAAAGGAGCCAGGGCTGCAGCTGCTGGGCACAGACCTAACACCCTCGACAAGAGCCACCACTGCAGTCTCCCTCTCCACAGTGGATTCTGCATGGTCCCTGCCTCAGGGGGTCACTGGCTTCCAGTTCAAAGTCTGGAGTGGCAAGGTTATAACCGACTGAATATAGACCATGGGCTGTGCCCATGCGCTGGAGGAAAAGAGGCCAGGAAGGGAGCACCTGGCACTGTCCACTTCAAGATTGCAAGGGGTCCTCAGCCTCATGAAGTTGGTCGTTCTTTGGACACAGGAGGGAGCCTTAGAAATGAATAATTAAAGAAAATGATATGCTCACTGCACTATGTCTTCAGGCCAACCAATGTGCAAAAGTAACAATTTAGGCTAAATCTGCCTGAAGTGGGTTCTCAGTGGAGGAAGAAGCACTAAAAGTCTCAGGCAAGCAAGAGCTCAGTCCTTTGGAAGAGCCAGGAGGAGCTGAATATGATTAGGGTGTGCAGAGGAGAGCAAGGGGGCAGGGCTGCAAGCTTCTCCATCCTGGGCCTGCAAAACTCAATCTGAACTTGAATCCTAAAGACGGTGGACAGCCAGAGAAGGCTTTCAAGGAGAGAATGAGATCAGATTTGTGTTTCAGAACAAGCATTTGGCAACAGAATGGACTGGAGAGCCCCAAGCCAGGATGCCAGTTAAGAACTTGCTGTAACTCAGGCAAGAAATGGCAAGGACCTGCTCTAAGGCTACGCACAAGGCGATGAGTGGAGGGGATTTTAGTCCAGATGAAATGACTACTGGACTGACGGGGAGTGAGGGCGAGTCAACTCCACCTTCCAGCTGACAGCAGGTGGATGTGCCAGACAATGCAGTTTTGGAAGCCCACTGGGTGACATTCCACTGGAGGCAGTCTGGGTGTAGAGATGCCCAGGTGGGTGGTCAACAGGGGGTGCTGCAGCGGAAGAAGACTGCTCACCAGGGCCACAGGGAATGCCCAGGGAGTGAGGAGGGACAGGAGAGGAGGAATGGCTGAGTCGTCCAGAGGAGGGGAAGTCCTGGGAGAAGGTAGAAAAGGAACAGCTGAAGAGGTGGGAAGAAAACGTGGAGACCAATCTCTCAGGGCAAAGAATGAATTTCTAGGATGAACTGAGTCATTTATCTCCAATGAGTGCTGTGCTGTGTTTACCACGTTCAGTCATCCTCCTAGGCTATTGTTTAAGCAGTTCTCCACACGGGTAACGATGACACTTCAAGTTTCTATAATGGTTGTATGAGTGCGTTTCTAATTAAGAATACATTTTCTACCTAGTTCTGAAGACTTGGGTTCTTGGGGGGAGAAAAAAAAAATCCCAAGCAAATTTGAGGAAAGTAGTTTGGTCAAGTTTCTAAGTCAGTGCTCCAACTTCCTTAACCCCACCCTCTTCTGCGTATGTTCTGAGACGTGACTTCAAAGTGGTCATACCAGCAGCTATAGTCCACTGCTTACCACGTTCTAGCCTGGCTGCCGTTCTTCTGGAGTCCAAGAGACCAGGAAGGTCTCCCTAACGTACATCTTTTCTTCTCCAAGAGCCCTGTGTACAGCCCACGTGCATCAGTTGGGCCAGGGAAGCAAGCATCAGGGAAAAGGGAACATGGATTCCCCATGCGGGCAATTCACAGACATGGGTTTCTAGCTCATCAAACTGTCCACTGGCCTCCTCCTGCCTGTCACACAGATACTCGAGATTCTGCAGAACCCAAAAACAAATTTATGATCTTCTGCCAAAACACAGTCCCCTTTTAGCATTGCTTGTCTCAGTGAGTGGTTCTCCAACCAGTATCCAAGCCGGACACCTCTCTGAGTGAGGGGTTCACTCAGAGAACCCCTCTACCCTAACACACTCCACATTCAACACGTCACTGAGGCCTTTGAATACTGCTTCCCACATGTGCCACTCCAGAAGAGCTGCTGCCCACTACGGTCCAGCCTACCTGGAGCCCTGCCTGGCACCGTGCAGTCAGTTTCACTCTTGACCCCCTGAAACCTCTTCCATCTGAGCATGGGTGAGAACCACCCTCTATTCTTCACCTCAGCCATTCTTCATTTATCTCTATGAGCATTTGGCACTTTGTATCCACACTACCTAAGGCTCCAAGAGGCCAAGGACCAAGTCTGACTCTGCTCAGGGGCTGGCACAAGGTGTGTAGGCCCCCAAATCTGCTAGGTAAACAGATGTCCCCTCAAGGGACGTGGTCAACACACCACAGTCAGAGGTCAATGAATCTACCCTCTCTGACACCACAAAGAGCTTTAACCACATTTGCTGAGGAGGAAGTAATGGAAAGAGAGTAGAAGTATTACGTAAGAAAAAATGTTTTGCTTTCTCTCCACTTTCCAAGTTCTTAAAATAAACCTGTAAATGGCAGAGAAAGGGAGCTGATGCATTTAGGAAGGGCAGGGACCAGGTTTTCAAATTTGCTCCTCTCTTTTCTTCTTCTGTTTGCAATATCAGAATGCCAGCAGTTCATGAGGAATTTAATGGAAATGGTCACTCCAAACCTTGGGTTGTCTGGAAACCACTCCTTTCAAACCCAAGTATCTGCTGCCACTACAATGTGCCAACATCATCTCTGCGCTTTGGATTTATTTAGTTTGTTTGTTTTGCAATGGAGTTATCACTTCTATCTTCAAATGACAACATTCAATATACTCTAGCATAGTCACATAATATACTTAGAAAGAATTATGTTAAAAAAAAAATCACTGAAATCAGCACATTTTAGGGAAGTAAAACCAATTGAATGATGAAAACGATGAAGCTTTAAAAAGACTGCCAACTTATCTCTTCAGTTAGGGATATGACTAACATATGGAGTGTAACATTATCTTTCCCATTTTAGACTCACTTTTGGAATTAGCAACCCACTAATTGTCTTGTTCCATCACCAAATCGTTAAATATCTTCATATTTTATTAATCTCTCTAATAAACCACCACTCTGACAATTTCTTTCCTGGATTTAGAGATGTGATGTTGATGATTATTTGTATAAAGCTAGAAACGCGTTCAATGCACGATACTGGATGCTTGGGGCTAGTGCACTGGGACGACCCAGAGGGTTGGTATGGGGAGGGAGGAGGGAGGAGGGCTCAGGATGGGGAGCACATGTATACCTGTGATGGATTCATTTTGATATTTGGCAAAACTAATACAATTATGTAAAGTTTAAAAATAAAATAAAATTAAAAAAAAAATAAAGCTAGAAATGGCATGTCTGGGGGGCACTGCGGCTCACTGCCAGCCACATGGGAGCGTCACGGTGCAAACCAGCACAGTGATTCCAGAGGATTAATTAACAGGTCGGAGGGAAAAACTGCTAAAAAGAGCCATCGCTGGCAAACGACTTCAACAGACTGAGATAATTGGAAAAGTATACTGAGAGAACATGGCATGCAATGCAATTTACACAAAATGTTAAAAGGGACAAAAATAAATGGCAGCAGACATCAGGGAAGGTGTTGCTGTTGGGTGGTGGTGAGTAGAAAGGGCAAGAAGAGGCTTCTGGGAAAATGCTCAACGTCTTAGGAGTATGTTCACTTCCGGAAACTCATGTAGCTTGCTACTCATAACCAGTTAAGTATATGTATGTTACATTTTAATAAAAAGTTCCCCAGAATATTCTGAATATTGACTTAAAATATCCTACAAATAGTACAGAAGGTGGCATCTACATTCTTATTTCAACCCCACTTTCAGCAGAGGATCTTTAAATTCTCTTAGGGTCTAAAATAATTTCTAACTTGTTTTTATTTTACTTCATCAAGAGTGGAAAAACAGTGTATGTTTATAAAATACATACATATAATGGATATAACACACACACAGATCATGCTACTTTTTAATGGCTTGGGGAAAAGTTACACAGGATTTAATTCACAAATTTAAGACTGATAAGTGTGGTGAATTTCTGAGAAATTTTTTCACATTTTGTTCAATGACTATATATTTATAAAAATTAAAATTTAAAATGCCCCTTATCCAATTAAACTATTACAATAAGTCCAGCGTGCTCCTTATAGATGATATATTAGATATAACCTATTAAAGATAGATATATTAACAGGAATATATTTTGTAGTAATAAGGTACAAATTAGAATAAGTATAGTGATAATCAAAATAATATAAAATATTCTGTAAACTAAACATAAAATGAAGTAATCTTTAGTTCATAAATGAATTATCATATATTATGTGTCCAAAAATACCAAACTAAATTTGATTTTTTTAAAAGATGTAAAGTATTATTAGAGAATGCTGGTTTCTCACAAACCAGCATAATGCAGCCACCTAAGTCCAAATCTGTCCATACATTCTCAAAATAATAATAATAATAAATCAGATGAATGAGGAGAGAACAAATGAAACCATCCATTATTCATGCCTGCAATATAACTAGGAGATAGGGGATGCTGTGAACTTCATGATACTTGAAAATAGGGAAAAATCCATATCTAGTAAGGTGTGAAGAGCTCACACCTGTGTGGGAAGGCAAGTCAAGGACTCCAAAAAAAATGTTGAGAGAAATAGAGTTGGAATGGTGCTGGAATAAGATCATCCCCAGAAAAAAAAAAAATTCTACTGTGAGTGAGGAACCACTGAGAACAGGTTTGATCAATGGTTTCCTGGAGAATCACAGGGATGGGGCTTCAAAATGAACAGAACCAGAAATGTAGTCTTAGGAAGGCACTATTTCTTGGAGAAAGATTACATGGAAGGATCTGGCACCCAGGGAAAATGGTGATTATGGAAAAGAAGAAAGTAAAAATTACAGTCCTTCAGAAACACTTCAGAGCAATGCTCGCACTTCTCACCACAAAGAAGGTACTCATTTTAAAAACAGCATTTTACCAAGAAAAGGAAGCACTCTTCAACCAAGGAACTGAGTACACACTCAAACCTCTTATCCTGGCCAACCAGAACTACTACTGCTAGCCCAGGGAAATTAATCATTTTCGAAATGAACAAACAGCAGATAATATCTGTATAAAATTACTATAAGAATAAAACAAACAGTGAGTCGTGGTATGTCAGTTTTTCATTTTGTTTCCCTCACAAAATAAAAAAGAAACAAGAGCCAATCAACTAATACAATATTGTAAAGTTTAAAAATAAAATAAAATTAATTAAAAAAAAAAAGATGGTGAAATACAGTCAGCCCTCTGTATCCATAGATTATATTTGAAATATGAAATTCCATAAAGTTTCAAAATGCAAATCTTGAATTTGCCAGCAAAAAAAAAAACAGCCAATCAACAAACAAAACGTCAACTAGATGAAAATTATAACTTAAATATTTGAATCTAAATAAAATAGTCTTAAACAATTATAAATGTGAAAGAAAACCTCTAAGTAAGAAATTTTGAAACTCAGAATAGAAATATCAAACAAATGAACAAACAGAAAGATACAAAATGAGAGTGACACCCAGTAAACAATTAGTAAAAAAGACAAATGCATCTTAGAAATGGTGATTAAAGTAAAAAAGGGCCCAGGGAGAATGGATAGAAAGGAAAATAGAATAAGGAGCACTGAAGAAAGGCTTAAAAAGCCTATGGGACAAAAATAAAATAGATGTCAGAATGAAAGAAAGTGACTGATATAAAAGACAGGCAAAGAAGATTTCACATAAATGTAACTGGAAAAATAATAGAACACAATATTGAAAATTATTTAAAAAGAAGACAGAAATAAGAGACATGAAATGGCACTGAAACGACCACCATTGTCTGTGATCTGGACTAATCATCTCTGAGAAATATACCTATAAAGTGATTAGATTTTAAAGATAAACTTAAAAAATAATACTAAACTCCTGGGCCTCAAAGCAAAATGACTAGGTCACACACAAAAGGAAAAAAAAAATCAGACTGGCATCAGTATTTGATAGCAATAAATCAAAATAATAATGCAGTAGCATTTTCAAGAAACTTTCAGAAATAGTAACCAAAAGATGTTGAATCCAGCCAAGTTGTCCTTCAAATATAAATGCTATAGCAGAATAGTCTTAAACATTCAAAAAATTAAACACTCTTCTCAGAATCTTTGGCTACTCAAAGTAGGGTTCATGGCCCACAGCACTGGCATTACCTGGGACTTCGTAAAGAATAAGAATCTAGGCCCCACCTGAGACGTCCAAATGACTAGTATGCCCAGTATTGTTTCAGAAGCATCATACTAAAGAACAAGGGTCAGAAAAAGAGGTGAATCAGGAAACTCTGCCAAGATAGCTGATGGCAAGCACTGATGGGATTTAACTGCTTAACCATGGACTAAAATAATACATATGTAATTGCTGAATATTCTGACAAAGTAGGAACAATATAACTGAAATAATGCTAGTATAAAGAAGAATACACTAACAGTCAAACAGATAATACATAATCAAAGGATGTTACTTAACATCAACAAACCAAACAGTAGAAATCTAAGTAAAGGCAAAGAGAATTAAGGACGTTATAGGAGGTAAAACTATAAAGCTGTAAGAGAAATCTTTCTAAATACCTCCCATGAAAAATGAAAGTAAGGAAACAGATGATATAGAGAAAGAAACACAGTAAATATAACATAACATAATACCATATATATGTAAGTAAAATAACATGACCATGTTGAAACCAAACATATCATGCATCTCAATTAATGCAAATAGACTGAATTAAAAGCAAAGCAATAGACCAATTAAAAGCAAAATATTTCAAACTTCCTTGCAAACGAAAACCCAATTCGAGGCTGTATATAAGAGACATACCTAAATCAATGTAATTCAGGAAGGCTAAAAATGAAATAGACTAGATAAACTGGAAACCTTAAGAAAATAGGGTATACAATTTGAATATCAGACAAAGTAGAATTTAGGTCAAAAATTACTATAAGTTACAAAGAAATATTTCTATGATAGTAAAGGTCACAATTCAAAATGAAAACACAGCAGTTATAAATCTCAGTGTACCAAATAGCACGGGACTACATTCATAAACCAGAAACTATAGCAGACGCTTTGTAACAGGAACATACTACTTAAGAGAACACTTTGACAACACTCTTGAACCAAGAAAAGTGGACAAAGGGTAAGTAATAGTATAGGAGATCTAAATAATATGTTCAACAGAGTGGAGTTTTTGGAAAAATAGACAAGATATTGATAATTTTACATACATACTAAGAGAGACTATATCTTTTTCTCAAGCACACATGGAACATTCAAAAATCATGGTGGTAGGTTAGGTCATAGAAAAAGTCTCAAACTCAAGTAGCACGGATGTTTCTAAAAGATAAAATCTGAATATTCTTTTAATTAAAAGCTAAATGTGCAATACTACTAATAAACTCTAGGCAAAAAGATTTTTTAATCTTTTAATCTTTTAAAAATAATAAATTTTCAGTCACAAATATGGGTGCTCTGTTTACTTCAGCCACATGCTGTTTAACTAATATTCAACTATTTTGAAGACAAAATGATAGATTCTCAAGAATCAACAAACATTTTTAAAGCAAGTGCCACTTTACTTTGGAAAATATTTTTAACATTTTTTTAAAATTATAAATCCTATCTTAATCTTTGCTCAAAGAATACACCAAGGTCTACTTTATTGTAATCTTAGATCTGTAAATTATTCCATATTTTCCAAACTGCTTTATGAGGATGAAGGTAAAATAAGGGTCTGTCCATGACTCATACAAAATCTCTATCTTCAGATGTCTGTGGCAGAGTTTTTTCTTGCATAAATATTTTAAAATAAAAATGTTAACATTTTATATTTCTGCTTTGTAATTGCTATAAAAATATACACTATATAGGTCTCAAAAATAAAAATGTGTGATCTCACAATACTATTTTTTATTGTAGTTAATTAAAAAATATTAATGAGAGAGCCTACAGCACTATCACAAGTCCAGTGATGTTCTGCTCAATAAATAGAAATCCTCATTACTGAGAGTCACCACAGATATGTCTCTAGCTAGAAACCCACTGATTCATTTGGCAGCCCCCTAGGTGACATCAACTGTATCTTGCCAACCAGAAAAGTAGAATCACCAACAGCTATAGGATGAAAGTCTCAAATACTCCCAAAGATACTGACAATGCAAAGGTCTAAGAGTCCTAGGGATGAGGACTCAGTCTTTCTAAATAAACAGGCGATAAATGGCAACTGATGCTTTAATGACTGCAAATGCTTTTCCTTAACTTAAACTTTGCATATAAATTTTCAAAATTTGTATTATGTTTAAAATAGCTCAAAATTCTTCCTAAGGATTTAGGGGGAAAATTCGAGCAGCCATCATCACTGATACGCTATTCTCACTCAGTTTGGAACTGATTTTCTACTAAATGTGAAAATACAGGCTGGTGTTTCTATGGAGAGAAGGGTAGGTAGAACTGAGAAATAGTCTAACTAGGTCCTTGGAAATCCCAATGTTTATAATAGTCATGCAACAGTTCATAGAGTATAAATCTGATTCCTTAATTAATGACATCCACAGTTATATCTCTACTTGCAAGAATACATAAAATTCTTTAAACAAAGGTATTTTGTTTTTAAATTTTACTTTTATGCCATATAATAAAATTGACTTTTTTAGCATACAGTTTCATGAATTTTAACACGTGCATAGATTTATGTAAACCACCACCATAATCAGGGTACAGATCAGCTCCATCACCCTCAGAAATCCCTCAAGCTTTATCTTCATAGTCACACAAGGCAAAATTAATTTCACATTATTTTAATGTTTTCTTCCCCACAAAAGAATAAAACAAAACAATCTCTCTGAAACATCTGGGAATCCCTGACCCAAAAAACACAGTGATAAGGAAAGGTTTACATGTGTTCAGGTCTTTTTTCAGTCCTCATGAAAAGAATTCACAAAATGTATATGCCCTGCTCTAGAGGCACTGCTCTCTGATTAGGAACTTAGTGGTCCTTGTTCCACAACAGACAGACGTTCTCTGTTCTATCTTCGTGGCCTGTGGCTAAAACAGAGCCCCATCAAGAAGGGGTTTATTACACCTCTGCTTGCTCCCAGCCCCAACACTCAGCTCAATACCTCAGGGAAACAGGTGAAGAACAGTTGAATAAGGAAAAGGCCTGAAATAGGGGGATGCCAGCAGAAAAGGGGTGGCTATACATTCCAGAGGATACAAATAAGAAATGCAGGGTAGAAGAAAGCTGAGAAATAGTAGGGGTGAGGAAGAAAGAGGAACACAGTAGAAAATGAGACTAAAAAGGGGGTTGAAAACTCAGAAGGTTAAGGCAAGTTCATTCAAAGAACTGGATCACTGAGGTTCTAAGTCACCCCACTCTCAAACGCTCTCTCCTGAGGAAAAATTATTTGAGGTAGGATTTCTAGGTCAAAGAGTATACCTATCTCACATTTGTTTAAAAGTCATGAAGCTTATTTACAGAAAGAAAAACCCTCAAAAACTCCCTAATCTAGTGCATTTTTGTTGAAATATACTGATTCTTTCCTCATAGTTGCACAATGATCTATTTGAAATTCATTCTTATTTTTAAAATGATAAAAAATGCACAAACCACATAGATGCTCCTTTGCTTTGGCCCCAATCCAATCCTGGCACTATCCTTGGCAAAAACCAGGTCAAAATATTTGTTATTAATAATCAGTTTTTGCTGTTTCTCAACTGTAGGTGAAACTGATCTGAACCTGAAATAACAAGCACGTCAGTCATGGGCCTTCAGCCTGTCATGTCCTCGTGAGGCAAGGATTTCTACTATCCTGAAAAGGTCAACACTGCTTTGTAAAATACCACTCAAATCATGAATTCTAAAGTTCAATAACATTGGCTGTCCTCTTACATATGCACTCCTTTATGCAAAAAAATTTTTTAAATACCAATAGCATTCTTAGTTGTACTAAACAACTAGGTGTAAAACAAACTCATTAACTTCTGCTCATGAATCCTTATTCTTACATACGTATTTGTTTATCTGAATATTAAATATTCCTCGAAGCCTATATAGAAACCTACCACACTGGCTGCCCCCATGAAAGAGAATTTGTGGATTGGGAGAAAGAGGTAGGATTTTTTTTCACTGTGCTTTTTACCTTACACGTTCTGAATCTTACATATGCATTTCTATTCAAAGAATAAACACCAACAATTTTAAATAAAGATCATTACTTCTGTAAGAAAATGGCTTTGTAGTTTCCACACTGCCAGCTAACAGAAGTGAAATCATATCAATAGATACTGTCAGGTATCAAGCCACATGGAAGATGAGCCCAGCTGCTACCGTCCAAACAAAAGATGCATATGAGAGACAACGCCTTCTCCAAAAAACTGATTAGAAGTTATACAAATATAGAGAAGGAAATGGCAACCCACTCCAGTATTTTTGCATGGGAAATACTATGGACAGAGGAGCCTGGAGGGCTACAGTCCACAGGGTTAAAAACTAAACAACTTAGCAACTAAACAACAATCTAATAATATTAAGTAGAAATGTTTTATTTCCTTATAAATCAAAATATAATAGATAATTTGACTCAATAAGAACTCAAAAAAATTTTTTTTAAGTTATACAAAAAGAGCATAGAAGGAATGCTTGGAGCTGGTTCTTTCTCTCAAAAGTAGCAATGCCCAACTGAATACCTTCTGCTGTTTTCAAAATTCTGTTCACTTGTGTGTGTGTGTGTGTGTGTGTGTGTGTGTGTGCGCGCGCGCGCACACACACGTGCACGCACACAACAGGACAACGCAGCTGAGGTCATAAACAGCACAGTCTCTAAAGAGTATAATCCCCTAACCCAGACAACCCTCCAGACGATTCCAACATGCAGAGCCAAATGACGGAAGTGACCCCTTTGCAGGACAATCCTCCACCCCTCCCCATCGTCCCAGGATCCACCCGGAAACGGACATCAAAAGAGCAGGACTCTGGAACACCAGAGCTCCAGAGTCAAGAATGGGAGCAACAAAATGGGCACTGTTCCTCCTCAGAAGCACGAACATTATCCGAATCCAATAACTCTTAGAAAGGAAAGAATGAAGTATTCAACTGCCGTGCTGCAAAACCAAAACAGATCAGGGCACTGTTTCTAGTCCACAAGGAGAGAAGGACTTGCTCCAGAAGGCAAATCAACTGTCAGTAGCACACTTTGAGCTCGACTGACAGTTTTTCCATAGCTAGACACTTTCAAGGAAGGAAGCAGCCTGCTGACTTACATTTTGGTATGAGCTCCTATCTATCTTTCTGCAAACTACTAACCCACAGTTCTCAGACCAGCCCAGTGTGAGTACCACATGGAGTATTATCACTGTAAACCACGATGAGTACAAAGGACAGGAAGTCTTAGTGATACATGGACCACAACAACAGAGAGAAAAAGCCTGAAAATCCAATACCATTTGTTTCAGCTAATGTGTGAATTAATAACTATGGTATCAGTTGACAAAGGCTTGACAAAGTTCCTTCCCAAAGACTTTAGATTAGAAACCTTTTCTTTCTCCCCAAAGAATAAACAAACAGGGCTTGGCACCGTAGTCATAAAAAGTCACTGAACCTTATTTTAAAGCGCAAAAACTACAAGATAAGCACTCAATAAATATCTGTTACCTAACTGATCAATCAGCTTTCAACTGGACCATAGTCACATACTATTTAGTCTTTTATATTTTAAAAACTGTTCTACAGGCTAAATCTTTAAACAGCCTCTTGGCTCAGAATATTTTATAGGCTATTTAAAAAGTCCTCAGAAAAACTAAACTCGGGTAAATTTAATATTCTTTTTTTTTTTTTCAGAGACAGCACAATAGCTCAGTTTTCTGCAGTTAACATATTCTGAGTTGTTTAAAACATTTTTAGTTTGAAATTACTTATTTAAAAACTACCAAATGCTAACTTGATGGTTTTCAGTGACTCAACTAACATTGATCTTGATCCCTCACTGAACCTTTCCCACTGTGCCGCTTCCTATTTGTCCTAGAATCCTGCTGATTCTAGAAGCACATGAAGGGTACCTTATGCCTCTTAAAGGCTTAACAGCAGTGCATATCACTTTCCACACAATTATTTGCATTTCTGTACATGACCTCCATGCAGAAAAGAGAGTCTGAATACAATAAAATGTATTTATTTTTTGTGTTATTATTCTTTGTGTTTTGGGCATGACCAGTGAATTCTCCAAAGTCTGAGAATTGTGGCTCACCTCCTTCATTTCCTCTCACAAGCAAAACAATACTCAAGGTGAACAGCTCCTTTTGTGTTGAAACAAAG